>NW_012267233.1:23169604-23239123 GCF_000151885.1 Dipodomys ordii
AAGAAAGAAAGAAAGAAAGAAAGAAAGAAAGAAAGAAAGAAAGAAAGAAAGAAAGAAAGAAAGAAAGAAAGAAAGAAAGAAAGAAAGAAGAAGGAAAGGAAGGAAGGGAGAAAGAAGGAAAGGAAGGAAGGAAGAAAATAAGGAAGGAAGGAAGGAAGGAAGGAAGGAAGGAAGGAAGGAAGGAAGGAAGGAAAGAAGGAGGAAGGAAAGGTATTGCTTTACAGAAAAAGACAATGGAGCTCTAAAAGATTTAGTAAGGCTGGATTTGGTTGTATCTACAAGTAATCAGCACTCTGTAAGTCTGAAACTGGAAGATTATGAATTCAAGGATTTCCTGCATTACAAAACCCTTCCTACATATTAGAAAATGTAAATAGGTGTCCCAAAGTCACCCATGTGGATAAATTATGGAACATATATGTGAACTAAATCCCTGGATGATCACTGTGTCTAGTCATCATGTTTTAAGGTTGACAGAGGCCTGAGAAAACTTGCATGATGTTACTTCCAAGGAAACAAAAAACAAACAAACAAAACAAACAAAAAACATCCTGTGGTTTAACTACACAGATTAGGAAAATGTTTATTTTACTGATCTTTTGGAAGGAAAATTTCTATCTATTTCGATTAATCAAAAAAACAAATGAATAAATGGGACCACCTGTCAAAAGCTAAGCAGTGGCCAGCTGAGAGAAGAAATTATCAATGACTAGACTCTTGAGACTGTAGAACAATTTATGGATCATTTTCCCCCAAATCCTTAATGAATTGAAATTAATAGAGACATTTGGCTTTCCTTTATAATATTTCTGTTCATAATTCGGTTGCGTAGAGTGTTACAAGAAAGAGAAATGGGTAAAAAGAGGTTTGAAATGGAAAGAAAGACAAAGGAAGAAACACATAGCATGATATTTTAGACAAATGAGAATGGAGCATTCACTGTGCTCTGAGGAGACAAGGACTGGCCACCAAGCTACAACATCCATAGTCTGTATCTGAAGCACACACAGAAAAGTAAGACTTCTAACAATTGGTAGTAGAAGATGACCAAAGGTGAGTTAAAACAGTATTTTTCCATATTTTAGCAATGATGTTAAAGACAAAGGAAACAAGACCAATTACAAAGTTATTGCTAATTACCTATATATAAAACACTAGATTATGTTGATTTCCATCCAAGTGGAGAAAAAAGAATTAGTGGGATTTGGTTAGCATTAAGGTGACTGATAGTTCATGGAAAACTTTGGGGTTTTAATTTGGAGTAATGGGAAGGAAGAAGGAGGGTAGCAAGGAAGCAATGTATTCCTTCCTTCTTGGTGTTCAAAGCCTTGGAATACAAAGATTCATTCGAACCTTTCTCAGTTCTCAAACTAAAGGCAGTGGAACTAAAGTGAGTTGAGTGCTTTGGGATTAGAACTAGTCAAGTTCCCTTATAAACAGGTATGCTAGCTTCACAAAAAATGCCACAGTAATGAGGTATCTCCACCAAGTCTGTCTGCTTTTTATCCTACAAAATTAAACATGTTAAAATGTACCCAAATATAAAAATATGTCCAAAAATGAAAATCCATTCAAATACTGTAATTCCTTAGAAATGTTAACTCACATCCAACAAAATAAATGCTTGGAAACAAGTATTGAATGGGGGTACAGTCAAAGAGAGAGGGTGTAGAGGAATGAAGAGGGGAAAAATGGGAAGAATGCAACAAAAATTCAATTTATATCCTGCAAAATTAATAACACTGAGGGAAGGGGTGGGATTGGAGGATGGGGGAGAATGGTGAAAGGTCTTCCATTGATCAAGAATATCGTATTCATAAGCTACTTTGGTGAATGTCAACTTCTTTGTATAACTATTTAAAGATAATCATATATTTAGACAATAAAGATCAAAATGGATATATCAAAATTACCTAAAACTTACTATTGTTATATAACAATGTAGGAATAAAATCAAATAATTATATAACAAATGTTTAACTATTCTCTTCCTGATAGGAACTAAAGAGTTTTCAAATATTTTGATCCTTGTGATATTACATAAAGTGCTCTGATTGAACATTATTTTTATTATCTTGTAAAATTATTTCTCTCTTTCTGTCTCTGTCTCTCTGTCTTTATGCGGTCCTAGGAACTGTCCCTGACGTTTTCTTTCTCAAGGCTAGCACTCTACCGCTTGAATAACTTCCAGCTTTTGGGGGCTTAATAGACAATAAAAGTATTGGGGGACTTTTCTGCCTGGGCTGGCTTTTAACCAGTAGATAGGATTAGAGGCTTGAACCACTGAAGCCTGGTAGAAGATTATTTCTTATAGTGCATATTATGATATCCCATATATGCTTAAATACATACATATTTTAAACATTTTTGGTATGTGCTACTAAGCTACAATTTAGAAAGGGCATGCTAATTTATGCACCCCTAGCAACATATTCAAATGCTTGTTTTCACTCCTTTGGGACAAGAATGAATATTAACTTCCAAAGACTATTTTGATTGGATAGGCTATAAAGCATCTAATTATCATTTCTATTTGCATCTTGTAGATTATTAGCAACTCTGAATACATTTGAATATTTTATTGGCCATATTAATCATTCATCTTCATTAATGTAGAAAACAATTTGCAGATTTTTTTTCTAAATGCCGATTTTGCTTTTGTAGTATAAAAGTTTTCAAATTTTCGCTTACCATCATGTTATAGTTATATGGTCATATGTACATAGCTATTGAGCTATTCTGTTCATCTATATAAGATATTCCTAGATGTATACAAATTATTGCAAGTAGGGAAACCATTGGACCTATGTTTCTTTGGGTCTGGCTTACCTTACTTAATAAGATTTTCTCCAAGGTGTGCCATTTCCTTACAAATGGTACAGTGCCATTCTTTCTAATAGAAGCATAGAATTCCGTGTGTGTGTTTGAGTGTGTGTGTGTGTGTGTGTGTGTGCACCACATTTTAAAAATTTTATTGTAAAGATGCTATACAGAGGGGTTACAGTTATATGAGTAAGGTAATGAGCACATTTCTTGTCCAACATTGTTAACCACTCTTTGTTGTTCTCCCACTATCCCCCCTCCCCCCAAAAAATTGTAAAGTTCATTTCCAACAGTGTTTTGTGAGTATTGTTGATGCAATGGGTCATCCTTTGTCCTTCTTTCAGCATTTTGTAATTCCCCTTCCCTTCCACAAATCAGATAAATGTATATACAAGGCGGAGAATCATAGACAGTGATTGCCAGGAAAAACAACAATGGAAAAAGAAAAATTCAATAAAATAAGAAGAAAGAACTAGACATGATACAGTGACAACAACAAGACCAACAACCAAAAAATGAAGACCTGTTGTTTCCATGTCTTGGAGTTAATTTCAATTAGCATCAGCTTGTATGGTCATATGTACATAGTTATTGAGGTATTATGATTCTCTAACAGGACTATCTTAAGCATATACTAATTATTACAAATGAGGAAAAACATAGAGCCTATGTTTCTTTGGGTCTGGCGGCTTACTTCACTTAATATGATTTTTTCCAATTCTTTCCATTTCCTTACAAATGGGGCAATACCATTCTTTCTGATAGAAGCATAAAATTGTTTATGCCACATTTTCTTGATCCATTCATCTACTGAGGGGCATCGGGGTTGGTTCCATATCTTAGCTTTGGTAAATAATGCTGCAATGAGCACAGTTGTGCTGGTAGCTTAGTGTGGCCTAGCTTATGACCATTTGAATAAATGCCTAGGAGTGGGATTGCTGGATCATAGAGGAGTGCTATGTTTAGTCTTTTGAGGAACCTCCATACTATTTCTAGAGTGATTAAACCAGCTTACATTCCTACCAACAGTGTAGTAGTATTCCCCTTTTGGCATGCTCACCAGCACCTGTTATTATTTGTTTTCTTGATAACGGCCATTCTAACTGGGGTGAGGTGTAATCTCAATATGGTTTTGATTTGCATATCTTTTATGGTCAGTGATGTCGAGCATTTCTTCATGTTTCTATTGGCCATTCTTATTTCCTCTCCAGAGAAGTCTCCTTTTAAATCTTTAGCCCAGTTATTAATGGGGTAGTTGTTTCTTTGAGGATATGTTATTGGGGGGTTAATTTTCTGATCTCTAGGTATATATATTTAAAATTTTAAATTTTTTTAAATTTTTTTGTGGGTCGTAGGGCTTGAACTCTGGGCCTAGGTGCTGTCCCTGCGTTCTTCAGCTCAAGGTGAGCGCTCTACCTCTTGAGCCACAGCCCCACTTCTGGTTTTCTAGTGGTTTATTGGAGATCAGAATCTCCTGGACTTTTCTTCCTGGGCTGGCTTTGAACCATGATCCCCAGGTCTCAACCTCCTGAGTAGCTAGGTTACAGGCGTGAGCCACAGGTGCCCAGCTTCTAGGTATATTTTTGTTATGAGATCTAGTTAAGATTTTTCTCCCAATCTGTGGACTTTCTATTTATCTTGCAAGCTAAATCCTTTGCCATGCAGAAGCTCTGCAGTTTAATGTGATTCCATATATCCAGTATTTCTTTCATTTGTTGCATATCTGGATCTTTATTTAGGGAGTTTCCACCTGTGGCAAGGAGCCTAGTATATCCTCCATCCCTTCCTGTAATATTTTCAGGGTTTCTGCTTTTACCTCAAGGTCTTTGATCCATTTGGAGTTGGTTATAGTGGTGGGTGATATATAAGGATCTAACTTCAATTTTCTACATGTGTATAGCCAATTCTGCTAGCACTATTTGTTCAAGAGGCTGTCTTTTTTCCATCTGATAATTTTGGCTCCCGTATTGAAGATTAGGTGGCCACAGGTCTGTGGGATCACAGCAGGGTCTTCATAGCACATTTTCTCCATATCTTAGGTATGGTGAATAATCTGTGAGAAACATAGTTGTGCTGGTAGCTTTTGTATGTCTGTATTTTATTTTGGTCCCCTGGTATTGTGTATACATTTATTTGAATTAGGGAATGGAAGGGGAACAACAGAATGGTGAGACAAAGGACACGGGGGAACCAGTGCAACAGTGACATACACAAGACAATATTTTGGAAATGATCTGTACTATTTGGGGTGGTTGGAGGAAGGGAAATTAGAAGAAAAAGAGAAGGGGTAGCATGTTTGACAGGAAATATACTCATTACCTTTCTTATGTAACTTTAACCCCTCTCTGTACATCACCTTGAAAATTAAAAAAAAGTTTTCAAGTTTTATGTTGTCAAACTAGTTTTTATCTATTGATTGTCTATAAAAATTGATATAAAAATGGATGGGATTAGAGCTCTGTGGTACCAGACCAGGCCTATAGACTTTTCTTTTATCTGTAGTTCTTGCACTACTCAATCCAAAACTATGTTTTTACACATGCTTTGTCATGGCTCCTATTCTTTTTCTCAAGTCTGAACATTCCCTTTCTCATCCATCAACATTTGTTCATATTCTAATGAATCTGAGCTCAAATGCCACTTCTATTTGTAAAGCTTCTCTTTGATATTCCTGGATGAAAATAATATTAACAGCCATATTACCTAAGAGTTCATTGCAGTTGCTGTTGAGTTTAGTGTTTTCTCATCTGTCTGCAGAAGGTCTAGAAGGGCTGATGGCAATCTTATTGATCTTGGCATTTCCTAACATCTGAAAGAATGTGGCAGAAGCTACATGAAAGAATGAAGCAGAAGAATGTGAGAGAGGCGGGTGTAAATGAACAGAGGCAGGATAGCTTGGAAATTGAAGAGCATGAGCTTCAGAACCAAGAGAGGTTGTGCTAATATGCCACCTGTGCTATGTAATAATGGATTGAGTAATGTCCTGAATGTCCTGTGTCCTGGGAGTATCTGTTACATACATATACACAATATATACATACACAGGAGAATGAAGCTATTGAAATAATACAGGCCAATACATTAGCAAATTAGTGGAGGAGAGTAAAAAAGGTGCCCTCACAATGATAGCTCTATGTAATAAATAGCAATGAGTAATATTAACTAGTGACCATAGGAGATCCTACACTAGCATGAAAGTTGAAAAAAAAGCTCAATTTCTTTCTGGATATTGTATAATCCTTTTCAAACCAATAATAGAAACGAAATTATAATACAACTAATTTGACCTACAAATTATAACTACAGATATTTTTACTGTCTCAAAATTCTTGATAACAATCATAGTTTAGCTACAATCTCTGTTGTAGACTGTTTCACAGAGCTGCAAGTAAGGTATTGGGTGGTAGTGGAGAAGAAACTTCTTCCAGATTTCATGGTTGCTGTAATGACAACTTAGTTTCACTGGCATGTAAGAGCAATGAAATTCCATGCTAGCAGGGAATTTGCTTTCTTTACTTTGTTCATAGAAGAAAATCCTAATACATTTGTTTGTAGTTATTTTCCTCACACAAATTAAGTGTATCTTCAGCAATATTTTTATAATAAGGTGTGTGTTATTTTGTAAACTTCATCAACTATTAAATAAACTTATTTAAGAAAATTCAAATTTCCTTAGTAATATGGCATGGATTATTGTTATGGTACGTATATAATGTTTGACATCAGGAATTTCAATGACTGTATTTTTATATGGTCTTATCATTAACTGAGTTTAATGTTATATCCTATTATCTATGGTTTATACAAGGCTAATTTTGATTTAAACAAAGTTTAAGTTATTTGATTTGTTACTTAATTTATGCCACACCTCCTTCTCAAATTAACTAAGAATGACAACCATATGAAATTATGTGTAAATATTTACTATCTTTCTATTTCACACATTATCCTCATTTCTCACAGTCCTAGTTTTTAGTTCTGAAGGAAAGCAAATTTCCTTACCCATACATGGAAAAAAATGGTAATGTGAATCAGAAAGCACAAACTCTAGCCCAAGATCTTTCATTCCTAAAGTAAAACCTTTGCATGTCACACAAGTAAATTGGTAAACTGAGAAATTGCTTTCATCTAAACTTTTACCGTGGAAATCATATATTAGAAATTTAAGCCCTATACAACAGTGTTTGGAGATAGAGCTTAATGATAAATATTGACCTCCATTACTTCCTAATACTAAATTATATCTAATAAAAATGGTTTGTAAGAATGGGTATACTCTTTTCTTCTATTTTGCTATAATCATACTCCATTTGCTCTTCTACTTCCTTCCACAAAATGTTTAATAGCTATGGACATATAATCATATAAATGATGTTTATCAAAATGAATGCCAAGAAATGGAAATGAGTTTTATGTAATTTTGCTTCTTGTGTTTTCTTTTCTCCTTTGTCTCTGGTTTTGATTTCTATACCTTTTGTCTTTTATGAAAATTTATCTGTTTGGGGGAGAATAACAGGTAGCATAGAAATGGTGGGGCAAAAAGGGAACAAATGCAGCAGTGATACCCACTAGACACTATGTTGGAAATGAACTTCACAACTTATGGTGGAGGGGCATTGGAAGGGGAAAACTGGGAGAAAACAAGAGAAGATGTGACACTGTTCAGAAAGCAATGTACTCATTACCTGGCTTATGTAACTCTAACTTCTCTGTACATAACGTTCACTATAACAATAAAAATTAGAAGAAGAAAATTCTCACTGGATACTAGATACCACAAATTTTTATTTGAGCTCTCACAGCTTCTAAAAGTTAGTGAGAAAATAGATTTTTGTTTAGGATATTTCCGTTAAATCTACACAAATGGAATAAGGAAAGAAGAAATATTTCAAGACTATGCTTTCTATATGATGTTTATTCTTTTAATAAAATCTAAAAGCTTTATTTTTCCTCATGACTCTAAAGCTCCTTATTATTTTCCAGTTGCTTAGACTTTCAACTTGAATCTCCTTTAGCATTTATTAATATAAGGAGTCAGAAAATTCCTATGTACCCTTCTTACACAGACTGGATCTATACACCCTAATGGGGGCTGTTGACCATGACATAATCTGTCATAGCATTTCATAGGTCCCTCCACCCTCATCTTCCCATTCTATGCTGATTTTTTTCTAGCTGGAGCATTAATGACCACAATCACATCGTTTCTGCTGAGTTGTACTTATCCTTATGTCTCAGTTTAAATGAAATGTCAGGACAAATAAATTGAACTAAAAACAATAATGGAGGATATCTCTCTGGTTCACTGACTGATAGCTCTACCTCTCCATGCACTTGAACATTGTATATTGTAGATATCTACTTATCAGTCTTTATTTTCTACTTAACTGCATGTTCCCTGTGGGATAGAAAGGTATCCATTAAGTTTTAGTGATAGGCAGCTGTGGTCCATGTCTATAATCCCAATTACTTGGGAGATCAGGAGGATCATGGTTTGACTCTATCTGAGTAAAATGTCAGGTGACCCCAGATAAATGGGAGGCTTAGGAAGAACAATTGGAGTGGAGACCTTATATGGAAAAATGCACCACCCTATACGAAAAATAACTAAAGCAGAAAGGGCTATGTGCATGGTTCTAGTAGCAGAAAACCAGTCTAGCAAGACCAATACTGCAAAATAAAATTTTAAGAAGACACAAGTGGTATTTACGACAGTACTAACATTGTAAAAACAATCAAAGAAAAAAATGCTATTTAAGCAAACAAATGAAGCTGATTTCTAAGATTTGATAAATGGTTTGTAAAGACCTATAACAATTATAATCATAATCGATTCTTATAAACTTATAGACAGTGTTGGTAATAACAGGAATACAAGGAATAATTGACTGAAGAAAATATCATTACCTAATGTAACTCTTATATAATGAAAAGACCTTCAAATGAGAGGCAAAAATGAATTAAAATGAAAATATATACATATATAATCTTTTGTTTACTAGCATATCATTATTTGGAAAATCCTTACAAATATTCATATCAATGAAAGGAATTCGTTTTCATTGAATCTACCATGCAAGGAATTCTATTTTATTTTTCTTCTACTCTAGTCCACTCTGTCCCATTCCATTATTTCAAAATAATATATTAAACACTATATCAATGCATGATAGTGTGAGCCATTCACTAAGATCCTTGTCCTGGAAAATCATAATTACAGTCCAGCTAAAATTTTAAATCTGATTTTTTATAAACAATTCATGAAAAAATCAGAAGTTACTTTAACTATAAAATCTACTTTTAAAAATATTAAAATATGGCTGTTCACCAGTGGTTCATACTTACAATCCTAGTAACTCAAGAGGTTGAGATCTGAGAGTTACAGTCAAAGGTCAAACCAGGAAGAAAAGTCCTTCAGACTCTTGGGAAAAATTAACAAAAAAAAAAAAGCAAGCCAGGGCCGGGCGCTGGTGGCTCACTTCTGTAATCCTAGCTACTCAGGAGGCTGAGATGTGAGGATCACAGTTCAAAGCCAGCCCGGGCAGGAGAGACTTTGAGACTCTTATCTCCAATAAGCCACCAGAAAACCGGAAGTGGCACTGTAGCTCAAGTGGTAGAACGCTCGCCTTGAGCTGAAGAGCTGAGGGACAGCGCCCAGGCCCAGAGTTCCACGACCGACCAAAAAAAAAAAGCAAGCCGGATGCTGGTGGCTCACACCTGTAATCCTAGCTACTCAGGAGGCTGAAATCTGAGGATCGTGGTTCAAATCCAGCCTGGGCAAGAAAGTTCGTGAAATTCTTATCTCTAATAAACCATCAGAAAACTGGAAGTGATGCTGTGGCTCAAGAGGTAGAGCACTTGAAGAGCTGAGGGACTGCACTCAGGCCCAGAGTTCAAGCCCCACAACTGAAAAACAAAAACAAAAAAAATCTGGAAGTGGGGCTGTGGCTCAAAGTTGTAGAACACTAGTCTTGAGAACAAAAGCTCCAGGCCTAAAAATTGTTTTCTTATAAAACTTTTAAAAGTGAAGAAATCTTCAGCTAAACTAATTAAAAACATGATTCACATCCACATAAATTCCCTTCCCGCTTAAGTCATAAAGCTTTCTTTCCACCTACTTATTAAATATATCCTTTCTGATCATAAGCTTCCATAAGGCAAATCCATAAATTATTTTCTTTCCAAAATAATCCTGTGAACATGTATGAATTACCGTTCTATTTTTGTAGTGCTAGGATTGAGGCCAAGCACTCTGCCACTCATCTACATACCCAAACCTTAGTTTTATAAGATAAGATCTATGTGACTCAGACTGAACAGATCTCACTGTATAGCCACAGCTTCTTGCCTCTACCTCCCTAGTGCTGCTTATCATACTTTAATAGATTTCTGCACAATAACTTCTCATAAATGTCAAACGTATAAGTTGAGTATTTTCCTTATGTCTTTAGTTATAAAGTTTGAAGTATAACTGACAAATTAACAGTTGCTTTTAGCTTAACAGAATTCAGGACCTTAACCACTTGGGCAGTAACTCCAATACCTATTGCTTTCATTATTTTTCAGATATAGTCTCATATTCTTGCCTAGGTCAGCCTCAGATCACAATCCTCCTACTTATGCCTCCCTCATAGTTGAGGTAATGGGTATGTGCCACCCTGTATGGCCCATGATTTATATTTTTATAAATAACAATATAGGTTAATGTATTAAGATTAGATTAAATTAGAATAAAGTATAAATAATTAGCCTAGGTACTTAATAAATGTCTAATAAAAGATTTGTCTAACATATATATCAAATTTGTGAAGGAGTGAGCTCTTAAAACCATAAAAGAATTTATCTAAATCTTAAAGAGTGCTTATATCTCTTTGTGTGATATCAAAGTTATATTTTTGATATTATGCTATTCATAGTGATAAATTCCTCTGCTCAAGTTACTTAACCTTTTAGGAGAGTGTTGGATTGGGTGAGTCTGTTAACGTGCATATAAAGTCTCCTGTAAAACTAATTGATGCAACAAAAAAAGTGGAAACATAAAAAAACAACTTCTTATTTCTTTTCAGTTGTTGTAACTTGGATCTTGAATGTTTCCCCAAATTCCATATACTAAAATTTGCTCTCCAAAGCCAGTACTGAGAAATGGTAGAAACTAACAGAGATGTAAGCTAGCCAGAGGTCTTTAGACCATCCAGATCCATTCTGGTAGAGAATTAGCGAACACTGCTTTCCCTCTCATTCACTCATGCGCGAGCGGCTTTGCTCTCCCGTGAGCTCAGTGCAGATAAGCTATCTCACCACAGGCTGAAAGCCACGAGCATCATAGATCATGGACTGAAACTCCCAAAACACTAAGTCAAAACAAAATGTTCACTTTAAAAATTATTGGGAGAAGGGAGAGGGCAACGAAGGAGGGGCCCCAAAATGGAGGAAGGAAGGGTGGCAGCTGCAGTCATTTTATTCAATGGACACTATGCAAAAACTGGATTCTATAACTTGAGAGTAAGAATGGGAGTTGGAAAAAGTGGGGGAGAATGATGAAAAGGTGACATTGATTAAGATGCATTATACTCAGAATCTGACATGTGGAACTGCAACTTCTTTGTACAACTATTTAATGATGTAAACCGTGATTATCTCAGTTATCTGTTAAAGTAAATGGAAAACTGACTAATACAGCTATTCTGAAAGCATATTGGGGTGTCAGACATGGGGTTAAATGATAACGGTACAATGGAGAAAAAGGCAGACATGGTTTCAATTTTCATAAAATAATCCACAGAAACAAATTTAGAGAAGCTGTGTAAACAATCATCAACATGCTGGATGTACTACAACAAATAAAGAAGTGAAAGGGAGAAAAAAAGTAGAGTAAGCTACATTACAAGTTGGAAACCCAAGCTTTTTAATAGAAAGTTGTAATAAATTCTGAGACATCAGAAATGAGAAAGTATTCAGTAGCATAAAGAGCTAAGGAAATATTTTCCATACAAGGAGAGAAATAGCCAAGAATGGGGACAGAAATAAAGCTTCTCTCAGAAGCTGAAGAATGCTGGTGAAATATAGTCAGCAAGAGGTGACCAGTCAAGGTTGGAAAGCTAAGCTGGAGACAAATCAGGCTGTGCTTTTCAAGACACTCCAAAGATTTGAATTTTGTTTTTAGAATAATGAAAAGCTCCAGAAGGACTAGGCCCACTTGTGATGTGATCTGATTTGCATTTATTGAAGATCATCTGTAACTGCTACTTAAAGAAAGGACTAGATGGCGTAAATGTGTAAGTCTAGTTAAGAGCCTTTGCACAAATATGGGGTAGAAATATCATGAAGTGGCCTAGGGTGGTGGCAGTGCCAATGGGAAAAAAAGAATGGAAAAAATTCAAGAAATCTTTTGTAAGAGAACTAATGAGACTTATTCAGTGATGGAAAGAGAGGATCAAAGAAAAAAAAGAACAAAGCAGATGGTGAGATCATCAACTGGGATAAAAAATAGAGGCAGTTAGGATCTCTGTAATATTCATAAGTCCCAAGACTAGATTCCAAGGAAGATTTACATACTCCATGTCTAAATATTGTTAAATTACATATTGAGGTAATAACTCATAGTTATAGAATATATAGTTATATAGAATTTTTAAAATTCTTCGGAATTCTGTGCATAAAGAAAGCTGGTCCTGGAACGCCTATAAAGATCCTGTATTCTGTTCCTTGCTGTAAGCATCTTAGACATTTGAATGCTTGAAACTAAATACATAGTGCTATCTCTTGCACTCATACAGATAGCCATTCACTGAAGCTTGTGGGATGTATATCAGCAACACTAATCAGGGTAGGCTTGAGGAGGAGGGCTGAGCACGTCAAAGTAAGGGAAAGGCACTCTGAAAAGGAAAGCTTTGAATCCTGGTGTACTTGAGCCAAATTTCAGCACAATGCAAACTGGCAGCAAGCATGTCCATTTAGCCCCATAAAATGAACTGCAACTAGAGAAAGATACAGAGCAAGAATAAGGCCAAGGATAGGGAACATTTTTTAATCTATATGTATCTGTATCAGAAGTATTAGATGGAATAATAGATTAATTATAAAAGATGGAAGCCAGAAGTTTTAACAATAATACATTATGTTAAAATGGATGGACACACTCAAATGATCACATTCAGAAAGAAACTAGGAGTCATATGGGACCTTTAATGTCTGAATGTTAGGTGCCTTGTTCCTTCTTCACCTGAACTCTTACATCTGAATATCTAATGTCCAACACCTCAGTTTCATATTTCCTTGACCAAGCTGACTTTCATGATCTTTCTATATTCATTTCTTTTCCCCAGAAGTATTTATTGATCACTTATTGCGTGTCACATACACACCAAGTTTAAGAAGTTGTACAATATAGTACGCTCCTCGACCCTTTGTAGTTTTAAAATTATTATATTTCAGCATTGGAAGATTCACTTACTTCAAGTAAGGGGATTTCAACTTTATAAAAACAAACGCCCTCTTCTGAAAGCTACTAGAGAACATTGCTTCATTGTTCAGATTAAATCCATAGTGAATTCTTGGTTCAATCATATTTCATGGTGCAACACTGTGCTACCTTGAATTCTTTGTGAATATTTGTGCTCAGCTCCCTGTTTTCTTATTGTAAATGTTCTGAACATTTATTCTTCTTATTGCTCATCTTTTTCTGTCATAGGTGAGTGCTACCAAGGAGGTAAATGTCTCGCTTTGTCATGATCTCAATCTGGTGACCATTGTGAATCAGACTGAAGAGTTGTGGGACCAAGAATATAATAGCACCATTCCACACAACCAACTGACCAAAAAGGTATCTAATATTATGATCTAGATATGTAAAGAGGACAAGAAAAGAAGGCAATAAAGAGAAAAGAGGATAATATGGAGGCTTCTTACTTTTCCTGTAGGTAAATATTTCAGGCTGAATACTAATGGCTCTCCAATAGTTGGGTTCCTGCAAGGCTAAAGACATGGCCATCTGATAGAATTCTTTCCCTCATTCCTACACACTTGCTTGCTACATCAATGTGAATTAATTCTCATTGCTACTTGAGTCACCCAAGATTTCACATGTACCAGATATGAGATTACTGCTGGCTACTGTGACATAATGCATCCTTTTAGTAATGCTTTACTAAAAATAATATTAATGTATAACTTTCTATCATACAAGTAACAAAGTAAGATAGTCTACATATCTTCCAGACTAATTTAAGCCTCAATTTAAGGAAAGTCTTTCAGAATCTCTCAGCAATAAGATAGACCCATTTCCAGACTTCCATGACTCAGTGATTTATTTATATTATGCCATTCATCACTCTGCACTTTAATCCAGGATCAATGCTATATATAGGTTGTTGCCACAACTCCAATAAGTATACAAGAGTTGCTAAATATGACTTGCTAAATAAATACACTAATTAGTGAGCCAATAGAGCATTGATGCAACAAAGAAGATTAAGCATGGCATGTATTCAATAAATTGTACTTTTATTGACTTGTATGGATACATTGCAATTTTCTTATAATTGTAATAAATTTGTATTCACATATAATAATAATAATTTATCACTGCATGCCACTTATACTTCAAGATACATTTTTGAAAATAAATAATCTTATCTATCACTAAAAGTTAATAATGGGCTTAACACAAATGATTAAGCAATGCTTATTTCATTTGCTCCTTAGAACAGATATAGTATCTGTGAGTCTTAGCATAACTAACATAGCCATATTAAGCCTAAACCAAAAAAATGGAGATTTAAAATATATTCTCATAAAAATAATTACTCTAGTTCTAGTGTCAAATATAGCAATTGCTTGCTTTGCGTTAAAAGTAAACATGAATAACAAATGCTTGAAAGAAGAGCTGCAAAAGCATCTGAAATATAATATCATTCTATCATTTCTATCACTTATGGGCTCCAGTGATGGTGCATCCAATTGTATGGATACTAAAATGGAAGCATTTTTTTCACTTTAATTTTGTGCCCTGCTTATGAGTGGAAGCATATTACTTAAGAGTTCTGGAATCTAATGACAAGTCAGATATTTAGGATTAGTGACACATTTACATAGGGAGGCTTACTTCTTTAAATGCTTTGGTTATTGTTGCTTTTTTGTTTTTGCTGGTAGTAAAGTTTGAACTCAGGGCCTTCATTCAAGCTTCTTGCTGATTACATTTAGAAATGAAGTTTTAGACATTTTTCTGTCCAGCCTGTATTTTTAAAGTTAGATTTATTTTATTATTTTTAAAGCAATATTTGTACAAAGGGATTTCAATTCAAGATATCTACTTATGAGTATAAGGCATCTTGATGAGTTTCTGGTGGATTTTCATGGTGAGCTACTGGATCAAAATAGTTAGCATTACAGGCATGAGCCGCTGGAGCCCTGCTCTTTTGGAAATTTTTTTACATTCTGTCAATGAAGGTGATGTTTAGAGAAGAGAAATAATTTGCCTAAGTAGCATCTGAACTCACGATTTCTCCAGAGCTTACACAGTTAACTGACTGCCATACTTGTTGACTTCTCTATCAAAATCTATCTCCGGTCTTATCATCATTCAATGAAGAATTTGGAATTATGATTATTCATCTTTTCTGTGAACCAGAAACAATAATTACTTTCAGTTCTCTTTCTCCTTGCACATACTATGCATTATCCTTTTACTTTGGTTTAAGATTAACTTATTTTTTTAAAACTTCTTTATATTGGTATGAAAATCTCCCACTGGAATTAATTAACTGATATTCTTTATCGCATTATGATATGCAAAGTAATAAATGCCTTCTCAGATTAATAGCTGAAGGAAAACTTAGATGGTTAATGACTCCCAAGGCCTATTTACTTTGATGTAGTAGTGATTATTGTTCTATCACAGTCAACCACATCATTAATAGGCAATACAAGAAAAATACTTTTTTCCTCACCTGAATGTGCTACTAAAAGTATTTCTGTGCAATGTTCATAAGATATGTTCTATTACTATGAAAAATAAATAAATTGCTAGAACTTTAAAATAATTTACTGTTTGGTAAGGCTTACTAACATAGTACAGTCTAGATTAATAAAGTAAGTACATTTGAGAAAAAAATTTAATGAGGTAAATGAAATGAAAAATAATTATTAACCCATAATTACTTACACATTCATTCTATTTAATTTTTCAGACTGTAATTTATAGAAATTGATTCTCTCTATTTAATTGTATAAAACTTACTGCAAAAGGAACTCAAATGAATATTTTCATCACCTAAGAGAAAGAAAATATTGGCTAATATGGAAATTATTTCAAATGGATATTATGTGCATATAAAAACTATGCTCTCATGTAAAAAGCAGGAAGGCATTTATGGAAGTGCTATTTTTATTATCATTTACCATAATCTTCAATAAAAACTGGAACTCAATGCTAGTCATTTCCAGGATGAATGATATTTCCCAAAAAATTAGTGATACAATATAAGAATATTATCTTCCTTCTAGTAGTAAATTTAACCAGGAAAGAAATACATGATCTTTTAGTATGTTTACAAAAATTAGCTTTTAATTCACAGCAAAAATGAGAATTTAGAATGATATATCAAACCACATTATTCAAAAATAGATCATGCATATGTAAATAACAAAACAAGGCACCCAATGTATAAATATGGTCAAATATTTTGGTAGACTTTAGGGTTTTTAAATGTCATAATTATAAGCAAAGTAAGTCATTGAGATGAATAATCCATTACTCTCCAAACACAGTTAGCTTCCTTTTTAGAAAAAAAAACATCAAAGTCTGACCATATCCAATGTGTGAGAAAATAGTGTCAAAAGTTTTGATACTTAAGTAAGACCTTCATAACTTATTTGATTGAGTGAGAAATAGCAGATATCTAAAACCCAAATTTTGTGCTGTCAAGACAAAAGAGAGCCTAGTTATTTATTTAACTTCATCCACGCATAAGAAGGCGTGGCAAATTCTATATATTTGATTCATTTTTGCTTATCTGTAGTGGTACAGTATCCTTATTTTGTAGGATAATCATCATTGATTCCAACATAATTTTTTCTTACCTTGTAGATCCTACTATGTCATACAAAATTACAGTTACAATTTTTAATAAATTCCAGTATTAAATTAAATTTTCATTCTTTTTTATTTGGTTTTGCTATGCTCCATTATAAAACTTTATTTTTATTGAAAATAATATGCTGTCTTTTTACTTTTTAAATATCATATCAGAAACACATATACACTCATGCACACATACATGCATACACACAGAGAGAAAGGAATAGAAACGTGTCTAACTCATTTTCAAGCTATACGTTAGTACAAAGATTGAGTGTAATTAAGAAAGTGGATCATTATACAAATGAAAATCCAAAGCTTTTTAAACTTCTATTATCTATAGATTCTTTTTAAAATGTATGTTTACTATAATCAGTTCTAGGCTTTAGCTTGACAACATATTACCTAAGGATGTTTACTAAATTATATATCTTCAGGATATGTTTACAAGGTCTCAAAAATGCAATCAGATGGGACAAATTCATCACTATTCATTACTTATTATAGAAATCACAAAAGAAAATCTTATTTAGTATCATGGCTTCTCCATCATCAACCTTTTCGCATATGTCATTTGTCCATTCATTTAGCACCATGCAACAAAGTAGGCACTATGCTACCAACTTGCTAACGCTATAAGGTACCCTGGGAATATGGAAAATTATGTTATGGTATAGAAGATCAATAAATTGACTGCTGACATAGCTGAGATAAACCGCAGAGGCTGTGGCCAGGCATTTCCAGAGCTGAGGGGAGGGACATTTGAATCCTACTTGGTGTTAGAAACATTCTCCACAAGGCATGAAATGTCATTGAAATTCTAACCTGTAGGGTGTAGGTCTGCCTTGATATCATTCTGTGCTAGAGTAATCTGTGTAACTTTTTTATTGTGAAGATACCGTACAGAGGGGTTACAATTACATGGGCAAGATAATGAGTACAATTCTTATCAAGCATTGTTGCCTCCTCTTTGTTTCCCCTTCCCATCCCAAAAATTTTACTTTTATTCTAAAGAAGAACAAACAACAATATTCCTCAAACTTCCAAGAAACAGAGAGGGATCACTATGAAAATAATCCTGAAGGCAGCATTATAATTATCTCCAAATCTGACAGGGACCCAGCAAAAAAAGTGAAGTATAAACCAATCTCTTTGATAACCATAGGGACACAGAAGCTTCTTAATAAATATTTGCTAATCAAATTCATCAACTAATCAGAAAAGTTATACACTGTGATTAAGTTTCAGCTCAGGGATACAAGTCTGGTTTAACATATTAAGTAAAAAAAATAATGGAGCATTTAAACAGAATCAAGGACAAGAATTATAAGATCATCCCAATAGAAGAGGAAAAAACCTTTAATAAAATTGAAGGTCACTTCATGATAAAGCTCTGGAGGAGTTACAAATAAAAGAATCATACTCTATCATATTAAAAGTCATATATGACAAACCTACAGGTACATCATACCAAATGTTGAAAATCTGAAGTCATTTCCTCTGATATAAGGAATGTGACAAGATTGTCCACTCTATCCACTTCTTTTCAAAATAATACTGGAATTCCTCGTCAGAGCAATAAGGCAACATAAAGATATCAAAAAGATCCCAATAGGAAAGGAAGAAGTCAAACTTTTCCTATTTGCAGATGATTTAGTCCTATTTTTTTTTACATTTAACAGGTCTGAAAACAGACCAAAAGATGCAAATGGAAACATTTCACAGTTGAATCAATAGTCTATTTCTCCTTAAAGAAATGAGAGCACATTGAGTGTGTGTGTGTGTGTGTGTGTGTGTGTGTGTGTGTGTGTGTGTGTGTGTGTGTGTGTATGTGTGTGCTGGTCCTAGAACTTGAATGGTAGGCCTGGATGCTGTCCTTGAAGTTTTTTTGCTCAAGGCTAGTGCTCTACTGATTGAGCCATGGCTCCACTCTGGCTCCTTGTTGGTTAATGAGAGATAAATCCCATCTTGCCCAGGCTGGCTCCTAATCCTGATCCTCAGATCTCAGTGTCCTGAGTATGTAGGATACAGATGTGAATCACTAGTGTTCTGTGAGATATATTATATTTGATGACATAAAATAACTAGTTGGTCTACAAGTTTATCTGTGGGCAATACTACTCAAAAAGAAAACAAGCCCTGATCAAACTTTTGCCAACTGGAAGGGTTGGAAATCCCTACACAAACTCTTATACCCTGTAATAATTTTACTAGTTTGTAAAGTGGTGTAAATAAACTATGTACAACTACCTATTGATTTGTAAGAAATGCTGCTGTTCACTCAGTTTTTTTGACTTATGTTCTAGAATTTCTCAAAGTATCTTTTTTCAAAAAATATATTAAACATACTGTATATTTGAAAATTACAAGTATTTGAATTTAAGTGTCATCACTAAGAAAATGTCAACCAGGCACCTGTGGTTCACACACTAAAAGGACAAGTAGCAGATATAACTAGCTTGATGTATTTCTACCACCATATATATCTGTTTCTAGCTTTTCACTAGTTTACCTGGGCTGATTTTGAACCTTGATCTTCAGAGTTAAGACTTCCAGGTAGCTAGGATTACAGCCACCAGTGTCCAGCTTGTATGCTAACATAATCAATACAAAGTTATATTAAAATAAATAGTTTTGACTAGCTGAACTGTATCTCAGAAAAGCAAAATTAATTAAACAGCTAAAATTAATTGAAATTATTCATCATATTATCTGACTTAAAGGAAGAAATACAAAGATATAAATAGATGAAGAAAAATCATTTTCAAAAATTAAATATCCATTCTGATAGAACTGCAGTAGTCTAAGTATAGAAGGAATCTTAAGTAGCAGAAGATGGGTACTGGTGGCTCACAGTTGTATTTCTAATTACACAGGAAGCTGAGATCTGAGAATAAAGGTTTGAAACAAGTTCAGGTAGGAAAGTCTGAGACTCTTATTCCAACTACCCACCAAAATGTCAGAAGTGGAGCTGTGGCACAAGTCATAGAATGCCAACCTTGAGCAAAAATGCTAAAGGACAGCACCCATGTGCTGAGTACAAGCTCCAGCACCACAAGACGCAAAGCTTATACTTGAAGTCATGATGAAAAGTAGGTAATGGAAGAAATATTTGATTAGCTCTCTCTAGTTTTCCCACAGCCATCATCTTTGAGCCTATATGTACATAATGTTAGAGGTAGGCATCTTCATGAAAAATCAGCTAACAGGACCAGGATGATCTAATATAAAATATTTTCAATAATTCTGTTTTTCATATGGAGTCAAATTTTCACAGCCAATGTGGTAGAATTACCTATAGTCTCTCTCTCTCTCTCTTTTTTCTCTCTCTCTCAAAGATGGATAGATTTATGTACAAATCTATCTATCTGTCTATACATCTGTCTATGCATATATATGGGTATAATAGGCTTTTCTTTAAGGTTTTAAAGTATTTTGTTTTATTTTGGGCCCCAAATTATTTTCTCTCACTTTGCCACAATAGTGACTACCCTTCAAGAGTTGAGTATTTTCTAGCTCTTTCACACAACACCCTTTGTCATTTTCTTCTGTTGACTCTGGTTAAATTAGTTATATGTGCACAAATAAAATGAGCAATAATAATTTACTTCCATATGTTTATTATTATGTAAGTCTTAAAGATTTTCAGAGCTGCTCACAAAACTAATTGTCTTACAACATTGATTTTAATATGCATTTGCGAGATTAACTTGGAAATCATGAGTTCTTACTTAATAAAAATATTATCATTAAATGGCTTAGTAGTTCTGAGGACTAAAAATAACATAGCAAATTAAAATGCAATATGTGCTTGTCTAGTAAGATTATTTATGGAGAAACAGGGACATACTAAGTGGATACAGTACTGACAGAGCTACTGAAGTTAAGATTTACATAATAATGATACTGGAAATTTACACAAACTAGGGGCTAATCTGTGCTCAATAATGAGTAGATTTATATTTAAAAAGAGTTGTAATGTATCATAACCCTTTGTGTAATCATTACAGAAGTTGACATATACTTGGAGTATTTACATAGAGATAGCTCTAATTTTATCTTGGTGCAGGAAAAGATATTATAGTATTTGAGAGTGGTCTGGGCTATCTAGAATATGAATTAACTCACATAGATTAATGAACTCAGGAAGGTTAGTATAATGAAGCTACTAGTTAGTTTATACAATTTTGTACCCACTGTCCATATATACCTATTTGAATGTGTAGACAAACTAAAATGAAATTAAATGAAAGGAAAGTTGTTTTCTCAGTCACATTGCAAATGTTAATTAGACACATATAGCAACTCTACCAAAAGGTGAAGACAATGCAATTATCACACTTAAAAAAGGTGTTTTTTTTTTTTTTTTGTCGGTAATGGGGCTTGATCTCTGGGCCTAAGTGCTGTCCCTCAGCCCTTCAGCTCAAAGCTAGCTCCCTACCACTTGAGCTACAGCACAACTTCCAGTTTTCTGGTGGTTTATTGGAGATTAGAGTTTCACAGAGTTTCCTGCATGGGCTGGCTTTGAACCATGGTCCTCAGATCTCAGCCTCCTGAGGCTAGGATTATAGGCATGAGCCACTGGTGCATGGCATATCACACTTAAGAAAGCTCTGTTGCATTGTACCTACCAGTTTATACTTCCAAATAGATAAAGTTTGAATTAGAATATCTGTAAAATAAGAAGGTCTTTTTAAAAGAAAAATTATTGTAAAGATGCTATACAGAGGGGTTACAGTTATATGAGTAATGTAATGAGTACATTTCTTGTCAAGCATTGTTACTCCCTCCTTTGTTTTTCTACTACTAATCCCTTCCTTCCACCACTCATCCCCACTCCTTCCCCTCCTCAACACACACAAGAACTAATATGAGATGACAGCTTCACTACTATACTGGTCATTGGTGGAAGCATATCCTCATTTTTGTAAAAGGCTCATTTTACATCTCTCTCCTACATCTTATCTTTTTAATATTTCAGGGTGTTTTTGTTTGCTTGCTTTGCTGGTACTAATTCAGAGTCCTATGTGCTCACTTGATTGTTTTTGCTCATGGCTGACTCTGTATCACTGGAGCTATTCCAACCTTACTTCAACATTCTTAAAATGAATTCTTACATCTATCCTATTATTTCTTAACTAGAAATCACATATTTCTTTCCTTTTTTAATAAGTTTTTTCTTTCTGCTAAGATTTTTATTAAAATTTTGTCACACTGATTTCATAAACTTAAGGTATCTTAAGTCTTAAAAAGCAACCCTGCATATTTAGAAAATATTGCATGTAAATAATTCTGCATAAATAAGAAATATTAGATTTTTCCAGGAAAACAGATATTAAGTTATTGTGGAAATGCCTGTACATGCATCTTTGCAAAATCCTCAGAATACACAGTTAAAGATGATCACCTTTGGAACAGTGGTAACTTCAATATATTCTCTAATCCATATATTCATTCAAATGCTGATCAGAACTATCCCCAAAATGTAACTTTGTTGCTGACATGAATATTGTAGCTAAACCTACAGTAGTTTATCTGTATTGCATAGGTACAAAGTTTATCTCCTCATTGTTCCTCAAACGGTAGAGTATAAGCATTTATATTTTATTAGGCTTTATAAATGATCTGGAGATGAGTTGGAAGTGTGGGGCTGTACATTAGTTAAATGTAATGTATATGCCATTGCATCTGTGAGATTTGAGCATCTGCAAATTTTAGTACCTATTTTGGGGGTGGGGGTGGTTCTTGGAACCAGTACCCCATGGATAGTGAGGGCAATTGTGCAGTTTTGGGCTACGGGCTTCTGAGAAGGTTTAAAAAAAGGCTCAAATATGTGATATCGTTTATGGAAACAACTGTTTTCTTTTACATGTTATTCCAGGGTTAAACACTGTGAGAACATTTATATTTTCTCACAAAAATAGTCAGCTATAATTTATCCAAGGAATGAGTACAGAGGTGAGAAGAGACCTGGATTTCAACTCAATGCTTCTTTGAATCTTTTATTGTTGTCTGTGGTGTGTGTTACTTCTCCAAAATGATATTTTTTCATATGTTGTTTTAAAGATCATTTTTTTCTGTGCTTTCTTTACTTTGTGCACTTTGGGCATAAATTAGTATGGGTAATATGACCCAGAACTCACAAAATGCAACCAAACCTTATAATTACAGAAAAAAGTGCTAGATGACTCATATACTCAAGACTAACTAGATATTCTATCAAAAACAAAACAGGAAAGTCAGTATTTTAAAAGATAGAATGAATTACAAACAGGAAAAAAAAGATAGTGAGAACTGCAGACGAAATGAGTTAAAAAGAAAGACTATGATAATTTTCTATAAATAATTATAATTTAAATTTGGTCATGTTTCTCATATGTATTCCATTTAAATACTATTTTCAATACAACATCATTTATATAATACAGGAACAATTAGCAGAAATGTGTAAAAGAGCCAGAATCAATTGACAGAAAATTGATAAAATTTTCTTCACAAAGTCTCCATTATGTGCTAGAGACCATTTCAATAACTATTTTCCTGCAGTAATGCCAGTTTTTGCATTTTATATGTCAAAAAATCATTATGGACATGACATTTACCCAAATATTACAGGTTTTCTGGTAACACTGATAATATTTAAATGTGCGTCCTATTTAATCTGTGGTAATGAACTTTTTGAATTATTTATCAGATAAAGCAGTGCTTTTTAAACTCTGATGAATAATGAAGCATCTTCCATCCACAATATGTGAAGAACTGATAAAAATAAAAATTTTTGCCAAATAAAATAAAAACATAGCCCCAAAATGAGAAGTCAAAATAGCCAGCAGATGCAATGGATAAACAATTCTCTGTTGCTTTGTATCTACATGATTTTTATTTTCTGGTGCTAGTCCCGATGTTTGAACTCAGGGCCTATCCATTGCCCTGGACTTTTTTTCCTCCCTCAAAGTTATCACTCATACCTCTTGAGCCAAAATTCTACCTCTACATTTTTGGTAGTATATTGGAGATGAGGCTTGTGGACTTTGATGCCTGAGCTGGCAAGGAACCACAGTCCTCAGATCTCTGCCTCCCAAGTAGCTAGGATTAAAAGTGTGAGCCACTGGTGCCCAGCCAGCTGCTATCTCCATTTTAAAATGTTAATTCTCATTTTTCTGCATGCTGAAAGACCCAAAACAAATGCTAGTGGAATAGTGCTCCCCCAAAAATACAGTTTAGTGTTAAAGAGGGGTAATATACCATTCAGTAAAACTTTCTCATGTAATTATTTTCATTTAAGTATAACAGGCAAGTAAACTACAACTGATCTTTAACTTCAGCCCCATGATAAATATTATCATGGCAGCTATTATGGTAAACAGTATTAAATTATTTCTCACCATATTTTAAAAGTTTCATACATAATTAAAAAGACAAAATTAATTCTTTAGTAACTAATGAAGTCACAGTGACTCATACTTGTAATCCCAGCTACATAAAAGATGGAAAGCAAATGGATGGAGTTTAAGGCTAGCCCAATCAAAATTAACAAGAGAAATAAGCTAGGTATTTTAGTACATGTCTGAAATCCAGCTTATGTAGGAGAATATGGTTGGGGGCTAACCATAAGCAAAAACGCAAGACATTATCCAAAAATACACCTAGAACAAAAAGGACTGAGAGTGTGGCTAAATTGGGAGATCAACTGCCTAGCAAGTGTCAGTCCTAAGTTCAAACCCAGCACCAGCATACACACATGTGTACACATTTAAACTAAATAAGGTTTTTTTGCATAAAACGTTTTTATTCATAAAATGTTTATAGAAATATTCCCTTAGTTTGTATAAATCTTATTAAGAATAGATATCTCCCATCTCAATGTATATAAATTTAATTAACTCAAATAAAATTGGATAAGAAAACCTCACCAATAATTCTAGTGCATAATGTATGCATGTAAAATAAGGCAAATCTCTTATGCAGAACTTGTCCATTTTCATTACTCACAGTGGATTTACATCCTGCCTAATTACCTTTCCTTATCTTTTCCACCCAAGGCTAACAACTGTAATGTGACCTAATTTAGCAAATTCTGTAAATAATTGGCCTAAAATATTAAGTACAGGTTGTGGCAATTGATAATAATAATGGCCACAGCCACATCAAGGAAAATTAGCTAAACACAGAGAGAACAAAAGTATTAATAATTCAAAATGAAAAAGTAACTTAAATGATAAATTTTATTTAACATCTTTGAACATTTTCTCCATTCAGTTTTCTGTACTGAAAGTGAAAAGCACATATTCTATTTATTAATAACATTATTCTCACAATAAACATAGTATGTCGAAGGCATAGATAAAACAGAGAGTAATCAATATGGTATATATAACCTTCTATGCACACACTAATGTCCAACATTTTAATACATATTGTGAGGATAAATTCCAAATACAAATATTCAAATGTTTTACTTCTCCATTTATAACTAATGGTGGATTCATGAGATCCATTTCAGAAATTTCCTTTAAAATGATAAATGTGGGATTAAGAAGGATGACGTTTAACACATATTTTGTCTGTGGCAAGTCATAATTTGTATTCTGGATCATTAATACATTATTTCCTTATGAGAAACAAAAAAGGTAAACCAATTGTTACAAATAAAAGAATATTTAAATAAGAATTCTTTATAGGACATTTGATACAGATTTTTAAAAGTATAAACATGAAACAAACATTTATAACCCACAAAAATTGTTTCACACAATGTGAAAATTATGTCTATTCTGAGAAAAATCTATAAAGTAAGGACAAAAGCTAACTGGTAATTCCTATTATAAAAAATAGCTTCTGGGGGTAGGGGTAATGGGAAGGGATAGGAAGGGGAAACAAAGGAGGAAGCAACAATGCTTGCCCATGTAATTGTAAACCCTCTGTACGATATTTTCACAATAAAAAAATAGTTTCTATTGGCTCAAAAGTCCAGTTTGTTTGGAACAAATACGGAAATAAAGAACTTTATCTTATTACTTTTTTACACCTGAAGTTTCCTTTCTGTTATGTACCTATATTATCATATGTTATGAATTACAATAAAATAACTTGGCCCAGAAATATGTAAGGATAGTAGAAGATTTATTTATGCTTGTGTTAAATTCATAAATTCACAGCATATTTTAGTGTTGAACCCAGCTATCTTATATTTTTAGTGGGGTAGTTTTTCTTGTAAAATGTTTACATTTGACTATTTCACTTACAAATCATTTTATTCCATTGTCAGCAACAAATATAGCCAGTAAAACCTTGTTTTCTGAAGACCAGAACTATTTCATTAAAATATAGATGACAGATTGCCTTTGTATATTCAGAAAATAAGGGGTGCTCTCATTGTAAGCAGATGATTTGGGGTCTCTAAATATTTTATCAATAATTTAGAAAATCACACCATCTAAAATATGTAAAACAGTTATGGATATTGACATTAACTATGGGAACTATTTTGGAAATTTAAAATATGAAGAAATAATAGATGATTGCATCATCTATTAAGGTAAAAGACTAGAAGAGAATGTTTCATGTCAGAAACAACATGGATATGCAGGATATATTCCCAGTTATATATCAGGAAATACTATGTAGTCCATATAAATGCATTTCCAAAAGTATATATTCGTAATTATTAGCTTCTGTATTATAAGCCCTCATGTAAATTAAATCTGTACTTCATGGTCAGATATATACTTGATTCTTACTTTATAACTTCACGAAAAGATCCTAAACAGGCAGAATTAGTAAGAGTTCATCTAAGAGACAATTAAGTGACGAACATTACTGCATTTGTTACTGTGTACCTTGGATTTAGCCTCCATATGCCTCAATTTCTTCCTTGGTAGCTATGAAATTTAAAAGTAAGAATGTTTAAAATATGCATAGAGCATTGTTTGGCAATAGAGAACTACTAAGTAAGCTTTCGATATTTTGTTGCTGCCATTATTGTAGTTGTTGTTGTTGTTATACTGTCTCTGTAGAATTTTTGACCAGGGACAGTTGGCCACTTCCATAATTCTAAAAATATTTTCTGGTGGTTCTAATTGAATACAAATATTTATACTCAGCCACACCAAATCAGAACACATCTTAGTGTCAGCCAAGAAAGCAGTTTTCTGAATTTCATGGTATTCATCAGCATTTTTTGGATCAAGGTACAGACAGTTAGTGCATTAACCCAGCAGCCATCCTCAGGCATGTAACAGACTTCCTTATTGCTTGGAGTGGGGAAACTATGCATGCTAATCATTGACATTGTAATCTAATCACTAAATGATAAGAAACATCATGGGAGGAAGCAAAATCTAAGGGCTGGATCTAATTACATTACTATTCAGAAGCTTGATGGAGAAGATGGGTAAGTGTGTGCAGTCATTTTTATAACCAAACACTCAATAGACCATTCTAGGCCCCTGTCCAAGTTGTGACTGGAAAGCTAGTAGCTGTGCATTTCAAATCAAGAACAGTTGTTAGAGAATTAACTCCAGGGCTCTGCAAGCTCTGATTGGAACTGTAATTCCTATGATCTTTAGGTAATAGCAATTCTGCAGAAGACGTTATGATGAGGTTGTATGGCATATAAGAATAATTTTATCTATATTTTCAAATTTCTGCTCTATGTGTTGAATGACATGACCAAATGACCTAATTTTTCAGTTCTATTATCTGTGATGTAGAGATCATAAGATATCCACTTGTCAGGGATTGTGTAAATGCAAAACATTATTAACTACAAAAACAAACAAACAAAAAAACTTCCTACAGCTTGCATTTGTGGACTGGTGCTATTTCCCTTGGTGATCACGAAGAAACAATAAAAAAAGAAGAAGAAACCAACATCTAAATACTATGTATATTACTATTCTGGAAATTTAAACAATGGGGATTTTACTAGTCATTCAAATATTAGTGTGTAACACACAGTGGGTATACAGAATTTTGTAATGCAAAAGCTGATGTAGCAACTTATGTAAATATAGAGAAATAAGCAATCTGCATGTATCTGCTTCTTCTACAAGGTATGGAGTCTCACTGAAACATTAAATTTGTGAAAAATAAAATCTAATCTAAAGCATTCAGAAAACTATAAACTCTGAGTGGCTCATGACCTTACAATATACATTCACTAATGAATAAAGCAAATCATAATGAATGACAAACATTCCTCAATTTTCTGCACTGGTAGAGGGAATGATCCAGAACAGCAGGTGAAACATGCTTCACTTCCATTTGGATTGTTGAATACATGCGTACACAGGAACCGATAAATCACTGCTTTTGCATGTGACTCACTGGCTGACCACAAAGATTAGCAGCAGCACAGATACCAGGTGTACTATATCCTACTGGCTTATAAGGACATGGCTTTAAAAATCATGTTGAAGAAGTGGAGTAGCTCAATGGTTAGAAAAAGAATAGCACTCATAAGGGTCTGCTTTCAATCCACTTCTAAACAAAATCCATTTGGAGAAAACTTACTCTCCTTCACCAAAAAGGTTAAGTACAAGGTTGAAAGATGTAAGTTGTCAATATAAAGATTCCATAAAAAAATAATTCAAATAGTAAACAAGCTATCTAAGGAAATATATACATATCTATACCTGAGCATACACACACACACACACACACACACACACACACACACATACACACACACACACATTTATAAATCTGATTCAATTCAGAGGGTATAAAATTAAACACTACACAAAGAAATGACATTTGGTTGAAAAATATCAAACATCCACCTTGAAAATTGCACTGCCAATGTAATGTTGTTGACTTCAGAGATATACATTTGCTCCAATGATGCAGTCATACATCCTATTTAATAACTAGCTTTTGCTTTGTGTGAGGTTTCCATTTGAAAAAGCTGCTGCACTAATCTGTAACAGCAGCACATCAGTGTCAACCAAAAAGCAGTAGCATGAGAGGAGAAATACAAAGCTACAGCACAGTGTACGTGTAATGGTTAGCTGCCTATTCAGAAACTGTATTGAAACACACACATTGTATATACACATACAGACATGATTGCTAGGTGAAAGAACACTACACCAAAATTCTGAGTACATGGTCAATTTTTTATCTATCTGTTGTTATCATTATGCTATTTCTTGTCAATATATCACCATCAAATGAACTGAGAACTGTCCACCAGCTAATTTCCAGGCTTTATTCCTAGATTCAGGTGAGTCCTGATTCAGGTCAGGAGCCTGCAACTAAAATCACTAACTTGTTTTTTAAATTTGCAGATGACTCTAAGTTTGATGAAAGTCACTGAACTTATTGTCCCATATCAGCTCAGTTTATATAGTCATCCTCACTACAGCCATTGGGGTTACACGCTCCTAACCCCAATTTCCAGGTGACAGAAGGGAGCTTTTGGAAATAAGATACACAAATACTCTCTAAGTCTTGGCTGAATCAAATTTTGTGTTATTTACTACCTATCAATAAAAAGCTTTCATTGAGTTTAATACCTGAAGGGCAAGTCAGAAAAAGCCTCTAGTTTTTGCTTTTTTTTTTTATTTGCTCAGCTAGCAGAGGTGAAAAACTAAACAATCAGCTACTGGGGATGAAAAGAAATGTACTCATTACTTGACTTAGGTAACCGTAACTGCTTTGTACATCACCTTTATAGAAACAATTTAATTGTTAAAAAAATAAAATCCACTAATTACATTAAAAAAAAAAAAGAAGACAAGCCTCGTGCCAGTGGTGCTGCCACAAGTGGTAGAATGCTGGCCTTTGTCACAAAAAGGTTCAGGGACAGCGTCCAGGCCCTGAGTTTGAGCCCCACAACCAGGGGAAAGAAAGACAGTCCCTCAAAAAAAAAAGTCTGCATGATAGTGCTTTGGTCCTTCCCTTCCCTTTCCCTTTCCCTTTCCCTTCCTTTCCTTTTCCTTTTGTGTTTACGTAACATCAGGTACATTTTCAATATTTCAAGTTCAACTTTCTTTAATATTTTAACATTGCTATTGCTATCTGGATGCAAAGCTATAAACATACAAGACTTTCCAACGCAAAATTGAAGAATAACAGTCTTCTAACTAAAGCAATGAGAGTTTTATGCAGCTAACATGCTTTCCAGGGGAATGGACTTCTTCCTTGATATTTATCTGTTTTGCCTTGGGTTGCCACACACAGTAGGAGCCACATTTAGACAAAGCATCTACTTTTAGATCACCGATGCAGAACACCCTCAAGTCTTGTTTGTGATGCTTACTTTAAAGTTTCTTTAAATTTTGGAAGTAGTAAATAATAGAGTAGTGGTATTCAACAGAATACCCTTAGTTCAGGCATTTTTTATACCAGTTTAGTGCTATTTATTTAGGTGAGGAAACAGGCTCAGGCATGAAGTGTAGGAGCTACAAGTGTCCTGCCTGAAGTCCAGGTCCCTGGTCAGGATCTGTGTTATAAGGAGCTGAAATTCCTTTTTCAGGAAAGCTTGGTGTCCTTCGGAGGATTGAGAACATTGTAGCTACAATACATCTGACTAATTTAGAAAAAAATAATAACAACAACAAAAAAGCAACTTGTAAATTAATGAAAACATAACTTCAAACTCCTTTTCCCATATTGATGGTGATTTCTAATGTGATTTGTGATTTCAGATTTTAAAATTGTACTGGAGTTTCCAGGAGCTAGCCCATCCCAAGAACAACTGAGAGGTTGTCATGGGATTTCATATATAACACTGCATAAAGAAAATTCAAATTGATGCTAGAAAAGCTGTGGGCTTTAATTTTGTGCTTGACAGTTATGAACAGGATTTTGCAGCTAGAATCTTCCCTCCTACTAGAAGTCTAACAAATTAAGTATATTTATAAACTCTTCAAATAAGAAATTGTGGATTCTCCTTTGACAGACATCTTATACCTCCTCCAAGTTGTATTGAGTATAACTGACAAAAACTGTATATATTAACAGTCTGCTATGTGATGTTTGTGTATCCATATGCATTGTGAAATGATTATCATGATCAAACAAATTAACATATCCATCACTGCACACAGTCATACTTTCTCGAACAGATAAGAATATTTAAGAGCTACAGTGCTAAGTGAAATGAACCCCTAGATAGAGACACAAGAGGTTTTTTCGCTGTTATTTTTAATGTACTATGTGATTTTTTTTGTTTCTTTTGTATGTTCTTCTCCCATGTTTTTACTGTATTTGATTCCAGTGCCCTGCATCTTGTAAAAAAAAAATTTCTAATTTGGGGAGGGAAAGGGAAATAACAAAATGCTGAAACAAGGATACAGGTTGACCTATTGTAACAATGAGATGTACAAGACACTATGTTGAAAACAAACTTTACAACTTCAGGTGTGGGGTGGTGGGGGTAGGAGGAGTTGGGGAGATGAGGAGAGACAAGGGATAGTAGGGGAAAAACAAAGGAGGGGTAACAATGCTCCATAGGAAATGTACTCATTACCTTCTCATATAACTCTAATCCCTCTGTACAGTATCTTTACAACAAATATTTTTAAAAAGAACTGCAGTTTGCAGTATGAGTACAGTGTGTAATACAGTGTGTGCAAACTTCCAGTGCTCTAAATAATATTAATTGGAGTATCCATGCTCTACACTAGTTCATCAGAACATATTCACTTGCATAGTTATGACTTTGTACCCTTTCACCAATATTGCCACATTTCCATCAACTTGCAGTCTGTGACAACCATGTTCTATACCCTCTTTCTGAGTTTGAAATTTTTGGGTCACACTGAGATAGTGAAATATTTATCTTTCTGTTCCTGGCTTATTGTAATTAACATAATTCTTTTCAAATTTATGTATGTTGTCTCAAATGACAAGACTTCTGTCTTTAAATCTGAATTATAGTCCAGTATTATATGTAAGATATTATATATATATGTAATATATTATATGTAATATCTCACTTTCTCTATTTACTTCATCTGTCCACTGTTATGAATAGTGCTGCAATAAAAATGGAAGTGTAGCTATTTCTTCAACATCCTGATTCCATTTACAAAAGTGATATTGTTGGAATATATATATATATGTATATTTATGTATATATACATACAATGCTGCTATTTTTAATTTTTGAGGACCTATCTTTCATCTTTTATATAGAAGGGTTATGCAATTAATATTCCAGCAACAGTGTTCAAGGACATTGTTTTTCTCTGCCTCTTTACCAGCATTTGGTACATTTTGAATTGTTGACAGTAGCCATGCCAGCAAGTTTTGATGTACATTTCCTTGATATTAGTGATATTAGGCAGTTCTTCACTATTTTTTTAATCATTCAAGTGTTTTCTTTTGAGAAGTGTCTCTTCAGAGGTATAATCAGGATTTTCCCCTCGGACTCTCTAAAATCATACAACTTTCCAACTTACTGGTTTACCTTACTTTGACTTACCAGCCTTCAACATTCCTTAACATTAAACATAATGTATAATCTCTTTACCTCTTGGAATTCCTTATGTCCATATGCATCAATTTTCATTTCAACTATCACAGTCTCCCACTCAAGGAATTTTAAATCCTTCCCTTCCTCTGAACACTTACCAATTTCTCTATCTACTGATGCCTTTCACTGCAGATTTAAAAACCGAATCCATATTATTCTCTAATTGAGTTTACTTTTCCATTCATGCCGTCCTTAATCATGTACTCTCACTGAACTGTTTTTCCAGTGTCTCATGTACATAGCCTTGATGAAATAATTACATTTTCTAATAAGAAAAGTGCCCTCTTAAAATGAATAGTGCCTAACTGCCTGAGAACACTTACCCAGCTACTCAGATGAGGTTGCCTGATTTTAAGTTACCAAGAAGAAGGCTAGAACTACCTCTAGATCATAGGAGGTGAGGGCTATGTGACCCAGGCCTATGGAGAGCTGAAAACTCCATGAACAACTGATCTGGTCCCCTAGTGCATAGCAAAAAGCTTAGGATTGATGACATATATCACAGACTGATTTGTGTCTCCTCAAAAACCATATGTTGAAATGCTACTATCCAGCACTTCAAAATAGGGTTATATTTGCAGCCATAACTCTAAAGTGGTACTAAAGTGATATCATTATGTGTATATGTATATATATATATATAGCTTCATCCAATATGACTGATATTTTATACTGCACATTATAGGGGGAATTGCAACACTGGTTTGAATAGTCACAAAGGAAAAAAAAAGTGAGGGCATAATGAATCTGTGGACATCTGCAAACGGAGGAGTGAAGCTTCAGAATAACAAAGACTACTAACATCCTGATCTTTGGAATCTAAAAGTAAGATTTGCAAAATATCTTATTATGGCAACCCTAGTTTCCACAATATTTACTTGCTGACTTGAATAAAATAATTTGCTATTTTAGTCTATTTCTCAGACCAACTATTGAAATTCAAAAGCATATTCTTTGAAATTACAAATTTCTCTTTTTTGTGTTTTCAGTTTTCATTTAGCACTTAAATGACTATATCTGAGACCTCAGTATTTATTACATTTATTCTGTGTGTGGTGGAGGGGAGGGCAATCCTGGGCTTAAATCAGGGCCCGGGTGCTGGTCCTTAGCTCTTTGGCTCAAGGCTAGTGCTCTACCACTTGAGCTAAACTCCACTTCCAACTTTTTGGTTATTAATTGGAGATTAGAGACTCAGGGACATTCCTGCCAGGGCTGACTTTGAATCAGCCCCCTAGGTAGCAGGATTACAGGCATGAGACACTGGTACCTGACTTTACATTTATTCTTTAAATTACCATTTCTTCAATGAGTATGCTTAATTTGGATGGCAAAGAATATTAGAATTATAAAATTATCCAATTAAATGATGGCTTTTCCTGTCAATCCTCGCTTATGTATTACATTTGACTCTGATTTCCAGGTTGTAATGTATTTTTTAGGAATCTTATAATTCAAACCTGAACAGATCACTGTTTGACCCTAAACAGGAAAGGATGTCTGCCCTTGATTTCCAGGTTCATATCTTTTGATCATTTTGATGCAATTATTGTAACCTCCCACTAAAGATAATGGCTATCAGAGGGTTATGTTCTGGAAATTGTCAGCTTGCGTGGACCAATTAACAAGTGTTCAACAATTGCATTTTGACAATATTACTTTGTGACTAGTGGCTATGAACACATTTGGAAGTACCAATGGGTGCTTTTGTTAGGCATAAAAAGTAACTATCAGTGTAAAATGAAAGGTTCCTGTTGTAAATAATCGAATTCCAGTTAGCCTAACATCTAAAATGATGTATGAGTAATCCGATGGTCAGAGGCTTCCAGAGTCAGACTGGCCTTAAGTTTCACTCTGCTAGTTACTGGCTGTCTCAGCATGTGCAAGTGACTTAAGCTCTTGAGCCTCTGGGCTGTCCTTCCCAAAACATGAGCAAAAATAACCAGTTCCCAAGGACTTTTCTTAGAAAGACAAACAAACAAACCATGTGCCTAACCCATAGTAAGAATGCAGAAGCGGTTACCTATTTTTTTTAAGCTTAGCAATACCAAACACTCTTTTGGATGACTGAAATTATGTCTTCAGAGTGAATTATTTTTAGAAATGGTTACATAAATACCCATAAAGCTTCATAAAGAAACTGTAGGCAGCAGTAGAACATATGGCATGAACCAAAAAAAGATACATTTAGGAATTCAGCAAATATTATAAAGGAGCAAATATCACATCGTGCTCTGGGGTACACAGTATGGTGAGACAACAGGTTTCTAAATACTAACACAAATTAAACAAGTTGACAAATACAGAGCAGAATGACATCATTTAGATAAAATGGATGTTAATAGGAATGCACAGACATATGTTGGCAAAATGTAGGTAGCAATAATATGCTATTGTAAGGTAAATTCATATGTGCAATCTTAGTGAAGAAGGAAAACTACTTTATTGCCTTAAGTTAATCACATCATATTATTTATTGATCTTAAGTTATCACTATCTTCCATATGCTTCACTCAAAGGCAAAACATGCATGTTTTGGGTGTTTCTCCTCTTGTTTTTGAGCTCTACCCACCAAAAAATGATTCTACTCTTCATTCAGAACTGAGATTAATAATAATATGTTCTGACTTAGTACAACTAGATTATAAAAGTAATATCATATGATTTATTTGTAATGATCATGTTTCAAAATGCTCATTGATTTTATACAGACTGAGACAATTTCTGTCATAAAGAGAGTTTTACAGGTGATTATAAGCCCTTTGAGAATGAGGCTAAGATTTATTTATCCACTGTATCAGTGACTTACACTGCTTCAATAGTATCTGAAGAAAAGAGAGTGAATGAGTGACATAAAATATAGACTGAGAGCAAAGTGTTGTTGTGTAGCTGTGCTTCTAAAGTAATATGTGATGAGTGTTCCTTTTATTTCAGCTCTCAACAACTAGAAATCCAATATTTTGTAGAATATAATAAAAATAAATTACCAGAAAAATGAAAGAGAAAACACAAAGACTCAAGAAAAGCATGAAATTACTTTAGGAAAATTGCTGTAAGCAGTCTCAATTCCCTGACTCAAAATAGCAACCTACCGACTGTAGATCATATAAGTAGCACCATTTATTTTATTTTTGGTTGGCTGTGGGGCTTGAACTCTGGGCCTGGGCACTGTCCCGGAGCCTCTTTATGCTCAATGATAGTGCTCTTCCATTTGAGCCACAGCACCACTTTTGGGTTTGGAATGGTTAATTGTAGATAAGATTCTGTCAGGGAATTTCAGCCCGGCTGGCTTCAAACCTCAATCCTCAAATCTCAGCCTCCTGAGTAGCTAGGATTACAAGTGTGAACCACCAAGCCTGCCTAAGCACGTTTTTATACTGTGGCGATGGACAATAAACTGGAAGGAAACGCAGCTTAATTTATGAGTAAATGAAAATTTAAATATTTTAAAATGATTGCCATCATAATTGAGTGGCCAGCATGATTGTGCACACCTGTAATTCCAGCTACTTGGAGTCAGGAATCAAGTTGATATTTTGAGTCTAGCCCTGGAAAGAAAGAAAGAAAGAAAGAAAGAAAGAAAGAAAGAAAGAAAGAAAGAAAGAAAGAAAGAAAGAAAGAAAGAAAACAGAACCAAAGAAAAGTTAGTAAGACTCCATCTCAGCAAACAGAATCCAGGTGTACTGGCTCCTTGGGAAGCATATACATGAAAATTACAATCCTGGGTTATCACTTGGCTAAAAAGCACAAAAGTCTCTTTGAAAAATAATTAAAAACAACAAATGGGCTTGAAACAAGGCAGCATCTGCCTAGAAATCCTGAGGCTGTGTATAAACAACAGAACAACCACGTAATTAATAAATAAATTAAAAGTTAGGATAAACTAATTTGCTAGAAAAAGTATGACTTCATTCTTATGTTTTCTATAATTCTATGATTCCAACAACAGACTTAAATTAAAAACAAAGCCATACACAAAAATTCCAATCGGTTCTGAATTTTTAGCACACAACAGTCATCCTAGCAACCCCACAGGACTTCAAAGGAAACTCTGCATGTATAATGTCTCTTCTGTGGAAAGCTTCAGAGCACTTGTTGTCTTCTTACAATTGGGAAGAAACCAGATCACTTCACAGATGAGTGGCAAGTACAACGAATCTACCTCACACATCTGTCTGTCCCTATTTTCAAATAACCAACATGTATTTGTTCTGTTGTTTGACATAACCAAATTATGTGCTATGCACATAAGGTACTCCTTTTGTGTTCTACCTGTCAAGTGATTTTCACCCATGACTCACACATCACAAAAGACTATTATTTGTGCTAAAACCACATGTCCAGATAGGTGATTAAAATGTTAAAAAATCACGGGAGCATTTTAAACATATATAAAAATAGATTGGACAATTCTTTCAAACTCAATATTCAAAAATGTCATGCTTCCGCTGGGAAAATATTCTACAAAATATTCTACTGCATTGGCATTTTTTAGGAGTTAGGCTATTGTGCCATCCTGAAAATTAGAATTATTCTGAGATTGCTTCCGAAAATATTTTCAAAATATCCCACAACATGTATCCTTGATTTTTTGTTTTGTCATCCCATATAAGTACAACTAGTACTGTTCTCAGTATTGGAAATCAAATTAATCTTTATAATTGAACTGTAAACTTCTTTTTTTCATTTTTGGTTGTGGGTCTTGAACTCAAGGCTAGCACTATCCCAGAGCTCTTCTGCTCAAAGCTAGCACTGTACCACTTTGAGCCACAGGGTCACTTCTAGTTTCTGCTGGTTAATTGGAGATAAGAGTCTTGAGGATTTTCTTGCTTGGGTTGGCTTTGAACCAGAATTCTCAGATCTCAGCTTCCTGAGTAACTAGGATTACACACATGATACACCTGTGCCTAGTTAACTTTTCTTGTAATAATAAAAATATACAGACAAAATTGTGAGCATATATGTTAACTAGAAGTTTATGCAGTCATAGCACAGTGGAAAAATTAAGCACCAAAGAAATGTGCTACTTTAATTTAATGCAAATAAATTTCTTTTCTTTCTTTATTCCTGTAGTAGGTACTGTCTCTTAGCATTTTTGCTAAAGGCTGGCACTCAGCTACTTGGGCCTTTGTTGCACTTTCAAGTTTTTGGTGCTAGTTCGAAATAAGAGTTTCACAGACTTTTCTGCCAGGGCTGGCTTTGAACAGCAATTTTCAAGTCCTGAGTAATTAGAATTACAGGTGTGAGGCACTGGCACTTGGCTACTACTTGGCACACAAAATAATAGTAGTATAATAAAAGAGAAAAATGAAGTAACTACAATAGTCTTGTGTGCATGGCAAAGTATATTATCACTGGTGTATCAAAAAGAAAGGTTTTTCATAATAAAATTCAAATTTAATATATGCCATAATACTTTAGTATCTACAACTGCAAATAACAAGAGGAAATGAGTTAAAATCCAATATTCATATTTCTCCACCAAAGTCTTGGTGATACACAAGGTTTATTCAAAGATGCTGATTCACTTTCAACTAAAACCATGTTTTTAAAATGCCCTCTTTTTCAAGAATCTGTCAATGTAAGGCATTTCTTCCTGTGAACTGACTTTTGTCTGGTTTGACTTTGTTCATTTTGCTTGAGTTTGTTTCAGTTAGAACTCTATGCAGAAATCAATCTTCTAAATTAATGAAAGAAACAAGTTAACATTTAACTCAAAACTTTATCACTGGTTCCATGTCATTTATCACTATGTACTCTTTTGCACATTTATCACTATGTACTCTTTTGCACTGTACACTCTACCCTCATGTATTTATTTATTTTTTAAGAGTCAAAGTATAAATTTAATTCAAGATGGAACTCTGAAAAATTATCTTGCTTCTTCCATAAGACTGTAATTTACAGTAAATAATTACATGATGGAATCCTCATGTATTTATTATGGAACATTTTTTAAATATTGGGTAAACACATTAATAGATTTATCACATCACACAAAGGTAATATATTTTATAATTAACATAAACAGTATACTCCAGCTTGAAAATGGAAAATATGTACATGTTGTAACCAACAATTGTTTCTTATTACAAATAAAATGGTTTTCGTATCTGCCTCACTGAAACTAAAAATGTATTTTAAATTATTTCATTTAAATACTTATATTTTTTACAGTGGCCAAATTTTGAACTTAGAAACCCATTTTTACTGTTTGCATTGAGTTATGTTCCAAGTCCTTCTTTTGCAGACAGAATTTCAATAGTTTTTCTGCCTGACTACAGAATTCAATCCTCTGTTCTCAACCTCTTGAGTAGTTGGAATTAAGATATGAATCACTGATACCTATCTATATCTTTTAATTTTACATAGATAAACTATTCAAAAGAATTGCCAGAAAACATCACCAGTAGGATGTTTGTGAATAACAAAATTAAATCTATTTTATTTGAACACTGATTTATTTAATTTACAAATAATTCCACATTTTAAGTTGCAGACATTAAAAGGGTCTTACATAGATAGTTGAAGAAAATACTAATCACCTTTTGTTTGAGCTTTAATTTACTCAATTTGAAAACAATTCTACATTTTTGGTAACACATTTTAGAACAATTGTGTTTCCTTTAACTGTTAAAAGTATTTTAAGATATAATTTAGAATATTAAAACTTTTGACCAACATTGAACAAAGGGAATGATTTTTAAAGTTATTTAACCTTAGAATATTTTAATAAACCTTGTACGGAATACCAAAGATTGAGATAAAAACAGTAACTTGTGCATAAATTGCTTTTAATTTGTGCTTATACATCTTTCTTATAAAAGCAACAATACCTAAAATGAGGTTTGTGTTAATAAACCGAGGTTTGGTATGGAATCTATACATTTCTACTGTTGTTGGGAGATCACTCAGTGGTAGAGTGCTGGCTGAGATCACTACTGCTGTTTTGTATTATTCTCAGTACATGGTGCATTAATTCTGTTTGGTTCACTCTACTGTGGACATTCTTATTTATATAATTAAGTGTCTGTAATGAGTAGTAATTTAACCAATCACATAAAAATCTCATGCTATTCCACACATATCTAATCTCTTAATGTATTTCCAATAAGTATGATAAGAAGGAACCATGAGTTGTAAGCACTATGCTTTTTGAATAATTACAAATAAACAAGCAAAATTAAGTTTAACAGATCTCAATAATATATAGAATAAATAAAGGTAAACTATTACCTTCCAATAACACTAGCAAAAATGAGTCAAGGTATTACTGTGATGTTGAATTTACATATGGAAAAATTACAACTAAGTCTACATACTCTCTGTGGTTATTCTGGAGAAATTATATTTTCTTTGTGCAACACTTGAGATAATTGTGATGAAAAGAGATGCATTTATTATTACTATTATTGCTGTTGTTGTTGCTGTTATTTGCTTTTACTTGTTAGCAACATTCATAATTTTTATGTGTGTATGAGGATCCTGGGGTTTGAAGTTAGGACCTTGGCATTGTCCCTAAGCTTTTTTGCTCAAGGGTAGCATTGTACCATTTGAGCTACAACCACCCTTCCAGCTTTTTGGTGGTTAGGGATAAGAATCTTGTGAACTGCCTTGCTAGGCTGGCTTTAAACTGTGCTCCACAGATCTCAGCCTCCTAAGTAGTTGGGATTACAGGAATGAGCAACAGGTGACTGGTTTTTAACATTCTTAATTTATTGACTGTTTCCTTTATGATGTATTCTGTATAAATGGTGCAATATTGCATCAAAATAAACCACAATATTATGAAACTGGAATTTTAATGAAGATCTGAAGCCCAACACAAAAAAACTACCTGCAATTTAAGGTATTAATAATAATCCAAAATATGTATCATACCTTACCATGGAAGTCCTTCCTAGAGTAGCTCACACAACACAGGTCAAATAATAAAAATACAAGGCAAGGCTTTGTAGAATAGCTGATCCATATTAAACAGCAAATAACTTTTGACTGCTGCTCAATGCTATTACTAGTGTCATCATTTATCCCTGTAACTAAGTGGTATTGGAACCTGGAAATTAGAAGTGACTTCTTTTTATTAGGGCTGGGCTGATGTAATAGGTAAAGTTGTCTAGAATATCATGGTATAATTCATGAGTAACACTTAAGAAACTGTCTTTATAAAAACAGAAGGGTGTGTGGAAAGTGCAAAGCTGAATAGGTTATCATACTATCCAACTCTGTAATTTCTACATCTATGGAATTCAAAAAAGTATCAGACATGAAACTTCCTACTTAATGTCCATATAACTTCTGAAAACAAGATGTTAACAAAAAGTTATTCAAACTGTATACATATTCACTAATAAATTTCTTATTCTGATTTTGAAATTGTGAATGACTCTTCAGAACCTTGGTTGATTCTCATCAAACCCTAAGTGTCTGGCAAACCACCTAATATAAAAGAATATACTATAAAAAGCTATCCATTTGAAGAATTGTGTTATTGCTTCATGTAAAGGTCCAAAGTTAGTAGAAATGGACTCAAAAAAGCAAATTTAGTAAATGCCTATCTTGTTTCTAAGGAACAATAACTATCAAGATAAATTTAATATTTCTTATTAAACTGACCATATCTTGGGATTACTTTTTAACAAGAAATGAACTTGAATAGATTTCAATTTATATTCTTAATAAAAAGTGAAAGCTAATATTGAAACAATCACAGAGTAGTTTAAAAATCTACCTTGGCTAAGCTCTGATAAGGAATAAGATGTCAAAAAGAGTTTTAGAACATGACACAGTCCTGAGACTTTTCTAAATCCTCAGATAGGCATACTTCTATGTTGTAACATTAGAACAAGAATAGTAAAATGTATATAAAGTATGAATAATAAAAGTACATAAATATATATGTATAAAATATAATATATGGTATAAAATACAAACAACTTCAATGAGAGTATAAAAATAGAGAACTTTACAGTAATTAGATATTGATTGTGGGTGGAAATTCATGAGGTTACATAAATTGTAAAACTTGGTTTCATCTCTTTCACTTTACTTTTTAATTTTTGTCCAGACAATTTAATATGACAAACACGGTCTCCTTTATAACTTGTACTACATATTTACATTGTCATAGCTACACTGTTTGGCATGAATGTTGCTTCCCTCTTCTCCTATTTCCCTCTCTCTCTATCTACATTCCTTTTCCCTTTTTTCATCTTTTTGTTTGCTTCTTAAAATTGTACCAATGTCAGGGAAGATGTCTTGAATATGGAAGGAAAAGCTAACGATTCTGAAGTTAAAATATGGTAGACATGATAGAATGGATTCAGAAAGAAACAAATTGAAAATAATTTCATAACCTTAGCCCATTGGTCTCATTTAAGTTAAAAAATGCAACTATTTTTGTTAGTAATTCCATTGAGAGGGGGAGAAGAAAGAAGTAAATGTCATAATGAAAAAAAATCATAATGAAAGCTATTATTTTGTACAATAAAAGTGACATAAACATTTGAAAATAGATATTTATTAATTCATCTCATGTATTTTAGGGTACTCATGAGTTTCTAGCAGTATACTTTATTTGAAATTTTGAGTTATCTAAGCATATTTCAGAACCAAATTCCTTTATATTTAACAATAGACTATATAAAGAATATAATGTACATGGATATAAAAACATATTAATTATAACTCTTTAGTGCTATTTTTCTCAAAATAATATCATTTGTTTTGACCCCAACATTTTCTTCACAGTTGTTTGCTCTAAACAATTTGATGCTATCTATCCTTGCTGGCTCCTCTTATAATTCCTTTTGTATACCAACACTGGCATGTTCTGGCTTTAGAAAACTGCATAAAGAAAATAGCACAAGCAATTTTCCCATAACAAATAACCATAACAAATCACGGGAGCCAAAATCATTGTATGCCAATATTTCAGATGTATTAATTATCTAAATAACCATAAATGGTATATTGTAGTTTCATTGACTCCAAGGAGGGTGCGAGTTTGTATATACCATTTCCTTTTGCAAGTAAGTTGTCAGTTCATGAGGGTTCCATTTAGGTTTGGTTTTTAAACTTACAGAAATATCTCCAAAACCATATTGACTGTGGTAATATTAATTTCTAACAAAATACTACCTGGAAAATATTCTGCCCAAAGAAAAACCATTATGTAAGACTTGGGAATGAAGGAGCAGCCAGAACCAGACCCTATTGTGCTACAGTTCTAAAGACCTGTTGGTTTGTAATAATCTTCTGTACATAGGGAGTTAATGAAAATGCACTAATCATGTGAGTCTATTTTATTAGACGTGTGTCATTGACCTATTGATGTGTAAATCAAAGTTTCTCTCTCCCACATTGTCTAGGAAATAAGGCACAGTAATACATATTGTATAGTCATGAAGTCCTGGATTTGAGAATTACACCCACCAAACCATTGACTATCACTGAAATATATGATCCTATATTTTATCCTAAATATTTTAGTCTAAGATTCTTTTAAGTTCTTGCAAAGATGAAGCCCTCATATGAACATCAGTTTAAGGTCACACACCAAAGGTTAGACCACTGTGGGCTGGGAAGGTGGCTCAGTGGTAGAGCGCTTGCCTTGCATGCATGAAGCCCTGGGTTAGATTCCTCAGCACCACATAAGCAAAAAGAAAAAAGCGGAAGTTGTGCTGTGGCTCAAGTGATAGAGAGCTAGCCTTGAGCTGAAGAGCTGAGGGACAGCGCCCAGACCCAGAGTTCAGGCCTCACGACTGGACCCCCCGAAAAAAGAAGGTTAGATCACAAATAGAATGAGACCATAGTAGTGGGAGCAATTGAAATAATAATGGTCATTTTCACTGGTGTTCTGGACTTCTTTTTAAAATAGCTTAAACAATAGCTCAAAAATGTATTAACAAATCCTCCAGATCTTTAGCTTTAATATAAATCAAATTGAGACAGTATATAATTATAGTATCCTATTTTAGTTTTCTGGTCAATGAAATGTTTATAAGGAGCTCTCATTTCCAGTGCAGAATTTATTTGTCTTTCCTGAAAAATCCATCCATCCATAACTAAAATAAATACACATATCTATGTTCTGTTTAGAATGCTCTAAAGGTAAGACGAAAGTCCAAGAAGTCATCAAAAGATCTTTTATGTAGTGGTTGATAATAGAAATGTTGTCAATACTTTTAAAAATCATATTTATAACTTTTCTTTGCACTTTTTTCCTCTGTCATCCAATTATGGATTTGTCACGAGTGTCTTTGACACTCAGCCTCCCTTCAGTGTTTTAACTTATTGGTGTCTGCAGCATCATCCTTAGTGAGCAGCATGTCTTACTACACTCTGAAACTGTTCATCATTTGTTTCTGCTCTATTTCAAAATCTAGAAATACAATATTCTCCTCTGACCAAAATCATCCATCCTTGCACTGCTCCCATTCTATTAAAAATAATGAGTCTGCTATTCATTTCATCATGACCATCAGGCTCTCATAGCCTATCAGTTCTCACTCTATTTGTCTCATGGAGTTGGCCTTGCCTCCTTTTCCAGCCCAGATTTATTTAAGTCTTTCTACAAAGCAGTCACTGCCCGAACAAAGTTCACCTTTTTGTTTCACACAATGTATGCTCTGTGAATGTAATGTACTTTCGTGGCCCGTTTAGGTACCGGGCTCTGTTGCTAGAGAAAGTGCTGCAACTGTATTCACTAAACTAACAAAAATGTGAATTTTTTCCCTATGATTTTCACTATGGTTGTAGTTACTTTCCATCTAGAACTGGGGTTAACTCTTATTCAGATACATTAAGAGGCCTAGGGAGACTCAAAAAAATAACTGGAGATAAATATGATGTCTATAAAAGATTCTAGACATTAATGAATACAAATTTGAATCACTTCTTCTAAAAACACAGCTGGAGATCTGAAAGAGTTAAAGACGCATCTGCAAAGAGCAAAGACTATATGAGTAAATAATGAGGTAGATTTTATTCAAGTAGTTAATGCCTTTAACTGAAAATATATGGTAATTTTTAAAATATGTTATTTATTATAAAAATACTATACAGAGGGGTTATGGTTACATGAGTATGGTTCTGTGATCAATTAACTGCAGTTCTTCCAAAACACGTAGGCATTGCGATTTCAATGTAATAACTATCACATTTTTCTTTTTTTTTATTTAAAGTACTACCATGGAATTATGGGTTTTATTTGATTAAATGTTGCATAGTCTGTTGAATCTTGATGTTCTCAAGTCAGTTCAAATTTGACAATTTTGGAGGTACTTCAAGTTAGATGCTGCTTATGTTTATCTTGGATCATTTTCTTACTTTCTGGTGAATTGAAGCACCCAGGCTCATCTTGTATTTTTCTCTGTCCAGACCTAGAATCATCCACTTGTCTAAAGAGCTTTAGTCAACTTGGTTAAGGAATGATACATGTCAACTGACCAGCGCAACTGTCTGCATTAGATTGCTATTGTTGCTGTATACAATTTGAGGAACTTCATCATGCTGCCACAACTTGTCCAGAATCACCCATCACCTGCTCACTTATCAATTCTGATGTGTCTCTGTCACTGTTTTCTTCTTAAAAATAATTCTGTCCATTGATTCAAGCAAGCTTACATCAGCTCAGACCTTTTCTTTTGAGTTCATACCTTGTCTGCTGAACATTACATTTTTTCCTTCTTCTTCTAATACACATGCATTTATCTAAACTTCAGTGGTTATTCTTATTTTCTATTTTTCTACCTTTCAGTAGTCTTTTTTGTACCCATGTAGAAAAAAATGCAGCCTTACCAAATATATGCTCTTGGATGGTTTATTTATGGTCTTCTAAACTTGTTATATAGATGATTTCACATTCTCTTCTAGCTGTGTGTTTTAATCTCTAGACCTGAATTATATTTACACACTGGTCTTTTCATTCAAAACTTAATGTCTGAACTTCAATGTGTGTAATACACAAAACTGAATCATTCAATCCCCTTCCATATCAGACTTTCCTCTGCATATTATCTCTAAAGGATTTTAATACTACTAATTTCCAAAATTTGAATCAGATTTTAATCATTCTTCCATCTAGGTCTCCAAATCCATTGATTTTTTTATGGACTTACAGACTTCTCATCAAAGATCTCAAAAACCCTTTTTCTTTTCTCTTTTACTTAAAGATCTGTGAGATACATTTACACTGCCTTCACAGTCATGTAGTTACTCATTCTTGAAAATATTCACTACTTCAAGTTCCAATAAATTTTTTAATAATAAAAGTCTTTTTCACACATATGCAAAAGCAATTGAACACAGCATCCTAAAATAACATCTTACAGTTATATGTATTTTGCTGTATTAGCAAACAGATAAAATCAGCTTGAAACATCTCACACATAAATATGTCTAGAGATAGAGATGAAGCTAATGGTGAGATGTTGGTAGACAGAAGAAACACCTTTATTTTTAGACGTGCTGTGTTATGAAAGAATTAGCTATTTGTTTTTCCTTGTGTAAAAGACTAATTTTCCACATCACGGTGTAAAGGTTTTAAGAATAGAGATTACATTTTGTACTTGGTGAAATGCTTTTCTGAGGGTCCTCTGTAAGAGAACGATCTATTTTGTCTCAACATGAGACACTAGTGTTAACTCACAAATTTTCATTTATTTGTCTGTCCTCGGAAAATCTGATGGTCCTGAAGAGATGTGTGAATATGTATACGAACATTTATTTGAACCACTTTCTATTACTCATTACTGAATGCATTAATGGAAACTTGCAAACTAGTTATTTTAAATAATGTATCTAGAATAATATAACAATTGTTTATATTTAAAAAATACAAAACAAAACAAAACAAAAATCTCTCCTCAAATGAAGGATTTGTTTGCAAAAGGTGTCATTATCATTTCGCATTTCTGGGAACTTTGTGCCTGTTGTGTTATCTTTCCAGCTCAGTTTTCTCCAACATACAAATGATAATGGATTACCTACTCACCAAGAAGAATAATGAATGGAACTACATCAATTGGCATACCAATACATGTTTGGCCTCCTCCATTCCTTTTCCTCCAATCTCAATTGAATGAATGTAAATAGTCTTTCTCTAGTCCTGCCTAGTAACAATTTCCAAACTAACTCAGAACTGCGTGGCTTCTGTTATAATTTACTATATGGTTATCAAAATGTAAACATTTTCTTTAAATACCCAGATGATGTATGGCAATAAACAATTTCCACTGTTTTGTCAAAAAACGCAGTGACTTTATTCTAAAATGAAGATTATAAACTGATGAATTAAGTGGATTGTGTAGTGTGTGTGTGTGTGTGTGTGTGTGTGTGTGAGTGAGTGTGTGTGTGTACTTTTCAGTACTGGGGCTTGAATTTAGGGTCTCATATGCTCACTTGGCTTTTTCCACCCAAGGGAGACACGCTACCACTTGAGTTACTCCTCCACTTCCAGCTTGTTTTTCTGGTTAATTGGAAACAAGAGTCTCACAGACTATTCTGCCCAGGGTAGATTCAGACCACAATCCTCAGATCTTCGCCTTCTGAATAGCTAGGATAACAGAAATGAGACACCAGAGCCTGGCTTTAATTGCATTTTTACCTAAAATACCCAGATATAATCTTTACTCTTTCATTAGTGTAGCAATGCTAGTGAGACATTCTGCAAATTTCAGGAAACAAGACAGGGTTCCCATGTTGCCTGTACTTTTCCTTTCTGCTAAGATTTATGTGTAAAGAAATAATTCTCAGTCTTAACACAAACTGTTAAGGTTCCAAGAACAATTCAGAGGACATTCACCCTAAACACAAGATTTCCCCTCTGTCATCTCTATGGATAGGATATAAAATTAAACAAAAAACAAACAAACAATTGAACAAGTTTTTGGATTTTCTAGGATTCATTCTCAGAAAAAGCAAGAAAGAAAACAAGCAAACAAGAACTTTTTAAGTATCGGGAAGAATTAGAAGACACAAAGGCAAATTTTCCAAATATAGTTCTGATATTTTGCATAAGTATAGCAAATCAAAAAGATAAATAAAACTCTCGTTCGTTCTGGTGAATTTGAAAGACGAGAATAAGAGCAATTAAAAGTTGGCTATACCTGGGTAAGATCTATTTTTCTTAAAAGAAAGAATATGCCAAATATATTTAGAAAACATTTGTTAAATGTGTAACTAGATATTTGTACATCCACAAATCATCTATAATTTCCATTTAAATTACTCTTGGTCTCAAATTATGGTTAATGAAACTAATTATTATCATTGCCACTATGGGTAAATTTACATTACCTATGTCAATTATTAAAGAGAAACTCATTAAATGATAGGATTATACCAAATAGTGAAAAATTTAAAACTTTTGAGCAAGACACTGTAAATAATAGACAATGGTTACAATAACAGTCTATCAATAATAGCTGCAAGTCTAGAAATCATTGTTGTTTACATTTTTTTTCCTTAGAGTTTTGTGAGCAATAGGTAGAAGAATATTCATGATAGCCTCATTCTCATTGAAGTACAACATGGATTCCTTAATTTTAGTGTGGTAAATGAAGTGAATAAATCGATGTACTTTGTAAGGTCACAACTAGTCATTTTAAAATGAAAGTTTTCAATTGAGAGAAGGGAATATATTAAATTATAATAAAGTATCTTTCCTAGAATTCTTTCTTCTTTTCCAAATCATCTTAAATATCTACTTTATTTCTCTTTGACTCCCATAATGGAGCTTATCAAAGACTTAAGATGTAGACGTTTATTTGATTTGATTCACTGAATAATTGGTTGCTTACAGTATCAGCAAAGAGTAAACAAAGCATGACAGCTCTTACTCAGAAATCTGAAAAATGTACCAGCAATCTTCCTCTTACTGGTGTTTCAATATACTTCTTAATGAATTAGCAAAAGTATAACTATTTGATTTAAGGAATGGCTATTCAAATAATACACGTTTCTTTTAACTAGAGAAGTATAATACATGTTTCTTTTAACTAGAAGTATAAACTGGCATGTCAGATTATTTTTCTAGATCCTTATTTTCATATTGTTGTTTTCCTTAGAAATATTCTCTTTTAACTACTGGTCCTTCATAAAATTAATAAATTATCATGTTAAAACCAAGTAATATTTCTTCTCTAATTGAGAATATGGCATATATACAAGATATGCTGTAACTCCCCCTATATAAAACATTACCAAAGAGGTCAACTGATTCATAGTGTGTATGTGTGTGCATGAATGTGTTGTGTGTGTGTGTGTGTGTGTACAAGGTTACATTTCAATCCAAAATTACTTGTTTTTAATGATAAAAATGTATTCATGTAAATACTTTTGGACAACATACACACACACACACACACACACACACACACACACACGCACACAGACGCATACATCAGAGCTTCATGTAGGATTTTCTTTCCCTACAATGTTTAGGATTGCACCACAGAAAATGTAAAATTCATTTTGTAATCCAGGACATTTTTTTAAAAATACTAATTTTGACATTCCATAGAAAATTTCTAGAAAATTCAATAGGTTATTTTTAGGGTTGTGGTCATTTGTCACAATTAATTTAAATATTTGAGCTTAGTTAGTGGTTTACCAGCCAATTATACCTGTTATTTCTCTCAGACACTCCTCTTTACCTGAAAAATAAAAACTAGATGTGTGTGTGTGTGTGTGTGTGTGTGTGTGTGTGTGTACTTTTTGTTTTGTTTGTTTGTTTTTCTCCTCAGTAAGTAGTAACTGGGGGGAATATATGATTAAAGTTGATCAGAATCCAAATGGTTTGCTTGGTCATTGCAAGCAGTATTTTCTATGCATTGCAGAATTTTCTATGAGAATCCAGTAGGCGGTGCTAAATTGAATATCCTATGTCCAGCAATTTTAAGACAAAAACTCATGGAAGAAATAATCACCTGATTTACAGAGCTGCAGAATTCCCAGCCTGGTTCATGGTGGAGGTAATATGAGAACTTGAGTGTTACAGAACTTTAATACAAATAATGGAAAACAATGTGCAGTAAGTAAAAAGATGAGATGACAAAAATATTCTTAGTATGATCCTTGTTTCCCACACATTAAAATTTTCTGTCAATCAATTTTGGTCTCAGTATGGCTTCAGTGAAATACTGTAAACATCATAGTACAGCAAATGTTTTGTTCAATCTCAAAATACAAACCAATCTAAACTTAGGATCACTCTAACTATTTCTTTCTTCCATGCTCCGTCTCTTTCTTTTACAAGAATTAAACAACTACATTACTTCAACTTATACAACCTACAAAAATGTTTTGCACATATATTATCTTTCATTTTAAAATACCTAAATATCCATTGTGATTAAAATAAAATTTAATGTTATGATTAAAATGAATTCTAATCACAATGAATCAGAATGTTACAAATGTCTTTTAAAACACGTTTTGTGTGAGCTTTCTGAAGCATATGAAAGGCTATCTTTGAGTAATGAACTCACTGCAGGGAAGCAGAAAAATCCATATTTAAGGCTTCATGATATTATATTGGCTTCAAATCTTAGGATTTACTTCAGCTCAAGACTGGTATTCATAGACAGGAAAATGATCTCCCTTTGACATGTAAAAGCACAATAGGAAATTTTCCACAAAGAACAGCTGCCATGAGAATAGCTGCCATGAATACAAAAATAACTCAAATATGATAAACCTTCTGAAAACCTCTGAGATACATGAGTATATTGTTAAAAATAACACAGCTTTCTAGACATTACACTGTCTACAGCTAAATGAACTTTTGTACTCTTCACTAATTCACCAGGAAGAGCAAGAAAAAAACCAAAAAACAAAACAAAACAAAAAACCATAAGGGACAAAACTTTTCATTCCACACATGAAGAGGTCTACCAACTCAATGAAATGTTTGCTTGAATTATGAAGTATGTTACTGGTGGCACTTTCTCGTAGGTCTTTCTGTGTGTTACAGTTACTTTTTATTTCTACAGATAATCTAGAAGAAAACTTAATTTGAGAGGGAAAAGTTATTTCATTTGCTAAATGTCTATTTTTACCATTGTGCATGTTGATGTATGAATGAGAAAGCAAAAGCTGAACTTTACAAGTAAAAGGGGAGGAGACAAAAGAAGAAAACCAAAGCTTCAAAATCAATTTTTTAAGATCACGATTCCTCTCTAAATTTTAAGACTTGATGTCTTTTGCTAAATTTACTTGGAGAGTGAATTTCCCAGCAGACTTGAGCCCATACCGAAAAGAGTTTTTATTGCCAACTAGTACATCTTTGTGAAGTGGTGTTAGCTTATACTGCAAATAGACAACAGGACAATCATAAAATGTAATAGAATACATTCAGCCAACACTGAGGATTGCAATGCTAACAAGACCCCATAACCAACCACCATCAACAATCTCTCACCACTGCCCTGGCCCCAGGAGTCAGGGGGAACCATTGAAACAGGATCAGATCATTCAAAAGGAGCCCTGCCCCTTTAAAAGTTAAATAAAAGGCTATTTTGTACCAGACCGGTTGTATTCTCAGTTGTATAAAGTAACTGTTTCTTCCTCCACATGCAACACAAGCGACCATCATCTAAGTATTTCTCCACTCCCTGGAAGATGCCAGTAATCCCTTGATATCAACGCAAGAGAACAGGAAAAGATCCAAAGCCAGGATGGACCACTGAGAAGGCAAAACCCTTGGCAACAAGCAGGAGAGACCGGGAAGACCCACTGCGTTGTTTACTCAATATGGGGGTGGGAGGGTGGGCAGAAGTGGGGAGGGGTGAAGGAGTTCAGCAGGCAAAGACCTGGTGCCACCCCCAAAGCTGTGGAAATGTCTGGAGCTCCTGCCCGCCTGGCCCCAAGCCAGTCCACCCGGAAGATGATATCCCTGCCCCCTTTCCTCTGATCTTCCTGGTGTTTTGAGGGACAGAGCCCAAGGGTAGCGCCCCTAAGGCACAGCAAGTGGCCCTGTGAGAACTTAACCAAGCTCACCGGCCACCACGGTCCCAGCCCGCGCGGGCAGGAGCAGATGCCGCCCGCTGCGGACCCGACCTGGGCGCAGCCAGGGAATGACTGTATTTGGCGCACATCTGAAAAAGCCATCCCAAGGAAGGGAAAAGGACTTTCTTTTTCTTTTTTCCTGGCTCCTGGCGCAGCTTTCCCCCACTGACACTGGCCCAATTTGATTGTACACACACACACACACACACACACACACACACACACACACACACACACAGTTCTTTGCCAGGACCAGCTTGCCACCGCACACCCGGGAAACGCCTCCAAGGGGGCCAAGTACCTGCTCTCTGCAAGCTGCTCAGTTGTTCACTTCATCCTCCGTTGACAAGGAAACCAAACCGCACTTCATTTTTTTTCCAGAAAAACCTTCCACTGCCATCATTTGAAAATTGATTTATGGGGAGGGGAAAGGGAGGAAGAAGGGATAATATAGATATAGATATCAGGATATCTATCATAAAATTATCTCGGTTTTTTTAAATAAAAAAGCAGATGTGCAAAAGTCATAGTTAATTTAAAGGAGAAGGGGGAAAAAAGTATATGTTTTGCTTAAAAATGATCCCAGTCACCAGCTGCAAGAAAAGTTTCATGTTATCGATAGATAGCAAAAACAAGAGGGGGGGAGGGAGGGAAAAACGAAATTTTTCTCACCGGCTTCCAAAAAGGGCATAAAAAAGAGAAAATAAACGTGTCTGCCCAATGGTTTTGAACCAGTATCACAAGACCAACAAACTTGTAAACACTGCCATAAAATCCCACCTATACCAAAAAAAAACCAAAAATGTTATCACAAAAAGTATGCCAAAAAAATAAAAAAAAGAGTTAGAGACATGCTTTAGTTCAGTTTTACAAAGGGGGAAAAAATAGGCACCATCCTTCCACATTTCTCTCGTTCTCTCTCTCTCGCTCTCTCTTTTTCCTTTTCCATAAAACCAGTTGCATATGTTGCTAGACTTGGGAGTCGCTCCCAGCGGGCCCGGCGCCTCGGACTCCCAGACAGGGCGCCTTGCCCACAGAACGACCGCATGCTAGAAAAACTTGGATTCAGGAAAAGGCTCAAAACCATGCTCTTTTTCAAAGCTTTCCCAAATAGAAACGATCATCAAAGAGGTGGATTATTGAAAAAGGAAAAAAAAAGAAGAAGAAGAAGAAAAAAAACCAAAAACAAAAGCAAAAAAAAAAGGACAAAAAAATAAAGAAGAGGACAAGAATGCCACGGAGAAAGGTACTCACCGAGCGGGAGTAAAATGTTGGAACAAAAATGAGATTTAGGATAAAATACAGTATGGCGGTGGAAGAAGGAATGAAGCGCGTTTTTTTTCTCCCAGTCTCTGCCTCAGGCACTGACACGTGACTCGGAGCCAGGCTGACTCGCAGGCAGCCGGGGAAGGGACCGGGGCTGCTGCGCGGGAGGGAAAGCCCCTCCGAGCCCAACTCCGGTTGGCGAGGCGCGGCGGCGGCGGCGGCGGCGATCGGAACCCGGCGCCTGCGAGTTGGTGGCGACGGTGGCGGCGGCGGCAGCAGCAGCGGCGGCGGCGGCTCTGGGCAGCTCTGGGGCCAGGCTGCCTCCTCCGAGCGCCCAGACGAGCAGGTGCCCCTCACGCTGAGGCTGAGCACACGCACACACGCACACACGCAAGACAGGCAGGGCGCGGGCGAGAGGGGGAGCCGCGCGCGGGGTTGGGCCGGAGGCGCGCAGCTGCTGCTGCTGCTGCTGCTGCTGCTGCTGCGTGGCTGGCTGAGGATGCTGCTGCCTTCGCCTGTGCTGCTGCTGCTGCGGTGGCTGCACCGCCCTGGATAGGGAGTGTGCGTTGGGGGGGGGGGGAGGACCATTCGAGGAAGGAGAGGGCGGGGGGAGGACGGGGATGCTGATCTTCTGATCAGACGCCCTCTCTCCGAGCAGGTGCACAACTTGCTGCTCACCCCCAAAGTTGTGGCCCGCCACTTCCTCCTGCGTCCCTCTGTGTGATTCAATTTTATTCTATTTATTGACTTTCAAGGTAGTTAAGTTGCCCGAGGGAAGCCTCCCGGCCCGCTCCTCTGTCCTGAAGTTTCACTAGTCAAGGCTGGGTTAACTCATTCCTTATTTTCCTTTTCCTTTTCCTTTCCTGCCTTCCTTTTCTTTTCTTTTTCCCCTTCCTGATTTCCAATTTTCCCTTTTCTCCTAAAGTGCCCATATCTGTGCTGTTCCCAGTGTCAGTGCTGATCCCCTCTCCTTGGTACCCCGAACCTGGCTCCTGGGATACTGGGGGCGTTGTCTCTGGCAAAGCCACCATCAGTCAATCTTTACTGACATCTGAACGCACGGCGTCTCTAGCTCTCTTCCAAGGAGGAATTTTGCAGTTTGAATGATAAAGCAGCATATCTTATTTAGAAAATTCGTCCTTCCGTTTCTTATCATCATCATTATTATTATTATTATTACTATTATTATTATTAGTGCTGGTGGTGGTGGTGCTAAAGTGAAGGATGGGGCGTGGATATGGTTAATTTATTCATTAGTGGACCAGGCATTGTTTGTTTGGTGCGCGGGTGCGCGCTTGCTACCGACCTCTTCTGGGAGGCCCTGCGGGTCCACGCGCTGGGGCAGAGGCTCCTGCCTGACTCTTGCTCAAGTTGTTTGCTCAGGCTGGAAGTCAGAGGAGAGGTGGGGAGGGAAACAAGTGAGCCCATTGTGTGAGCGGTCGCGGGGAGGCAGTCAGCACTTGGCGGTCCAGGCAGGGGAAGCCATGCACCGGCATTGAGGTGAAGGCTTAGCGGGCAAGAGACAAGGTGGGGAGCAGTGGCTGAGGAAGGTGAGGGTGGAGGGGATTTCGGCACTCAGCACCTGTGTAGTGTGCGGGTTGCCTCAACAAAGGTACCATCAACCAATCGCTGAATGCGCTGGGATTTTTCTGTGGCTGCCTGTTGAAGAATCAGCTTTCTGGACGCTGGAACGCATTTATTTTTCTTCAGTATTTTTTTGTGTGTGATATTCCCTTCAGGACCATTTTCTTGTGTTGCTTTGAATCTAGATTGGAGAGAATTAATTACCATGTCTAGGTCTGAAAATGAACAATTAATACAGTCCTGCAGTTTTCAGATTTCTGCTCCGGATCTTTATCTCCATGTTTCCAGCGCTGAGGGTTAAGATAAAATCCCTCCATCCACAAAGGATCTAACCTGGATAATTCTGGAAATTAAACATATATCTATTACTGGAAGCTTTCATGGCAAATAGGTTTCTTAGACATTCTGGTCAGAATTCATTGGTCAAATAAAGTGTACACAATTTAAAGAAAAGTAATTTAAAATAGCTATTAAAATATAATTAAAATATTTATTTTGGAGAGTTGCCAACTGAATACGCATTTACTATACTTACTTTCCAGTGAGGACAGTTGATTAGGAATGCTGACCGCGACAGATGAAGGCATCAAAGTGGATTTGGTGACTTTGGAAGCCTTAAATTCTATTCAGAAATCATCAGACTTTAAGCTGGATTATGCACACCAATGTGTTTTGCCCTACAAGACATGATGAACTTGGTATTTTTTTTGAAATGGAATCTCTTCAGATGTAATCACTTTTATTCCATGACTCATGACTTAATTTTATCTGCCATTTAACTCTAAGTTTGCTAAATTTTTAAATTTTTAGTTTCCAGCTTAACATATATTCACTTCTAATAATTTAAAAGAAAAATATGGATGCATATATTCAACAATATAGTATTCAAAAATACTAATAGGTGCACATCTTTCCCATCCATTATCTCAGGGAAGTATTGAAATAGGAGATTTTTCACTTGAAAACTGAGTTTTGAACATTTCAATCAGGCTGAGCAATGTCTGGGGTTTAAAGAGTTATTCAAGAAGAACTTTGAAAAACAAGCTGTTTAGAATTACACTGCAGCAATGGCTGACAGCCAATCACAGTGATTGTCAGGCTTTTATTATTCAATAAAATGACTCCCCTTTATGTTAAATGCAATTCTGCTGAAGAAAAGCAAGACATCAATATCCTCCTTCCACTTTCTCCATTTACTTACATAATTGCAGCACAATGCTCAAAATGTTCCACTACCATTTATTTCCAAGGCTCCATTCTCATCTTTTCAGAGTTGCATCATAACATTAAAACAAGAGTAAACAAAATCTGGTAGAGGAAACTAGTATTTAGAAAGAAAAGCCCCCAACCATTCAATTTTGTTAACGATTTTAAAATATTGATATCATACCTATTTTAAAGATTTGTGTAAAATAAAATCAGTTCAACCACTGATAGTACACAGAACAGATGAGATTGAACCAAATTTAAATTTGACTTTTTAAGTAAAGTAACGTATTTCAAACAAGTATATAAAAGATATTAAATATGCTCAAGTATTGATTTGAGATCAATTAACAATATGAGTTCTCAAATTTAGTACATCTAACAGAAATTTGTGGGTATGTATAAATCTAGCTATAATATTCACCACGGATAAAGATCACAATACATAGTTTATTCATTATTGTATTTGATTCCATAAAGCACATAAAGAAGAACATAATCAGTTAAGGACAAATAAAAACATTTAAAATACATTAAAAAAAGCACAAAAAACTTTAAAAGATGTGGTCTGTCCAATATCCTCTTTTTTCCCATATTACTTGGCACTTTTTTAATTTAGTGATTTTTAAAACTTTGATTAACTTTTTCTTCATTATCTGTCTTATTCCTGTTATGAACATAATTGATTTACACTCCTGTTTTAAGTTTTAATGGTTTCTTGTACTTTTTTCCGTATCCCGAGAAACTGAAAATATCAGTATCAGTGCCAAATTGTGCCTGAATTATCCTGAGAAAATGATTAGAAAATGTGAAAATAAATTCTAAAAAATATGGCATGTATGAAATAAAGCAGATAGAGCTATCAAAATTTCTGTACCATTAAATGTTAATACATTGCACATCATACAACACATTTTATGGAAGCCAAGCAGTCCCTATCTATCTGTCTATACATATATGTATACACACGTATATACAATTAAACTTCATTCTTTTATATTTACTTTTTCCATATCAAGTTAATGTGCTTTTTAACCAAGAAGTAAATGTAGAACAAATTAAGGTACATTAATATTGTTATTTGAATATATTGACTTTATATGAAGTTAATATAATGTATTTTTATGATAAAGTTACATGAAATGGTTATTACATGTACATGCAAGAAAGCACTGATCAGTTTCCTGATAAACACACTTGAGGAACCAACAGGATAAAAAAACATACCTGTCAAGTGTTGATACCATTTGTTGTTGTCCATAAATTGATGATATGACAATCATCCATTCTAAATATACATATATATATATATAGCAGCTTATTTTGATAATTTTCCCAAAGTAACTTTTATATCATAGTGTTGTTATTACAATTAAGAAGGTGAGACAATAAGATCAGGAGAAAGATGAAAAAGAAGGAAGGGGATGGGAGGGTGGGCTAAAGAAAAGCAAAAAGTATGGACACAACAGAGAGAAAAAGACAGGACAACTGTCAGACCAGGAGCTTCAGCCCTGGCAAAATTTCCTGTAAAATACTGGAAAATTGTAAGGCCATTGCAAACACTGGACAGATTTGGGTCATACAGATGCATTTTAAAGACATGTGGCAAAAGTAACTTAGAAACAATATTGCAGACTCTATAATGTATTTCTTTAACAAATTTAAACATTGGCTGAAAACTCCAGAAAACATTCTTGCTGATGTGAACAAAACTCTGCCAGAAGAAACATACTTTACAGGAGAAAGATCAGAAAGAGCGTTCTTATTTGTATCTTTGAACAAGAGATCTGCATATATGAATGATCCAGACTGATTTTATTGCCAATTTTAAAAGAACAAAAAAATAAATCCTTATATTTTGCCATCTACTTACAAAGTCCTAGAAGTACGATTTTTTTTTTTTTTGGATACATGTACGTGTTATCCTTATACTTTGTTTTCGTATTTGTTATTTTTTTATTTTTTGAAAACTAGGGAATCAAGATGATTTGGATTTTAAGTAACAATATTTAGTCAATAAACTCATGATGATCTTTTCTTTGAGTTAAGCATAATTCATGTTTTGAAGATAATAACAGTCTTGAACAAATGCCTGGGATCAATTGTTTGTTTGTTTTATCAAGTCTTGATTTTCTGGCAATAACAGGAAATTCTACCTTCATGCCATTTAACAAGTGAATTAGTCTTTATTAAGATAAATCTTATATTGTGAAATAAAATTTTCTTTTCAAACAATGAAATTAAGTGCTTTTTAAAAAGCTAATTAAATAGAAGAGTTTTATTACAAGTCACTAACAATGTAAAAGTCTCTTACACTGGAACTAACCTTTAGATAGTCAATATTGTCTGATTTGTAAGTTTTGTATATGAAATGAATAAATAAAAACCAGCAAAAGTGACTATAGAAAATACCAAAATAAATGTTATTCTGTATAGACAGACCTATAGTCTTGAGATGATTTCATTGAAACCATAGATAGATTGCTTTCATATTTTTATGTAATTTTTATTACATACTCTTAATTTCACAGGTTATTGTCTATATTTTTTACTCCCTCTGAGAACTCCAATCTCCTCCTTCTTCCTCTACCTATTTAGGATGTATGTGGTAGGAAAGGACATAAAATATATTCACTATTTTTCTTTGAGTTTTATTTAATTAATAGTATTTTCAGACTAGCAATTATTTCAATACATTCACAGTAAGTTGTAATTATAGGAAGTAGTGATTATGAATGTGATATGCCTATGTACTTCTCAGATTCCCTTATTCCACATAGGCATTTCTTTTTCAGTATTGGTGGGGTCAAACTTGTTAGGACCTGAACAGATCACAGCCCTTGGCTGTTCAGCTTCAGGGCAGTAAATTATTTGTTGTTTTATTCATTTAAAGCTCCAGAGGAAACAGGAGCAAAGATCAAACACAGCCTTCCTAAATAAAAGTATAATGAACTACTAGTAGGCCACTGGGCAAAATATGAATATTTTAAACTACAAACTTATAAATACACAAATATTTCAGGAGAGCTTCACAGTTCTACTTCTATCACATCTGTCCTTGTATTGGTTTTGGATGTACCTGTCTTTACAAAATTACATGAAATTGAAAGATAAGTTTTTATTTATCACACCTAAATTTATGTAAAAAATCTCTAATTTTAATATACTTAACTACTTTTAGCTTTATTTTTAAGAATTTTTTTCAGTTTCTTTTTTTTTGTACTTCTTATTGTACATACTGTACAGAGGGGCTACAGTTACATGAGCAAGGTAATGAGTACATTTCCTATAGAGCACTTTGAGAAACATGGCTACCTAGCTGAGCAGCAATGACTCACACCTGTAATCCTAGCTAATCAGGAGGCTGGGATCTGAAGATCTCAGTTAAAAGCCAGCAGGGTCAGGAATGTCCTTGAGACCCTTATTAATCATCAAACTAAGCCAGAAGTAGAGCTATAACTCATGTGGTAGAGTACTAGCATTCAACAAAATAGTTTAGAAACACCACCTGAGTTCAAGCCCCAAGATCAGCTATAAAAAAATAAAAAAAAAAAAACAAAAACAAGTCTCCAGGCGCTGGTGGCTTACGCCTGTAATCCTAGCTACTCAGGAGGCTGAGATCTGAGAATCGCGGTTCAAAGCCAGTCCAGGCAGGAGAGACCATGAGACTCCTATCTCCAATAAAACCACCAGAAAACCGGAAGTGGCGCTGTAGCTCAAGTGGTAGAGCGCTCGCCTTGCCTTGAGCTGAAGAGCTAAGGGACAGCACCCAGGCCCAGGGTTCAAGCCCCAGGACCAACCAAAAAAAAAAAAAAAACAATAAAACTATGAATACCATATATTATTAGACGTTTCCAAATCAGTAGTGTTTAAGAGAAAAGCTACCAAAAATATGTAAATTACAAAATATATTTTTCATTTATTAGTTTTTCTTGCAATTAAATATCTATATTTTGTCATTTTGCTATAACAAAGAACAAAGCATAGTTTAGTACTATACAATGAAATTAATAATCATTTATTATAAATTTGGTAGGAACAAAATTAATTTTAATTATATTTTATTTTGTTGTAAAGGTGCTATACAGAAGGGTTACAGTTACATAAGTAAGGTACTGAGTACTTTTCCTTGTTACCCACTCTTTCATTTTTTTTCCCACTATCCCTTCCCTCCACTACTCCTCCCGAAAAAAATTGTAAAGTTCATTCTGAACATAGGCCTTTTGAACCCCCCCATCCCCCCCAAAAATAGTGTCTTTTGAGAATCATGTTGTATTGGTCATCCGTTTTCTTTGTTTCACCATTTTGTTATTCCTCTTCCCTTCCTCAAATCAGATAAATATATATACAAGGTCCAGAGTACCAGAATCAAAAATAGTGATTACAAGGGTAAACCAAAGGGGAAAAGAAAAAAAAAAAAAGAGTAAAAAGAATTTGATATAGATGCTGGGAAGGTGGCTCAGTGGTAGAGCGCTTGCCTTGCATGCATGAGGCCCTGGGTTCGATTCTTCAACACCACATAAACAAAAAGAAAAAAGCCGGAAGTGGCACTGTGGCTCAAGTGGTAGAGCGCTAGCCTTGACCTGAAGAGCTGAGGGACAGCATGCAGGCCCAGAGTTCAGGCCCCACGACTGGACCCTCCAAAAAAACAAGCAAACAAAGAATTTGATACAGTACCTTGACGCCAACAAGATCAACAACGAAAAAAAAAGTCCTGTTCATTTCATGTCTAGTAGTTCTTTTTTTTTTGTTGGTCGTGGGGCCTGAACCCTGAGCCTGGGCGCTGTCCCTCAGCTGTAGGGCTCTATCACTTGAGCCTCAGCCTCACTTATGGCTTTTTCTGCTTTTGTGGTGCAGAGGAATCCAACCGAGGGCCTCATGCATGTAAGACAAGCACTCTACCAGTGAGCTACCTTCCCAGCCGTAGTTCATTTCTATTAGCATCATTTTATATGGTCATATCCTCACCAGCAATGGTTACTATTTGTTTTCTTGATAATAGTCATTCTAACTGGGGTGAAACTGGAATCTCAATGTGGTTTTGATTTGCATTTCTTTTATGGCCAGCAATGTTGAGCATTTCTTCATGTTTCCATTGGCCATGTTTCTATTTCCTCTCCAGAGAAGTCTCTTTTTAATCCTTTAGCCCACTTATTAATGAGGTGGTTGTTTCTTTGAGGATATGTTGATGGGGTATTTAATTTTTTGAGCTCTAGGTATATTTTTGTTATGAGGCCCTTGTCTTTTGTATAGCTGATGAAGATTGTCTTCCAATTTTTGGGCTTTCTATTTATCTTGTTAGCTATATCCTTTGCCATGCAGAAGTTCTGCAGCTTAATGTGATCCATTTATCCAGCCTTTCTTTGATTTGTTGTGTTCTAGAACTTTAAAAAGTTTCAAACTGTGTCAAGGACCCCTAGCTTATCCCCTATCCTTTCCTGTTTTTGATCTATTTGGAGTTAATTCTGGCTCAGGGTGATATATTATAAATTTTGTAGGGACACAATTAATTGTAAAGTTCATTTTCAACATAGCTTCTTTTCTGTCTCATAGTTACAATGGATTAACCTGTATCCTTGCTGGGTGGGGGAGGAATTGGGGCTGTGGATGGTGGGGAGGTAAGGGATGGTAGGGGAAAAACAAAGGATAGGGTAACAATGCTCAATAGGAAATGTATTCATTACCTTACTATATAATTGTAATCCCTCCGTACAGAATCTTTACAATAAAAAAATTAAAAAGTACAAAAAATGTAAAAGCTATCAGAAAGCAGAGGCATAAAATCAAATCTTTAATAGTTTTATTCATTAATTTTTGTAGTATAGAAGAGTGATGTTTAAAGATAAAATTTTATAAAATCTAATATTCTGCCCTAACATACAAGGAATGGACAAAGGATATTTTATTGCTTGGTTAAATGTTTCCTGGAATTAATTATAGTTATTGATGAAGCTACATTGTCAATGTCAATGCTATACTGATTTAAATTTTCTTTACTCTGTGCTTTATATCAACAGCAAAAATTATCTAATAGGTATTAGCATGCATTGATTACTCACATTGAAACACAGATACATCTAATCATAGACACATGATAGATATAAAGGTCCATCAATTAGATAGAAGGGTTGACAGACATACAGCAAACATACCATTTGCTCACTCATCCTATAAATTATGTATAAACTAAATAGTTGTTACCATGAATTCTATATGTCATTTTGAAGAAAAAATACTTTTCTTTAAAGAAGAGCTTCTTAGGATTTGCTAAAGCATTTTTTTTTACCAGTCCTGGGGCTTGACCTCAGAGCCTGGGCACTGTCCCTAAGTTTATTTTTGCTCAAGGCTAGTGCTCTACCATTTGAACCACAGCATCACTTCCAGCTTTTTCTGTGTATGTGGTTCTGAGGAATTGAACCCAGGGCTTCGTGCATGCGAGCCAAGCCACATTCCCAGCCCATGTTAAAGCATTTTAATATTTGCAGATTGTTCAAATAAAGTGTCAGGATATATATTAGATTAAAAAATAATATTCCCTTGAATCTTGATTGATGTGACTTAAAAAACTCGTGCTCTGAGGACTATTTTGCTTCCATTTACTTCTCCAGGAAATGATGTATCACTTTGAAATATCCTTACTTGGGACTTTCTCATTAAAATTTTAATTTAATTGTAATAGAATTATTATATATCATATGCAAAGATTATAATATTTTAAATTCATAGTAAAATATATACTGATTGTTGATCCTATATTACTTTTTCTAATTAAAAAATATAATCCTTGAAGGTTTTTTTTTCCTTAAAAATGAAAACTTTTCTTCATTAGGTAAACAAAACTAAACTGGCAGAGAAATGTGAAATCAATGTAACTGTTATCTGGCATGAGTTAATATCTTCATAAAAGTTTAAATTTATCTCAACCTTTCTTTTCTTTCTTTGAAGAATCACAGAAGGTCACTAAGAAATATTTTATTCTAATGCTGTGGTCTCAAAGGAGGGTTCCTCCCAAATTCTTGTGATGCTTTTGTGATTTGAAATGATTTCAAAGAAATATTGTAGATCATCTTTCTATAAAATCAAGTAGCTCACAGTAAATATCAACTCTGTGAAAGCATTTTTTCAGTTGCCTTTCTACAGGCTAACTCACTGGGATTCAGTTTTATAAAGGATGGAGTAATGGACAGTTAATGTGTCCCCTACACATTCATAAGTATCAGATGTTCAAGCAAGATTTTCTCAAGTATTTGATTATGGTGAAATCATGGTTGAATTCTTTGACAAGTACCTGGAGTGCTGATAAAGGGTGTTGCTGAATAAAAGTTATCTGCTTTCAGGCAGTAGAAATGATATTCCTTGCAAAGTTCCAGAGCCTGATTTATAGGTGTCAATCAAATGGAGGGCCAACCCATATCCTCAATCTTAAGTGATAAAGAGGAACTCTCAGATGACAGATATAACTTTTATTTGAAAAAGCCTCGTGTACTTGCCTATGCAATATATAGACTCAAGCTCTTGCCAACAGACACAAACAAGAAAAAACACTAATTGTAAGGATAATTATTTCAGTAAACAGCCCAAACCAAAGAAATAGCAATTTGTTTTATTTTTAATACATATTTTTATTGTAAAGATACTGTACAAAGGGGTAACAGTTACATGAGTAAGGTAATGAGTACATTTCCTATGGATTATTGTTACCCCTCCTTTTCCTTTCCCCCTATCATCTCCCCGCAAAAAAAACCAGGCTGTAAAGTCAGTTTTCAACATAGTGTCTTGTACATCTCATTGTTACAGTGGGTCAGTATGTATCCTTATTTTAACATTTTGTTATTTCCCTTTCCCTTTCCGAATTAGAAAAATATATATTACAAGATGCAGGGCACCAGAATCAAATACAGTCAAAACAGGGTTAATACCATGGGGGAAGAATATATAAAGGAAACACACAGAAAATCACATAGTACATTATAAATACATTAAAAACAACAGCAAAAAAGATAAAACCTCTTGAGTCCCTATCTTGAGGTTCATTTTGCTTAGCATCATCTTATATGGTCATATGTTCATAGCTTTTGGCCTTTTCTGCTTCTCAAGCCATAAAAGAAATGAAAAGCAAGATAAAATTGAGATTCCACCTCACATCACTTAGAATGGCTAATATAAAGAAATGTAGTAACAACAGTTGCTGGAGGGGATGTGGCCAGAAGGGAACCCTACTGCATTGTTGGTAGGAGTGTAAACGTGTTCAACCCCTTTGGAAAGCAGTATGAAGGTCCCTCAAAAGACTCCACATAGAGCTCCCCTATGACCAGCAATCCCACTTTGGGGCATTTACCCAAATGATCACAAACAAGGGCATACTAAAGCTTCCAGCACAACTATGTTTATCACAGCATTATTCTCCATAGCTAAGATATGGAACCAACCCAGATGACTGTCAGTAGATGAATGGATCAAGAAAATATGGTATGTATACACACACACACACACACACACACATACACAATGGAATTCTATGCATCCATCAGAAAGAATGACACTGACTCATTTGTTAGGAAATGGAAAGATTTGGGAAAAATTATATTAAGTAAAGTAAGCCAGACCCAAAGAAACATAGGTCCCATGGTTTCCCTTATTAGCAGGTTTTTTTTTTTTTTTTTGATCCAGTCATGGGGCATGAACTCTGGGCCTGGGCGCTGTCCCTCAGCTCTTCAGCTCAAGGCTAGCGCTCTACTACTTGAGCCACAGCTCCACTTCCGGCTTTTTTCTTTTTGCTTATGTGGTGCTGAGGAATCGAACCCAGGGCCTTGAGCATGTAAGGCAAGCGCTCTACCACTGAGCCACCTTCCCAGCCCATAGCAGTTTGTTTTTTAATTGGCAAATAGCAATTGCACATATTTATGGAATATAATGTGATGTCTCATGCATATATTGTGGGATGCTCAAATCAAGGAAATTTAAAAACAAATTCATTCTTAAGGATCTGCAATGTTTATCAGGTTATCAAGCTTAGCACCATTCCTAGTCACATTTATTTGCTTAACAAATGGAAAGATAATTTTTAATAAGTTTTTTATTGTGAAAATACTGTACAGAAAGGTTACAGTTACATGAGCAAGATAATGAGTACATTTCTTATCAAGCATTGTTGCCTCCTCCTTTGTTTTCCCCTACCATCCCTTCCCTCCCACCTCCACAACTACATTCCCTGCTGCCCGGTGCCTAAATTGTAAAGTTCATTTGTCAACATAGTGTCTTATACATCTCACTGTTAAAATGGGTCAACCTGTATCCCTATTTAAACATTATGTTTTTTTCCCTTCCACTCCCCAAATTATACCAATATCAAATACAGTGAAAACAGGGGTTATACCATGGGAGAGGAACATACAAAGCAAACAAAAAATCATGTTACCTTATAAATACGTTAGAAACAATACCAAGAAAAAAACCACTTGTGTCCCTATCTTGGGGTTCATTTCACTTAACTTCAGCTTATTGGGTCATACATACATAGCTTTTGACCTTTTCTGCTTGTCCCAGACATATACTAAAGATAAATTTATATTTTGTTGTTTTTGTTTCAAACTTTTGGAGTTCAAGCCCAGGACCTAGTTCATACTAGTTAAGCATTATACCAGTATACTCCCAGCCCTTTTTATTAGTAATATAAGAATCCAAATAACAATTAAACAATATTTATGAACAGTAGCAATTACCTTAGACAAAATGGGTTTATAGTTATTTCTAATTTGTGACATGCCAAGTAACAATCTTCAGAGGCCAGGAGAATAATAAGTCATTGACTTATTTGTTCTTTCTTTTTCTTAATGTTTTTTATTGTGAAAATACTGTACAGAGGGGTTACAATTACATGAGTAAAGTAATTAATACATTTCTTACCAAGCATTGTTGCCTCCTCATTTGTTTCCTCTTCCCATCTTCCTATCTCCCCTCCCTCCCCCACCATGCCAAAGTTGTAAAGTTCATTTTTGACATAACATCTTGTATATCTCATTGTTGCAATGGGTCGACGTGTATCCCTATTCAAATAATTTAGTTTTCCTTCCTCTCCACAAATTATACTAACCTCAAATACAGTAAAAACAAAAGTTATACCATGGAAGAGGGACATACAAAGCATCCAAAAAATTCACATGGTACCTTATAAATACTTTAGAACAACAGCAAGCAAGAAAAAACACTGGTGTCCTTATCTTGGGGTTCATTTTGCTTAACATCATCTTATCTGACCTTTCCTGTTTTTCTCAGACATATACTAAATAGAATGGAAGAAAGAGAGTGTCTTCAGGAAATAGTACTGGCAATACTGGTTAATCACTTGTAGAAAACTAAAGCTAGATCCTGATATATCACCCTGCACCAGAATCAACTCCAAATGGATCAAAGACTTCAGAGTCAATGCAGACACCTTGAAAACATTACAGGACAGAATAGGAGAAACCTTAGGCCTCCTTGGCATAGGCCAAAATTTTCTTACTAGAGACCCAGAAACACAACAAATCGAAGAAAAGTTGGACAAATGGGATTGCATGAAGTTGCAGAGCTTCTGCATGACAAAAGACATAGCTAGCAAGATCAATAGAAAGCCCATGATTTGGGAGATCTTCACTAGACACACAACGTACAAGAGTCTCATATCTAAAATATACCTGGAACTCAAAAAATTAAATCCACGACCAACAAATTCTCAAAGAAACAACTGCCCAAAAATAAGTGGGCTAAAGACTTAAAGAGAACCTACTCTGAAGAGGAAATAAGAATGGCCAATAGAAACATGAAGAAATGCTCAACCTCTCTAGCCATAAAAGAAATTCAAATTAAAACAATATTGACATTCCACCTCACCCCAGTTAGAATGGCTATAATCAAGAACTCTAATAACAACAGATGCTGGTGGTGATGTGGACAGAAGGGAACCTTACTGCATTGTTGGTGGGAATGTAAACTTGTTCAACCACTTTGGAAAGTAGTATGGAGGTTCCTCCAAAGACTCCACATAGAGCTCCCCTATGGCCCTGCAATCCCACTTTTGGGCATTTACCTGAATCATCACAAACAAAACCATACTAAAGCTACCAGCACAACTAGCTTATTGCAGCATTATTTACCATAGCTAAGATATGGAATCAACCCACATGCCCCTCAGTAGATGAATGGATCAAGATAATGTGGTATATATACACAATAGAATTCTATGCCTCCATCAGAAAGAAAGACATTGCCCCATTTGTTAGGAAATGGAAAGACTTGGAAAAAATTATATTTCATTATTCATATTTTAGTTCAACCAAAGTCATTCAGGTTCCAGAGAGTTGTTTTGTCTGTTGATTGTCCATAGATACAGGATCTCCAACTGTAGTAGCTTGATCATTTACAAATCCTGAGAATATTTTGTACCCCTTGATTACCATATATGACAGCCAATTCCTTCATTTCTGTATGCCTCTAATGTAATCTTCTCTCTGTCCTTATAGTATCTTACTGCCCATTAGAAGGGTACAGCCCAGCTAGAATTATAGAATAATCTGGCTAAATAGGATAAGGGACTATAGAGAAAGGAGTTAGGGGTATAGAGGAGGGGGTACATAATGAAGTGAAGAAGGGATATGTGGAAAACTGAAATGAAAGTCTCCATAGCATATTTGGAAATGATTAGCGGGATTTCAAAAAAGTGACCCAGGGTAGCACAATGCATTATATGTGAGGAATATTGAGTCAATGTTATTATTATCCTCATTTTTCAAATGAAGTACATGGGGCATAGAAAGAGGATATGCCTTTACTCATTATACCATTTGCAGTATGACATTAAGCTCCCTCTGACTGCCAGGGACATGGGCATTGAGGAGGATTGCAAAGGTGTTATCAGAAGGAGAGGTTCAGGAAGGCAGGAGTACTCAGAAAAGGCAGATGTTGCTTAGAATTTAAAGGAGAGGAAAGACTTTCTACTGAAGCAGTAAAACACTACAAATATCCTAAAAAATGCCTCATTGTGAGAACTACATCTTTAGTCCCTCCATAAACTATGGAAGAATTTGTTCCCCACCTCACCAGTGAGCAAAGATGCAAAGAAGTTATAAGATGATGGCTCAAATCAATTTGAGAATAGAATTTGGAAGTCTGAAGAGAAATGAAAAAAGATTATTTGATGCTACCTTTTCTCCTGGAAGAATGGAAGAGTGATTGTAGGGGAAAAAGGATTTTAAAGGTGAGAGGAAGAGATAAGTTGGTGTTAGAACTTGGCTTAGACAAAGTCACTAAATTGTTTTAGGGATATATGGTATTAGAAGTGATAGCATGGTATACAAATAAAATTATCTCATAGGAAAGAAAAAGAAACCCACAACTTTTCTGCAATTTAAATTTCCCATTTGTCCTTTTAGAGCTCTGAGACCAATTGACATAGATTTTGAGAGTTGGATCTCTTTGAGTAAATGATCTTTGTAAATAAAATAAGCCGTAGAGATGATAAGGATAAAGTTTCAAGAGTCCAGAGTTAAAAAAGAAAGTAAGAGAGGAGAGCAAATTGAAATACAGATGTTAAAGAGTAGAAGTAGAAAACACTTATCTGTAATATACGTTTTCTTCCAAATGTAATTGATGACCAGAGTCAGGAAAGAAAGATTACTTTCATATATCTTTAAAAATAAGAAGTATATTTTCAGATTTTCATGTATTTTAACTGGATTATATTTCATAACAGAGAGAGAGAAAGACAGATAGTTAGATAGATAATCAAATGTATTTCCTTTATTCCTGAGGTTTGATTATGGCATAATACTATTTTTGCATAAAATTATTGATTGCATCTTTTGATACATTCTACTATTTAAATATATAATTTTATTGATATTTATTGATTACAGGAATAAGAATATTTACTATCCTTTATGCTACCTCAGTTTAGGTAAAAATAATCAGAGGAGATGGGACATTCAGAAATTTAGATGTATTAATGATCTATTCAGGACACCAATGTCGGGGGGTAAACATATTTTCTGAGGGACAGAAAAGTGAGTTTATTTTTTATGCCCCAAATTCGTGCTGTGAAAATATCAAAGCACATTGTAAAGATGACATGCAGATGTCTGCTACATATATAATAGTGCTGACATTTGTAATGTGGACAAAGGATGAGGAAATAGTAATTATAATAAAGCAGTTTTAAACAGGTTCAGGAAGAATTAGCCATAAGGAAGATACTGCTGAGATGCTCATGAAAGCTATGGAGTTGTCCCTTGTGATGTGCTTTGTCAGGCAGAACTAATTATCTGTGGATGATAAGAAAAAATATGGTGAAAAACAGCATCTATTTCCCATAGCAGGAGTATCCATTTAAAATCCAACAACTCCCTGAACCACGAGACAATTGAAACAGTACCAAAGCTCACAGGAATAACGAGGAAAGTCCTGTCTTTCTTGGGAAGTAGGAGGCAGATTGTGCAATTAGCTTCAGATGTCTATTAGAAGAAGCACATTTTATTTCAACTGATTAACCCTCTTCAATTAGAATATGAAGAGAATTGAGTACAGTTGGAGTAAGTCCTTAGAACCAGAAAAACGGTTATCTTCCAAAAGAATACATAATGGGGGAAGGCGACAAGATGGCGGAGGAGAAGCTGGAATCTGAACAAGCTCTCGCATAGAAAGCAGTTTTAGAGTTCCAGTAAACAGTCCTAAGCCAGAGAAACACACCAAGTGTGCCATCACAGGACAGAGAGTTAGACAAGTAACAGAAAGCCAAGGCAAGAATACACATCTGAGCACCAGCCAGCCGCCGGCGGCAGCGGCGGCGGCGGCGGCAGGGTCGCGGTGGAGACCGATACCTGAGCGCTCACACAGAGAGCCGGGACAAAGGAGCCAGACGCAGCGGGTGAGCGGATTCTACTCAACACCAGCAAGAACCGACAAGGAGCAGACAGCTTCATCCTGCAGTTTGCAGACCAAGGACGACCCAGGATCCAAGACTCGGCGTGAGTAGAAGCCCGACATCCTCACTCCTTCTCAGGGAGCAGAGGAGGGAAGGCCACCCCTCCCCCCCCCA
>NW_012267233.1:23245538-23267026 GCF_000151885.1 Dipodomys ordii
GGGGGGAGGGGGGAGGCTGGGAAGGGATGGGAAGTGTAAACAAAGGAGGAGGCTGCAATGCTTGGTAAGAAATGTACGCATTATCCTGCCCATGCAATCGTAACCCCTCTGTACAGTATGTTCACAAATAAAATAAAATTAAATTTAAAAAAAAGAATACATAATGTACCAATGTAGTACATCTCAAAATTTTCTTGTTTGTATTTTTATTATAAAGTACACTTGTCATAGCTAATCTAGAATTGTCAGCTTGAGTGAATGGACAAATACCTAATGGAATAGAAAAGCACAGCTCTAGGTGTGTCTGAGATGAGATTACCCAAGACAGATTATGAGGGCTGTTACAAAATGAATGGATTGATTCTCTGATAGACTCATTTTAGGATGATATTATCTGGGCCTACAGAGGAGTCTTGCCACTGAGGGCATGCCTCAGGAAACATATTTTAACCTGGTCTCTTTCTCTATTCCCTTTGCTCTGCTTCCTCTCAGTTATGAGGTGAGAAGTTCTTATGCCCTGTGCTCCTACCATCCACGACATTCTTCCAAGCGCCTGGGACCAACTGACCAAGGACTGAACCCTCTGAAATGGTGAGGAAAATAATCCTTCCTTCCCTAAGTGGTTCTCCCAAGCCAAAAAAGTGAGAAAGCTAGCACGCAAATGTCTTATTATTATTTTTGAGTATATTATTGCAGCTGTAGGGGTATCCTTTCAAAACCCATCATAATTAAGACTTGATAGTCTCAATGAATGTTTGCATCAATTAGAGGAGCTATTGTGTAAGAGAAGCTAATATTCTAATATAACTTTGAGTTTTGTCAAAACTATTTCTATCCCTCCTTCAGTTAACAGCAACAAAGATGATTTGTTTCCTGCCAAATGCCTCTCACATCAGTTTGCTCTAACATGCGGATTTTTCAGGGCTGGGGAAAAAATGTCTAAAGAGGTCATGGACATTTGTAAGGGTCCTTTTCAAGGATTCTGGTTTGCCCATGCTTTACTACCAAAATTATTACTCCCCAGTCAAGAGGAAGGAGAAAGGCGAATACCTAAGGGAAGCCAAGAAAGAGATAACATTTAATGAGCATTTTAAGAAATGCGGAATCGTTTTAACATAAAGAAGAAAACAAGGGAGATGGGAGGAGGATGGGAAGGGATGGGAAGGGGAAACAAAGAGGAGGCAACAATGCTTGATAAGAGATGCACTCATTACTTGCCCATGTAATTGTAACTCCTCTGTATGGTATTCTCACAATAAAAAAAAGAAGAAAACAATTATTATTAAGGCAACTAAAGGTGTTATAGACAAATCAGTTATCCCTGGCTAAGGGGAAGAAAAGATAAGAGATCACAGATTTTTGTATTTTGGGTTTTTTTTGTTTCTTTTTTAGGATTTTGAACTGGATGAATGTTTATAAAGCCTAGGGATTCCAAAATATCATTTTGTTATTTATTAAAAAAAAGAGATAATCTACACATTGTACAAAATTTGAAGGAAGAAAGGAACATGAAAACATTCAATAAGATTTTAAAGCTTTTTACTAATCCAAGTGAAATAAGAATGATGAATAAATAGTGAATAAAGTAAATAATTGAACTTTTTCAATTTATATTCCTTTTCTTATTTGTTTGATTGATTGCTTTATTTATTTATGAGTTGTGGGGCTTGATGTCAGGGCCTGGGTACTGTCCTTGAGCTCTATTGCTCAGGCTAGAACTCTACCACTTTGATCCACAGCTCTACTTCTGGTTTTTGAGTGGTTAATCAGAATTAAGAGTCTCACAGGGTCTTTTCTGCCTGGTTTGACTTCAAATGGAAATCCTCAGATCTCAACCTCATGCATAGCTAGGATTATAGACGTGAGCCACTGGAGCCTAGCTCCTGTGTTTTAATAATTTGCCACTATAGGAGATAATAAAAAGTTAATTACAAATAAAAGTAATATAATAAGATATATTATTTACCAAAATTAATTATAAGATTCTATTATGATTATTATAAGGATAAATATTTTCTATTAAGTTTAAAATAATAATGAGCTTTGATCAGGGTCTTGCTTCTGGTGTTTCTTAATTCTCATTTGTTTTTTATTGCTGATTTATGATAGAGAAATGAAAGTATTGCTGAACTAGATTGTTATTCATATATTCTTTTCTCTTCAGCTGCCTGTCTCAAATCTTTAAGAAAAGTAGCATTTAAGTTCATAATGATAGTAATATTTTAAATATAACCTTTGTAAGCAACATAAAATCAAGTTAGAACAAGTATGCTTCATCAATCACTTCTTTAAAGAAAGACTAAAAGAAAGAATGTGCATGTTTTGGAAAATTAAATCTTAATTATTTGAAACAGAAACATTTTTTACATATTAGGAATGTGTGGTCCTGATAATACAACATTTCTGATGTTGACTACCATAATTACCATAGAAATGCTCCTTCAGTTCTCTCACACAAGTTAATCTGCTTCTCTTAAATATGATGCTCTTTAACCAAAAGAAGAACGTGTTCTCTGCCAACAGACACCATTTTTCAGCATACATAAGTGAAATCTATGGCACCATGGTGATAAATTTTCCTTCATTATGAAGAAATAATAGAACTGACCACAAAATTCCATCTTTTCAGTCAAGTCAAATTTTTAAGCTAATCATTGAAAGATGAAATGAAGTTGTATCACTCATATGCTTTACCATATAATGTTGTTTTAATTGGCTAATTTTAAAATATTTTCTATAGTGGTCACATACTGATGTTGACAGTTTGCTATATAAAGTGCTGGCAAAATCTAGGGTATAAACTCTATTGACACAGATTTTATTATATTTTTGTGGTATTTGTCTTTCAATTCAGCTTCACCCCGTGCTCTATCACTTGAACCACACCTTAGTCATTTATTTTTGCTTTAGGCTTTTATTTTTTATGTAGGGTCTCTCATATTTCCTCTAGACTCCCCTAGTCTGAGATCCTTCTACCTTCACCTCCCAAGTATCTGTGATTATAAATGTGCAAAGCCCTTCTGATACCCTTAAAATGTATTATGTTCAAGTTGAGGCAATATTCACATCACTAAATAATAATTACAAATGAACATTTCCTGCTCCCTTGAAATGCGAATGACTGTAAAACAACAACTACATATATTAATATGACACACTTAAAAGCACCAAGTTGGCAGAAGAATAGAGACTCTTCTTGTTATATATAAAAGAAAATGTCTGTTAACTCATAGGAATTGAAAGAAAAACTGACAGAGAAATTTCCCAGATGGAAGGAGAGGAGACAAAGATTTTTAATGGAGTTATGACAGAGTCTAAAGCATGAAAGGAAAATTTCTGTATTAAGGGAAAAAATGCTCAAAAAATCCCAACAACTCATTACTTTTACTTTTTGGGGGTGCTTAAAAATAATGAACTATTATATGGATGGATCGTGTCATTTTAGGAAAATAATCAGTTAAGCTGAACTTTCAATGCAACAGTTCAGTGAATTTGAATTTTATGTATAGAATTTATATTGTTTAGAAATATGAGTCCCCTTTGAAGTGGCAGAATTCTTGTGGAGTGGAACCCTAAATATCTACTTGTTTCTCATCTGGGAATGTGAGAGGTGCTATTAGAGCTGATGTGAGGCTAAGACTCATAAATGTGGCAATGGGGTAACTCAACACATTGGTATGGGTTGAGGATCTGTACTGGGATGACGAAATAAGCCCATTCCTTATTTTTAACCTTAAGCCTAATCATTTCAAATAGACAAATTAAATTAAAACTAGATATGAAAGTTTTCCTCTGATCACTAATAAACTGCTTATTCTTCCCATGCTGTTTCATTACCCTTATGTTGCTTTAGAAATTTGTAAACCACAGTTATGTAAATCAATTGATCCTTGCTCTTTGAAGCATGTCTCATAGTTCCAAAGGTATGGTATAGCTTGATGACAAGCTCCTGCCCTAGTGTCTTTTCATCTGAGCCTGAAATTTAAAAGCAGTGGTGTATCTCTGTGTCTAAATTGTCTGGTCAGTATGGAAAGTCTGTTGTGGTTAGCATGCACTCAGGCCTCTTGGACTGTGGTTTCTGCTGTGCTCCCATTATTGTGATCACTTTGGTTGCCAACTGGGTGAATTCTATGAATCTTACATGGCCTGCAGTGTAAATCTGGATCTACTCTCTTGATAATTTGGGAACTCATTTGTGAATTTTCAGACTATACAAAAGAAGCTGATCAGAAATTTTATCTATTGGTACTCCTCATTTGGCAATTTGTATCAACTTGCCTCCTTATTTAACAACTTGTGTCTGCTTGTGTGGTATTGTGTTTGTGTGTGTGTGTGTTTGTGTGTGTGAAAGAAGTAAGAGAAGTGATCAAATTGGATTCTGAGGTAGATGAGAGCTGAGAAGGATTGTGTTCTCTATGTATGAGTAACTAAAATAAAAAATAAGTTTGCAATGCTAATATTAATTTATAGTAAGTTGAATCGTGGGATTTAGAAGCAAATAGGAGATATTGGAGTTATGTCTACTATAACTATGTCTCTACTCAAACTTCTGGCATACACATACTCACACACATATTAGCAGTTGCTAAGTCTTAATAAGAACTAATGTAAAGCACACTTGGCTTATATACATGAATGCCCACCTTTAAACATGGCTATCAACATTGCAATTGTGTTAATCTTATGTATTGTACAGAAATGAATTTTAAATTCTTATGGATCCATATCTTAGCTATGGTAAATAATGCTGCAATAAACATAGTTGTGCTGGTAGTTTTAGTATGGTCTTGTTTGTGATCATTTGGGGAAATGCCCAAAAGTGGGATTGCAGGGTTATAGGGGAGCTCTATGGAGAGTCTTTTGAGGAACATCCATACTGCTTTCCAAAGTGGTTGAACAAGTTTACACCACCAACAATGCAGTAGGGTTCCTTCTGTCCACGTCCCCTCCAGCATCTGTTGTTATTAGAGTTCTTGATTATAGCCATTCTAACTGGGATGAAGTGGTACCTCAATGCTGTTTTGATTTGCATTTATTTTATAGCTAAAGAGGGTGAGCATTTCTTCATATTTCTATTGGTCATCCTTCTTTCCTCTTCAGAGAAGTTTCTCTTTAAGTCTTTTTTTTTGTTTGTCAATAGTGGGGTTTGAACACTGGGCTTGGGCATTGTCCTTGCGCTCTTCAGCTCAAGACAAGCTCTCTACCGCTTGAGCCACAGTGCCACTTCTGGTTTTTTAGTGGTTTATTGGAGATCAGAGTCTCACAGACTTTCCTGCCAGGTTTGGCTTTGAACCGTGATCCTCAGATCTCAGCCTACTGAGTAGCTAGGATTACAGGCATGAGCTACCGATGCCTCGCTTCTCTTTATGTCTTTAGCCCACTTATTTATTGGGCAGTTGTTTTTGAGGATTTCTTTGGATCTTTGGCTCTTGATTTTTGAAGTCTTCTGTGTCATGTGAAACTTGGATTAAATACATTTATTATATTTCTCTTAAAAAATTCTTAGGGAATAAGTATTTTGAATATTATAAACATGGAATGTAAACATGCAATGCATCTTTCACGTTGAACTATCCTGATGGCAAAAACTGTGCAGAACATTAAAAACATTAGCAGCCCCCTATTTTGCTGTTACATAATGAGTCTTTTCAACATTTATTTTGTAACAGAATACACTCTTCAAAGGCATGCAGTACTCTCCAGAGTCATTAGGTAGCTAGTTAGAAGCACAACCTTACTTGTTCTACCAAGAATGCATACAGTTAACATGAATGAATCTTGCAGACCATTTTAGGAGATCATAGAAAATGTAATTTATTAAACATGCAAATCACTGTAATATTTCAGTGTTTTATTAGCAGTAGCAAATTGTCTGTAACTTCAAAAAATTAAGTGCATTTCATCAAAGCCTGACTGCACAGCAATTAAGGACAACTGCATAACAACACACTGCATTTTGATCAATGGATTTTCCTTAAAGTACTTCCCGATTGGTTCTGTGATAAAGATGATGCTTCTATGTTAATCACTAAATCTTAAATCCATTTTTCTATAGGTTCAGTTCTTATCAATCTATCTATTTTTTTGTTGGTTATGGGGTTTGAACTGAGGACCTAGGCCCTGTCCCTGAGCCTATTTATCCTCCAGGCAAGTGCCCTACCACTTGCTCCATGGGCCACTTCCGGGTTTTGAGTGGCTAACTGGAGAGAAGAGTCTCATAGGGACTGTTTTGTCTGGGCTGCCTTCAAATAGTGATCCTTAGATCTCAGTCTCCTGAGTAGCTAGGATTATAGGCATGCGCCAGTGGCACCTGGCCAGGTTCTGCCTTTTGAATCCTTTTCAGAAACATTTTGTTACTCTAGCCACTGTATTGATAAAATTTAGGATGTTGGTGTGGTCATAATGTTTTTCTTGTGTACACCTATTCTATGCTAGGCTTGTGCTAGGTGTGTAAATAATAATGATGGGAAAATATTCTTTTTTTTTCTTCTCACTTTTTCTTCATATCCGATGGCATAGTATATGGATGTTATATAGCAGAATGTTGGAATGTGAAGAGCTTTTATAGCAACTTTTTATGGCTTCAGACTAGAGGAATGTTTTGAAGAAAATAAGTTAGAGATAGTGAGATTTCAAATAGTTCTAAGCGGTATCTGGTAAAACCTGGAAGGTGAAGACTGTATAATGTTAAATAGAATTGACTGGAATACAGTGTAAGCATATACGGGAATGGAATGATGAAATTATTTCCTGAATAGCTAATGTAAGCCAATAAAACAAAGAAAAAAGAGAAGAAAGCAATGGAAGCAGTCAACAAAAATGAGTAAGGCCTGAATACTAAAGTAAGAGGCAAAATGAGAGATATAGAGAAGATGAGAATGACATTAGAGACTAGGGAAACAGTGGCTAGGGGAACTGTGGGGGGGTTGTATAAATGAGGAGAAGAGTAGCAGCTGATTTAGTGAGAGGAAGATGATAAACATAGTTCGGGGATGTAGAATTCAATGATTTATTTTATTTCTTATTTTCAGCTATTTACTTCTGCTCCTCAGGTAGTTGGCATCTTCAATTCAGACAGAGAATCAGGATAGAGCCTCCTGTTGGGGCAGCCAACAGCATGCAGGTAGTCAAGTAAGACACAAAAATAGATGCACTCTTTCAAGTAGCACTTGCAATTAAACCACAGGGATTATACATTAGAAATATCAACATTTTGTATATATACCACATTTTCTTGATCCATTCATCTACTGAGGGGCATCTGGGTTGGTTCCAGATCTTAGCTATGGCAAATAATGCTGCAATAAACATAGTTGTGCTGGTAGCTTTAGTGTGGTCTTGTTTGTAAAAATTTGGGTAAATTCCCAAAAGTGGGATTGCTGGGTCATAGGGGAGCTCTATGTGACGTCTTTTGAGGAACCTCCATAGTGCTTTCCAAAGTGGTTGAACAAGTTTACATTCTCACCAACAATGTAGTAAGGTTCCCTTCTGTCCACATCCCCTCCAGTATCTGTTGTTATTAGACTTCTTGATTATAGCCATTCTAACTGGGGTGAGGTGGAATCTCAATGTTTTTTGATTTGCATTCCTTTTATGGTCAGAGAAGTTGAGCATTTCTTCATGTTTCTATTGGTCACCCTTCTTTCTTCTTCAGAGAAGTTTCTCTTTAAGTCTTTAGCCCACTTATTTATTGGGCAGTTACTTCTTTGAGGATTTGTTGTTGGGGGATTTAATTTTTTGTGTTCCAAGTATATTTTAGATATGAGAGCCTTGTTTGTTGTATGGCTAGTGAAGATCTTTTCCCAATCCGTGGGCTTTCTATTGATCTTGCTAGCTATGTCCTTTGCCATGCACAAGCTCTGCAACTTCATGCAATAATGACATTGCCCCATTTGTTAGGAAATGGAAAAACTTGGAAAAAATTATATTAAGTGAAATAAGCCAGGCCCAAGGAAACAGGTCCCATAGTTTCCCTTATTTGCAATATCTAGTATATGTATGAGTCAAGCGGAAAAGGTCAGATTATGTGATGTTAGGAAAATGAACCCTTAGATATGTATTTTAATGTTTTTTCTTTCATGCATTTGTTTCTAACGCATTTATAAGATTATCTCTTTGTTGCTTTGTATGTCCCACAGTATAACCCCTGCTTTCACTATATTTGATGTCAGTATAACTTGTGGAGGCGATGGGGAAAAACAAGTCATTTAAGGATACAGGTGAACCTGTTGCAACAATGAGAAGTACAAGTTGTCATGTTGAAAACGAGCTTTACAACGTTGGCGGGGGTGGGGGGGGTGGGGGGGAAGGGAGGGAAGATTGGGGGGGGATGCTGGGAAGGGATGTGAAGAGTAAACAAAGGAGGAGGCTGCAATGCTTGATAAGAAATGTGCGCATTATCCTGCCCATGTAATTGTAACCCCTCTGTACAGTATGTTCACAAAAAAATAAAATATAAAAAAATAAAAAAACCTAAAAAAATAAAAAAAGAAATATCAACATTTAAGATCATGCATAGCATAACTATACATAAAAGCAGAAGTTCCCAGTAGCTGAAAAATTAATGTAATGAAGACTTAAAAAAAATGAATCAGTCTGCACAGCACCCACATTTTCATTTCTACTACCATCCTTTAATTAAAGAAATAATGAAGCCTAATAGAAAGATGTGATCCTGGGAAGTATGGCTCAAGGAGTAGAACACTTGCCTAGGAAGGACAATGCTAATATCACTCATGGACTATACAGTCTGATCCTGCAGCATAGTTTCCTTTAAAAAAAATTACTGAAAGGACTAGAGATATTGCCAGGTGCCTGTGGCTCATGCCTGTAATCCTAGCTACTCAGGATGCTGAGATCTGATCTGAGATTGCAGTTCAAAGGCAGCCAATACAGGAAATCCCATAAGATTCTTCTCTTCAGTTAATCACACATACACACACACACACACACACACACACACACACACACACAGACGCGCGCGCGTGTGCGAGCGCGCACATGCGCACACGCACACACATGCACAGATGCATATCTGCCAAAAGTGGAACTGTGGCCCAAGTGGTAGAATGGTAGAGCTCTGCCTTTCAGAACAAAGCTAAGGATGGCAAGCATGCTTTCAACCCCTAGGAAAAGAGAAAAGAGACAGACAGACAGACAGAGACATAGAGAGACACAGGCAGACATAGAGAGAGGTAGAGAGTGACAGAGACAGAGAGAAAGAGAGAGACAGACACACAGAAAGATTATAGTTCAACATTCACAAGTTCATACTGAAGAACTATATAATTGAATATTTTTGAAGAAAGGAGAACGTAAAACTTTTCTAAAGACAAATGATTCTAAAGTGATTTATATAGTTCCTTCCCACATGGAGGAAAGCATGAATCCCATAGTTTAAATGCATAGTGTCTTCCATTGTCCTACAGTCTGGAACTAGGGGAAAGGGTAACTCTGCAGTGGATATCTCTCAGAAGCACTATCTGACAAGTCATCCAGACCAGAATTAAAGATATGTGTTGTTAATAGCATGCATCCTTGTTATGATCAGGAGAGAATGAGACTTTGCTGCCCTCCCCAAATCCTTTAACCACAGTCTTGACCGTGAAGTATCTGAAATACACACATGTGCATGTGTGTGCACACACATATACATGCATTTGTACTTAAGAATATGACTAGTATTAAAAATTATCTAAGTTTGCCGGGTGCAGGTGGCTCACACCTGTAATCCTATCTACTGAGGAAGCTGAGATCTGAGGATCACGGTTTAAAGCCTGCCCAAGCAGAAAAGTCTGTGAGACTCTTATGTCCAATTAACCACCAGAAAACCAAAAGTGGTGTTGTGGATCAAGTGGTAGAGTGTTCGCTTTGAGCTGAAGAGCGCAGGGATAGTGCCCAGGCCCAGAGTTCAAGCCCCATGACCAACAAAATAAATTGTCTAAGTAATCAAAATAATTAAGCAATAATAAAGAAGGAACTGACAGTTGGTAATACATTTACTACCCCATTGATAATACATAAAACATATACATGCTCAAGAATATGGACTTTTGTTTTTCTATTCCTATTCTCTTCCTCACTCTTCTTGTGATATTTGAAAAATAGAAATCCTTGGGTTTAGTTAGCAGGAGCCGATTTGTCAATTTAAAGACAGGTGTGAAGCCTTCCAAGATATGTCTCTTAACTTCATATTCTCCCTCAGCACAACCTTATCTATTCCTCTTTGTGCCTCAACTATAGATTAATTCATACAACTGGAAAATGAGATCTCATCTGTAATAACAGATCTGAGAGGGTCCCTAATAGAACAATTTCTTATAACTTCCAAAGAGTAGAGATAAATCAAAATGATTGAGAATGCTTACAGCCTTAGAATTCATCCCACCCATGAGACAAAGTAGGTAGCCGAGATTAACTCCTAACTCATATAGAATGTGATTCCTCCTGGATTTTCTGGATGGAATACTTTTATCTATAATCTCTCCCTTGAGATTGCTCTCTCACTTAAGAAGTTATTATTCCAGGATAATAAATTCAGGGAGCTGAGGTTAGCAATATACCCTGTAAAGTATTTGTCTAGATCAAAGATCTTGGTGCCCTATAACATGGAAACCCAGAGAAGCAAGTAAAATATGAGATGAGCATCCTTTCAACTCTATTATTTCACCTATCAGCATTTTCTTGGATCTGCTGCTTTTTATGAGTGTGTGTAACAATTAGCCAAAGACTCTCATTGCATTTTGTCGCTAGCTTGTCCCCCCTCTGACCCCCTTGGCTAGCATGAGATACTCTACTTTCATTCCCTGTCAACAGCAGAAGTATCTTTCTCAGTCATACTACTTCATTATTTTCAGTTATTTTTTTTCTTTAAAGACAACTCCCCTCTATATTGTCAGCTGTATTTAAGCTTTTGTGTTCAATTGATTCTCCTAGCTCAACCCACCAATGAATGGAGCCTATAGATGTGAAGTGTAGTATCAGTCCCCTTTGAGCCTTTTATTTTACTATGTGTTACTATTTCTCCTGTCAGGAAGGCTTATTTCTCCTGTCAGTAAATCTTTTGACTTACTAAGACAATTTTAAATGTAGCATAACAAAATAGGAAACATTTAAATATAGGAATTTGTCATAAGGCAAGAGATAAGTGTGATATTTTTATAAATATATTGAATTTACTTTTGCAGGAGGGCAGTTCTTGAGCTCTTTTGCTCAAACTAGCACTACCACTTGTTGTAGTTCTCCACTTCTGGTATTTTTTTCATAGTTAATGAGATAATGTTAAGAGTCTCACAGGTTTTCCTGCCACATCTGACTTTGAACCATGATCCTGAGATCTCAGACTATAAGTAGTTAGGATTACAGGTATGAGTCACCAGCACCTAGTATTCTTTGAATTTTTTCAGACCTAGATTAACGTTTTCTAGAAAGCCTGCATGACTATGAAATATCCATCATAAAATATAACTATTTGCCAAATAGTTATTGAGTTACTTTGAGACAGCTGTTAAAAAACAAACATATTAAGATTCAGATCTCAACATATTTATAATCATGTACAGATATATTAAAGTTTATGGTGCCATTCACTGTAAATAACATTGATCATTTAAATAATTATCTATCTGCAAGATTTCTCTTGTATATAACTATAAATGAACAAAAAGAGACAAAATAGCATTTTATGGACATAATATTAGAATTGTAAGAAATTTAGTTAATAGGACACAAGCTCAGCCTAAGGTATATACTACATCCTATTAGAGCTTGCAGGTTTCTAGATAACTGTATTTCAAGAATGGAAAGCATTTTCAGGCTGTTGGAGATGTGTTGTGCGAGATCATGTGATACCTAGATTTGCATTCTCAGTTTTATTCTGTTTCTTAAAAATATTGTTCTAGTGTCATAGACCTCGACTCCATCCTGACAATGCTGTGTTCCAGTCAGAGGAAGAGTCAAAGAGAAGATGTCCTGGGAAAATAATTTCCCTTGAAGTATACCACACAGAAAGCACACACATCCCTTGTATTTACATGCCACTGGCCTGCTTACAGGGACAGTATAAGTGCTGAACTTATTACAGACTTTTCTTAATAAGATGAAAAGCTGATTTATAACTTTGGATTAAATAATTGAGTGTCATGAGCATTACAGTATCTATATCGTTGTAGTTTCAATGAAATAAACTAAGTAAAATCACCTTGCTTTCTCATTACATTCAAGGTATGAAGTGATCATCCAAGAAGCATCAAGCTTCTTTCTTTCTTCAGATAATCGAGTCAGCTCTATGACCTAGATTTTTTATATTGAGTTTAATGTTTATAAATTGGTAATTGGTGGGATCTGTTGGGAGATACAAAAACTCAAAATGCCTTTGAGCCCAAAGACAGTAATACTGGTAAGTCAGGAAAAAAACTGTTTTCACTGAGTAATGTAATGATTTTCTGATTTTTCAGAAACTCATTTCTTGCTGTGTAAGGCCTGATTCGTCTCTCTAAGTTGAAGAGAAATTAGATCTGGCACTCAAAGATTATGGAATGTGACAGATTATAGCTTGATGATATGGTCTAGAAAACAGGATACCAGCACTTAGAAACATATTTGCACAAAATTGAAGAAAAACAAAAACACGTACTGGCCTTCTACCTTGCAGCTAGACTGACTTATTGTAGAATTTCTTAGACCATAACTATACTGTATTTTGACAGACATCAGTTTTAATTGAGAGTATATACAAAATAACCACTCCTTTTCCCTTAGGGATTTTATCTGCTTGTGATATTTATGAATCAATGAACACATCATTTTATGAGCTTATTTTTTCCTTCTGCATACTAAATTGCTTTGCCAAGGAACCAATAATTAATATTCAAAGTCTAGACCTATAAATATAGGAATTTATAATATTTAAAAACATCTTTGCGTTCGATAGGTAGTTCTGAGTGCAGGTGTATTCAATGTCTGGTTCACTTCGTAACCAGAATTTATTTCCTATTTAGCAGCAAGGATTTTTCTTTTTAATCCTTCAATTGACTTTTTTTGGCATAGTGCATTTCTTGTATCACTCATGTGAAGTTTATCATGTGCATCTTGGTCCTGTAATATTTATACATGTGTCATATCTCTTCTCCAACTGATGATATAGTTGCCAAGCAGGGATGTGGCTTAGACTTCTTTTCCTAAATGGTGTTATAGGGCTTTTGAGGACTATATACATAATAAACCCTGGAAAAAGCTTTAAACCATCTTTGTTTTCGTTTTTTTTTGTTATATCTTCCCTAACCTGTCTTATAAGGGTGTGTGTGTGCATGTGAGCATATGTGCATGTGTGTGAAGAGAGATGTGTGTGTATAGGCAAGCTTAGAAAATAAATCATCAAGAATGTAAAATATTAATCAAATGCTAACATGGCTGAATATAAAATGAATGAAAATTTCTATTAGCTGATTTCCACCTACAGATATTCCAAAATGGGCTGATAATTATCTTACTGATTCCATAAATACCAATGAGGGAAGAAATTAGAATCTGTGAGATCTGGTGCCTTAATGTCGTAGACAAATTATAGGACCTAGAAAAAATGAGACTTGTGTTTCCCATACAGTGATAATATGTTGATCCTATGCACTACTTAGTATACTAAGCTGTGTCTCAGGAACAAGTGCCAAAGGGTAAATGCCAAATAATTCCACTGGGAGATTCAGGAAATTGCAGCACAGAAAAGTCAGATTGCTTCCCAGAGGTTATAAAATCAGGATTTGAACTTTGTCATTCTGCCTCCAAATTTTTCCAATAGTTGCTGTGTTAGCTTGTGTCTAATATGAACTTCAGATTCATTTGAGTATGAATTCACTCTGACAGGTCCCAATATCTGGCACTGATAATGTTATGGCTGACTATTGTTTCTTAGTACAGATATAGTATGACAGACACTTGATGTTAAAGCTCAATGATTCTCAGCATTAGAACTCGCAGATCTCTTGGAGGAAGTGAGAGATACCAGGTCCTTCATTGTATAGATTTGGTTAAAGAGTAAGGTTAGTGAATGAAGAAGAAAAGCATTAGGTTATAATAAATCTGAAAATTTGGCAAAGGCAGAAAGTAACTGTTATATGAGAAGAAGAATTTCAGCAGAAGTGGAAGACGTGATTGTGAAATGAGGAGCCAGCTATGTCAAAAAATGAACTTTGGTGGAGGAGGACATGGCGGGGGGGTGGTAGTTGTGGAGATGGGAGGGCAGGCAGGGTAGGGGAAAACAAAGGAGGAGGCAACAATGCATGAAAAGAAATGTACTCATTACCTTGCTCATGTCACTGTAACCCCTCTGTACGCATTTTCACAATAAAACCTTACTAAACAATAAAAGGGAGTTTTGTGAAGTTGGGATTAAAAAATATCTTTAAGCTGTTGAATGCAGGGGTTGAAATTCATCATATTAATTTGTGAGTACTATGAATCTTGATCAATTTCTCTCTTAGTTCAAGAATAAAAGGAATTATTAATACATGCTGGTTTCCTTCTAATTCCTACATTCAGGTGAAGTTTTGCCCCTGGATTCTGAAATGCAGAAGTTTCTTTGCTTTAGAATTACTTCCCTTCTTAAGTCCACAAAATATTATCAAGATTAAATAAAATGAGCAGAAGAAAATCTTTTGACACCAAGCTGACTACATAATGAAGTAAATGTGGCCTTGCTTGGCTGGGTTTTAAAGTATGAGCAATGGGAAAGATTATTTCAACTAATCAGTCTGAATTACACAGCAATCCAATATTAGATTTCAATAGCTCTCAAAACTTATGTGGTAAAAATTTCCTGAAAATATTGCACATATACCTGGCACTTGTCTAAAAATTTCCACTAATAAAATGCTTTCATGTTTGTGTATGTTAATGTACAAAGCAAGTTTGTTTAAATAAAGATGTTATCTTTATCTGGCATTTTCATAGTATTGCATTCGTTTCAATTAACTGTGTTAAAAGAAGATGAAACAGTATAAAAGTTTTCCATTGTAATTCTGCCAATACGTGGAAAATATTTCTTTCCAACATTTGTAGAGTATTATAGAAAGTGTTCATCATTCTAGAGTATTGGCAAAACTTTAGAAAGATCATGTTCAACAAAGAAAAGATAGAAACAACATGATCAGAAAATGATTTATCTTTACATTTTTTTCTCTGTATTACCTGGTTGCAATTCGTGTAAGGAGATTTTGAGCATAACTATTTAGAGTCACTGGAAGCATGGGATGATCCAGAACCACTAATAATAACGCAGCCAACATTAAGTGAATAAGATCAGAGTATTGTAGAGACAAGGTCTATTAGACTTCAATATAAATAGGTTTCATAGAGCCACAGTATTGTAAGTAATTTTGTTGCTATAAGTACACACAAAATTCCCTAGTAATAAGACATTTGCAGTAAATGGAGTAAATGGCAGTTTCTGGGCATGCACAGGTGCTTGGAGAAAATACAATAAATGAATACCTTCTAGTCTTGCCTTTCACAGAGATACAGTAACACCTCATACAGGCACATTTTTCTTTTGGCAGAGATTCCCAAGAAGTGCTTATCCCAGGCCTTGCACTCCATATGTCATGGCCTTCTGAAATATTGAGAGAGATGATGGATTTTAAAAAGATTTCATTGTATACTATAAAAGGACTTCTCTTTGAACTACTTCTTAAAAGACTGTAGTCATGATTTAAATTGTTTTTTCTGAATGTCAGGCTGATATTTCTTTCACAAGGAGCACCAATTTCACAAATGAGAAGAGCTGGAGGAACATGTGATTTTCCACAGATTGCCCAGTGGTAAAGGATGGGGCTGAGGTCTGAGCCAGATATATTTGCCTCCAAAAAGTCATCCACTGTTTGCCCCCCAGTTTGTTCCTCCTGATGGATGAAATACTCCAGGTGGTCCAGTTTCAGTGATAGTAGCCTTTTTTGCTTTGCCAAAATAACAAAAAACATCTGATGTAAATTTAATTGCTTAAATATTTCTCAAATATTTTTTTCTGATTGTGAATTTTCAGCAGTTTTAAACCAATAAGCGTTGGGGAGCACTGGTTCTTTACAGTCAGGTCCTTGCTTTGCAATAAAAAAATGAAAAAAAAAAACAAGGTTTTTGGTATGAATATTGGGAAATGAAATCTAAATGCAATTCTCTTCTATCAGGTGTCTGATTGCTCATTTCTCCCTGATGATGTCTGCACTTAGTGACCTTTCCATCAAGTAACTCTGACTACAGAAATATGTTCTTCTTTTCTATCACCTGAAGTTGCAACTAGTCAATACTTGCTAGAGACTCTCACCCATGCAATTTAAAATAATGAATGCTGAATGAAGGAAAGGATTTGAATGAATGCTATAACAATAAAGTATTATTGAGTAATTTTAATATTTTAAACTTATCTACTAAATAATGTCATGTAAAAATTAAATATTTTTAAAACTCCAATAGAATTGTAAAGAATCCATGAAACATTATTACTACATAATATAAATTAATGAAAATACATATGCTATTATAAAATATTATGTAAAATACATAATATTTATATTTAGAAAAATTATATTATAAAATTTATGTGAGAAGTGAATAAAGCTCAGTGGCTGAGCACATTTCTGATATCTGCAGTATTCTCAGTTCTATTCCTAGTACTATGTAAAAATTATAAAAATATTACCTAAAAGAAAACATAGTATAAGGAACAATGTCTGGAAAGAATAATCAGTCTTCTAATATCCTATGCAGAGAGAAAAATCTAAGACAAGAAAATAATTTTTAAAAAAAGGTCTGTACTGAGCTGGCTCATGCCAATAATCTCAGCTCAGGAGGCAACCATGTGAGGATTGTGGTTTGAAGTCGCCCCAGGAAGGAAAGTACCTGACATTCTTATGTTCAATTAATCAACAGAAAGCTGTAAGATGCTCAAGTGGTAGAGCACTAGCCATAGCAAAAATTTCTCAGGGCACCCAGGCTCTGGTCCCAGGACTACACACACACACTCACACAAGGATATGGACTCTGATTTACTTATTAAAATGTTTATATTAATATTTCCTCATTTTCAATAAATTAGTAAATGCTTATTAGTTGAAAAAACAAAGCAAATAACCATTTAATATTAATTTTACTTGATGAAGATAAGATTTTTCAAGAACTGAATTGTTCATTTTGAAGAAGGGGGATTTTGGAGAGTATGAGGTTTTCGTTTGTCTGAATCATTTTTCTTTCTTTTTATTTTTCTTCTTTAGACAAGTAACCTATAGTAGCCTCAAACTCATAACCTTCTTATTTCAGCTTTCTGAATTTACTGTACCATTTTATTTTACAGGGGTGTTAGTGAATTAGCCTCTACCAGGTTTACAAGAAGAAATCCTTAGTGTAGGCTGATCAATGATTACAAATAATGAGCTTCTAGCAATGAGCACATTGTATTACCTCTACCGAGGACCTGACATAATTTTAGAAAGGAAGATCTCTGTTATTATTCAAGGTTACAATTCCCCTTAGACTATCAAGGGGAATATGACAATGTAAATAAACTTTATCCAAAATATTAATACATAGAATTTGATCAAATAAAAACACATGTTCTCTTCAGTTTGCTTCTCTTTAGGACAGATAGTAAAATTAAGAGGTATCCTGTCACAGTTAACACTGCAGGTCTTTTAGAAATATTCTGATTTATTACAATGCATCCTGTGCAGAGGCTAGTATAATTTCCATCTATTAGTCACTCAAACAAAAATACACAATAACTGACTTGACTAGATGATGGATAAAACATGTCACAACTGGCTTCGTAATAGTGACCATATTGATTAGTTTGTACTGTGAAACTTTTAGAACCTTAGTTATAGAAAATTAACTATATCCTATGTATAGGATGGTTAGATAGATGATGCCTAATTGACATGAGGAATATATTTTATAATTTTGTTTTTTAATTACTAAAAGTTATTTGTATGCAATTTTATCTCAATTGGTTTAGCATTTCATATTTATAAAAATTAAACTTATAATTAAAATATTTTAAAATAATTTCTGTCTTACAACTATACAGTCTTCTTTTTATATAATATATATTAGTAATAGTAAATCTCCTGACTTAATGTCAAGGTGATAAGAGATATGTGATTACTCAGTTAGCTGAGTAATATTTTTCTAGCTCAGAAAATTTCTCCTGAAAAGTAGCAAAGACACTTTTATTACTAGCTTCAATTAATCAGAATGTGATGTATATCATTGACTATCTTCTGAGAGAGTTTACATCCAAAAGCCTTCTCACTCTGATAAACCAACTACTCACATGCTGCCAAGACTAGCAATAACTAGTCCTCAATTAAGGGACTTGAGAGAGCACTATTCATCACCAAAAGACCATCTTAAATTTATTTGGCAATTGTGTCTATATTAGTGTTATGCAAAGGATAAACAATTGACTCAAATATTTAAGGTACAGCTAATTCTGTAGCTTTGAGCCAGGTATACACAACTTTCCCCCTTAGAAACTGATGACAACTTAGGGCTGTCATTTCCATTGAGGGTACATTTCAAGGAGATGGTTTTCCAGGTTCTTTTTATTAATACTTTTTTATTGTGAAAATACCATTCAGAGGGATTACAATTACATGAGCAAGGTAATGAGTACATTTCTTATCAAGCATTTTTGCCTCCTCCTTAGTTTTCCCTTACCATCCCTGTCTCCCCCCACCAAAGTTTTAGGCTAGAGAATCACACCAAGTGTGCCATCACAGTACAGAGAGTTTGACTAGAGAGTTTGGCCAGAGTGGGTTTCCAGGTTCTTGAGCAATACATTCCTAGGTCATAAAACTGACATGGGACTGTTTAGTTTCAAAGGTATTTTTTTAGAAATTTCATAAAGAGGAGCATGTTCTTACAAGCTTTCTAAGGTCAGTATTCTACAGAAAAGGACCAGTGTAAAATCTCTTTCCTTATTTTCAATAGGAACAAAGGTTCTTATTTAACTTTTGAGAACAACCAGCTTTGTCAAGAGTTAAGAGAATAAGGGAGGATAAAAATAGGACTGTGTGGGCTGGTTACTGGTGGCACATACCTGTGATCTTAGCCAGTTGGGTCTGACATCCGAGGATTGCAGTTCAAAGCTAGCCCTGTTGGAAATCTCTGCAAAAAAGCTATAAGTGGAGGTGTGACTCAGAAGGGAGAGTACCAGTTTTGAACTGAAAAAGACATGCACAAGGTCCTGATAATAAGCCCCAATACTAGTATACATAATATACTTTCTATATAATATAACATCGTGTGTTTATATATAGATACTTATATATAATAACATGTTAAAAAGGAAAAATAATAACTGACTTTGTTGAGGTGTGACTTTCATCCAGTGGCACACACTCTTTTTAAATGTACAGTTTGGGTTTTTTTAAATGTACATACTCATCTAACTATCAAAACAATCAAGATATAGATTATTTCTGTCACTTATAAAAGTTTCTTAGCCCTTTTTGGTCAGTTCCTGCTCTAAACCTCTCCACTTCCTAACCTGGGCAGTTTTTTTCTAAGTTACTGAAGTACATTTGACAAACACAAATTTAATACATTTAAGCTGTACTACTTGATGTTCTGAATCCATAAATGCCCTGTAAAATGATTACCACACCCAACCTAAGTAACACATCCATTATCTTGTTCTCTGAGGTTCATAATGATTTCAGCTCAAATCGAAGCTTAGTTGTTTGAGTCTCTTATATACTATAGATAATCTATTTGCAAACTTTGCAAATATTTCTCTTCCTACACCTGTAGGTTTTCTCTTCCTTCTATTTATTTCTCTTTTGCTGAACAGAAGCTTTTATGGTTAGATGTAAGCCATTTGTCTATTTTGCTTGGGTTGTCCAGATTTGGGGTTTGTATTAAAATAAACAGTGTTCAAACCAACATATTTTTCAAATGGAAATGCCTATAGCTAATATGAATACTGCAATTTCTCATGTACAATTTAAAGCATGTGACATTTAGTTAAACTTGAAACCTACAAGGTGGAGACTACTATTAGCATTGTCTTTTACAAAAAGGAAAACAGATACACAGAGAGAGATTGGAACCATTTTCCAAGCTCCTTTAGCTGTTTCATATCAACAATGGAACTCTGACTTTAACCTCCACTACTAAATTGCCACCACCTTGGTGTGAAGGCAGTTTACTCTGTGCCATGCCCAGCATGTAGATGCACTCAGTGAGTATTCTCCATTACTGCTGCATTGTGGTTACTGCTGCAGAGGTTATTGTAAAACTACATTCATCAGACTTTCAGGATTATCTTCCCTTTTTCTCCACTAATTGGACACAGCTTCCACAACAGAGCAATCACCTACCAGGCTGGAAGTCTTGGCTCCCACCCCCAGCACCACACAAAATGTAACCTTACTGTATCTATCCATCACTTTTAAAGATTGGCATGACACCGTGATCTTGTACTTCCAGGTACTTAGTAGGTTAAGGTGGAAGGATCCTCATGACCAAATTGAATGGCATAGGAGGATTCGTTCTCAGAAACAGAAAGCAAAATAATCTAGTTTATTTGAAATATAAGCTCATGAATGTAGAATATTAGGGGGATGGAATTCTGTGTTGTTATCAAAAAATATTTTTAGGAAATTTTCTTGTTGTGTCCAAATTTATTTTTAGGAAAAAGTTGGAAACTTTGCCTGTCAAACCTGTTTTACATGTGTAGGTTGAACATGGTTGAAGATATTTGGATCTTAATCATTCATCAATTAGTTTATTTATTTACTCACCACTATCCAATGAGTGTCTTCTACAGGCTAAATCTTTTTCTATGCACATTTACGACAGTGTATACTTTACATTTTTAAAGGGTTTTAATGAGTGGTAGCCCAAAGTATCTTCAATCTCTCTTTTTTTTTATTGTGAAAATACTGTACAAAGGGGTTACAATTACATGGGCAAGATAGTGAGTACATTTCTTATCAAGCATTGTAACTTCCTCCTTTGTTTATCCTTCCCATCCCTTCCCATCCTCCCTCCCCCCTCACCCAATCCTCCCCCCCAAGTTGTAAAGTTCGTTTTTGACATGACAACTTGTACTTCTCATTGTTGCAACAGGTCCACCTGTATCCTTATTTAAACGACTTGTTTTTCCCCTTCCCCTCCACAAATTATACCGACATCAAATACAGTGAAAGCATGGCTTATACTGTGGGGGAAGGACATACAAAGCAACAAAGAAATAATCTTATAATTGCGTTAGATACAAATGAATGAAAGAAAAAAACCATTTAAAATACATATCTTAGGGCTCATTTTCTTAACATCACATTATCTGACCTTTTCTGCTTGACTCATACGTATACTAGATATTGCAAATAAGGGAAATCATGGGACCTATGTTTCTTTGGGCTTGGCTTACTTCACTTAATATAATTTTTTCCAAGTCTTTCCATTTCCTAACAAATGGGGCAATGTCATTCTTTCTG
>NW_012267233.1:23268726-23272317 GCF_000151885.1 Dipodomys ordii
AAGGGGTGTTGGATCTTGTCGAATGCTTTTTCTGCATCTATTTATTTAAGCTTATTTTCAAAACAGATTTAACATGAGCTACCTAGAAATACAAGAGATTTATCTAGACCTCCATTACTAGGAGGAAAAATAGGTTTAAATGAACCCAATATTTTCATTGATGGCTTAAGTTTTTTCTTTTTGGTGGCATGTAATTCCTTTAGAATATCCTTCACTTGCAATAGTCTCATAGTTAGAATTTGAAAACTCTTTCACTGAAATTTGGCTATCCCTTCAGAAACCACAAATTTTCAAAAGCAAAATGTTGAACTTATAAATTTTTAGAGTCATAAAGACTAATATATTTTTAAAAGAAAAGAACTGTTCACAATGATAGTCATACACAAAATCCACATTGAAAGTTTCTTACTTTGCTGTTCACATTAAGATCCAACTTTGTCATATTCCTGAAATGTGTGCGGAGATGTGATGGAGTCTCTGGAGATCTGGGTGATTTGGTGTTACATTTCAGCTCTTAATCCTAACCATTGTAGAATTTTTTGTCAATGAATAAACACTGTAATTTCCGTTTTCAACTCTAGAAAACAATTTAATATATCTTTATGTATATACATCACAAAATAATTATATTAGCAACAGATAAAATATGAAATCATTAAAATAGTGGCTGGGAAGGTGGCTCAGTGGTAGAGTGCTTGCCTTGCATGCATAAGGCCTTGGGTTCAATTCTTCAGTATCACATAAGTAGAAAAAGTGGCGCACAGTGAAAGTGGCGCTGTGGCTCAAGTGGTACAGCACTAACCTTGAGCTGAAGATCTGAGGGACAGTGCCCAGGGTTCAGGTTCAGGTTCCATGATCACCACCAACAACAACAACAAAAAACACTGTTAAAATTCTATGGGCTCATATTTTTCTGTCTTTTCATTTCACTTGATCTGTAATACATTTGCTCTCTGATCTTATTGCTTTGTGCATCGTTGATTTTTTTGCTCAGACTACATGAGTTCAGGAGTTTCTACTTCTTTTGGAACAGAACATGGACTTTAATATTCCAAGATGTTTGTGAGTGATATTTTCTTTCTTGAAATACTCACTTGACTTAATTACTACAAAGCTTGGTTGTCTCTTACTCCTGGCCTTTATTCATGTGTAATTTTCTCTTTATTGTTTCCCTAACCACCCTACTAAACAGGTGTTCCATTCTGTAAACTTCCTAGTCCTCTTGCAGTCTTCAATCTTCTCTATAACCTTTATCACCATTTTCCAGAGTGGTCTGAATATGTAGAAAGCCAAGGTGAGGAGAGCAAAATGTAAATGGGACCAATGAGTAAGAAACCATTTAGGAAGAGCTCAACTGTGTGCATATGACCATATACAATGATGCTTATCAAAATGAACTCCAAGAAATGAAAACATGAGTATTTTTAATTGTACTGTTTGTGTGTATTTTTTAAATTTTCTTTCCTTTTTTCCTTTGGTTTATTTCCTTTTGTCTCTGTATTTGATTTCTGTACCCTTTGCCTTGTATATAAGTCTATGTGAGTTGGGAAGGGGAAGAGGAAACACCGAAACAGTGGGACAAAGTGTGAACCAATTCAGCCATGATATTCACCAGACACTATGTTAGAAATGAGCTATTCAACTTGGGGAGGGGGGATACAAGAGGAGAAAAATTGAAAGAAAACAAGGGACTAGTTTACACTGTTCAAAAAAAATGTACTCATTACCTAACTAAAGTAATTGTAACCCCTCTATATATTACCTTCATAATACAATTTTTTTAAGTACATAAAGGTGTCATACATCATCCTCAATTATTATAGTTGTTCACTACTTGTTTAAGTAATGTGTGTCTATTGTAAAATCATACAATCATTGATTTTTAATCTCATTTTCTATGTCATACTTACTCTCCAATATTTTCTGTCAATAAGAAATATTCCAATATTTTAAAATGTAATTAAATGTAATTTTTAAATGTAACTAAAGCCCAAGGATGGAATATCCCGAACAACCCCAGTAAGATTCTATTCATTTATAGTAAGAAAAGAGTCCTAATTTCTAATTAATCAGAAGCCACATGACTCAAGAGCTCTGTAGATTTTTTTCTACCATCTCTATTACTTTTAATTGAAATAAATGTATAAAAACATGATTATCTTTGCTTATGATTAGTAATTTTCTTCATTTAATAAATTTGAGTCTGAGTAAGGGGAGGGTATGCTTATTTTGTGGAGCTAATATTTATACAAACATTGCTTGGGTGTTGTTTGGTAGTGCACTCTTCCATGAAATATAGTGACCAATTTGTGCCATCCAATCTCACTCACAGAAGTATTTATTCATAAAAGAAATTTATGGCCCATAAAAATAAAGTCCCTTAAAATATATTATATAGATAGAAAAACCTCACTGTGCTTTTTACTGAACTTGATTGCATTTTCCTTCTACAACTTACATATCAGATGCATCAAATAAAATACTGTTATTGGTATTAACTTCATTGCTATTATCTATAATGTGCTTTTCATCTAGTGACTCATGTTTTCTATGACATTGGCAAGTGTTTCTTACAATTGCTCAGATGTATTAAATATTATATTCTTACTCAACCAGAAGTAATTGCATAGTTCATTTACTGAAATAATATTCTGAATTATTTGCGTCTGTTTTATTATTGTTGTAAACTCCAGGTTTTATATAAATAATAGAAACAAAGAATAAGTGTTTAAGAAGAGTTTATATCATTAGTAGTTGAGGAGTTTAACAAATTATTTCCATTGTTAATTTTTAATCATTCAGATTAATATGAAATTTTAAAAATTGCTTATAATTCTCTAAACTAAATGGCTTAATGGATTGCTTATTGTAGACTGTATTAAATCTGTTATGTAGCTAATCAGATTTTTCCACCCTGACTGTTTAGGTAGGAATTTATATGTAATTTATTGTCCTATCACAGGGTATTTGGCAATGTTAAGTTCATAGCAGATATTAAACCCATATTTACAATTAAATAATAATTACACAAAGAAAAGTTTTCAGATTGTGAGGAATTCCAGTATAAACCACATAAAATCAGAAAAAAATCTTATTATGAAGAAATGTGTAGTTTGATTAGTTTCAGATTTTTAAATGGCTTGATATATGGAGGGATATTCTCAAGTGTTTCTCCACTTTCATATGTTCTAACACTCAATTTAGTTCAGTCCAGGTAAATCGACCAAGAGAGTAGATTATAAAAGCTGGGAGGGTACAAATGGTCTAGGGAGTCTAGTTCCCTTGGAGTTATTCTATAGCTATATGTTGGTTCTCCTTGACAAATCTGGAGAACTTTTGTGTTAAGGTTTATAATTTTAGTAGTTTTACTCTAGAATGGGCCAAAGCTGATAAAATAAATAACATTGTCACCTTATCTATGACTTAATATGCTCGTTATTACTGGTTATTGACACGCTTTTTCCTTTCTCTTTCCTTCCTTCCTTCAGTCTCTATCCTCCACCTTCCCTCCCTCCCTCCCTCCCTCCCTCCCTCCCTCCCTTCCTTCCTTCCTTCCTTCCTTCCTTCCTTCCTTCCTTCCTTCCTTCCTTC
>NW_012267233.1:23272367-23280308 GCF_000151885.1 Dipodomys ordii
TTCCTTCCTTCCTTCCTTCCTTCCTTCCTTCCTTCCTTCCTTCGTCTTCACACCCTCCCTTCTTCTCTCTCTCCTTTTTCTACTTCCTTCCTTCCTTCCTCTTTTTTTTGATACTACTGGGGCTGGAACTCAGTCTTGCACATAGTAATCAGCAGCTCCACCACTGAAAACATGCTCACTTTAGCTACTTTAGCTCCCCTTTAGTTACCTATTCACCCAGAACTATGATCCTCCTATTTATGCTTCCCACATAGCTAATATGACAGGGAGACATCAACATATGCAGCTATTGGTTGAAAAAGGGTCTCATTAACTTTATTCCTCATCTTGACCACCCTCTCCCCTCAATCTCTGCTTCTTGAATAGCTAGAATACAGATTTGGACCACCATGTAAAATCTATAACCGAGATTTTCAAAGTTCCCCCTCCTAAATATAAGGACACTTAGAAAGTAGGTGCTTCTGTGAGAAATTCTAACATCATATACAAATAACCTGAACATTCCCTTCTTGATTAATTCAGTAGGTATCCCTACATAGTAGTGTCTGAGATATAATCCATGAATTATTACAGTAAATTCAGAAAATTTACCCTGTAGTACCAGATGCTTCATGTCAAAAATCATTAGCAACAATATTCTTTGTCTTGAATCAAAATGAAGGCCAAAGTGATGGTACATTAGACATCACAGGAATGACTTATGCTTTTTTCCCTTTCTTTTTTCATTAGAGAAGTTGCCAAACATCTAAACTGGCACAGAAAGCATTACATCTTTTAATGAAAGCTGAATTATGTCCATACTCTGCTTGTTCACATGTAAATAGTCTCAGGATGAAAATGTTTGGGCATAAAAACATATTTTCTGGGGTACAATCATTTCTCTAAAATAATTCATCTTTTTATCTGCTGTAACTTTGACTAGTGCAAAATATAGATGGCTTTGTTTGTGGCTTTTGCTATAACAAACTATTTTATCTAAACAATCAGAACCACAAACATGATTATTCAAACTAAACCAATATAATTTTGACAGAAATGAAAATATAAGCTGAAAAATCTGACCATCTGCTTTCAATTTTCTACATTCATTCTTCTCAAGGACAGAAGGATTATTTAGTATATGATGAGTTTTAAAATGTACCTCACTGAATAGAGGATAAGTTTTAAATTCAAATAGTTCTGGGCTTGAGTCCCAAGTCAGTCAATTACTAGCTTTGTGAGCAGAGCAAGGTTTTTGATCTAGTTCATCTTCATTATCCTTGTAAAATGAAGATAAGAATGCTTCCTTTTAGAAGGTTACAGAATTCTGTGGGATGTTTCATTCAATGTATCCACTATAGCAGCTGGCATATAATAGACATTTGTTATTCTTTTCTTTCTAACAAAAGTAACAGTGTATTGGAAGAAAGGACTGTAATTATTATTCTTTGTCACATCTCTCATCTTTTTCTACCTTCATCTCTTAAAATGTGTTCCATAAACCAGGCATTGGTGGCTCACACATGTAATCCTAGCTACTCAGGAGGCTGAGATCTGAGGATCACAGTTCAAAGCCAGCCCAGGCAGTAAAGTACATGAGACTTTTATTTCCAATAAACCACCAGAAAACCAGAAGTGGTGTTGTGGCTTAAATGGTAGAACACTTGCCTTGAGCTGGAGAGCTGAGGCATAGCACCCAAGCCCAGAGTTCAAGCCCCATGACCAAAAAAAAAAAGTGTTCCATATTTGGTTCTCAATATGAATATACTAACTTTATTCAATGAATTCTAGAGCTTAACCAGAACTTGCACACTGTAATACATTGTCCCATTATATTATTTCTCTTATTAATATTTTGTAATGGAATTTTGTCTTGTCTAAGATTTTTCTGATAGTTGGAGGGTCATAACTCAGTTATCATGTTTGCTGGTTTTAGCTGAACGCAGCTAATCTGACTTCAACACCACGTAAATTTTTTCTCTATAAAGCCACTTTGGTGGATTTGTGGAAATAAACAGAAGTCACTGGAGTGGGGAGGAAAGTGAAGTGGTAATGAAAATCAGACAAAAATGCATTCAAAATACTTTTGAGGGTAATCCTTCTATTAAGGTCTCATATTTAATTAGGAAAAGAATGAGAATCTGAGGCATAAAGATGTTTTGCTAAGGTTTTTCTTTTTTTTTGAGTTCTGGAGATATTACAAGCTTTTTGATTCTTAGGACCAAAGTTTAAAATCAAAAGCTTTTGCTATCATTTGTTCTTTTTCAAATTTTTATTGCAATGTCTATAATAGGATTTATCTATTGTTTGAAATACATTTAAGGAAAATCCTCCTCATTTCTTTTATTAAACAGAAGAGTGAATGAACAGAAATGATCACTTAGAAAGCAGAACAATTATCAGAAAGTACATATTAGAGCCAATTATAGTGGATAAAACCTGAAATTCTACCAACTCAGGAAGTAGAGATTGGGAGGATCACAGTTTAAGGACAGACTGACTTATTGAGAAGTCAAATAAGAAGTTCAAGTAAAGAGACAAAGCAGGGTATGGATTAACAAGTATTACTGGATTTGGCCAATAGTAGATTACAACAACCAATAAAAGACATAAAACATCAGAAAATAGTTATTACCAGGCATACAAAAGAAAGCTCAGCCAGAGGAGGAGTTTCTGAGTTTATGCCCCGGAATGAGTAAAAATTAAGGAAGCTGAAACGTCTAGAGAGTAATTTAAAAAAATAGGTGAACAAATAACATCCCTAAGTATCTAGTAATTATATTTTTATACTTTTTATTATTTTAAGTAGTTACATAAAGGAGTTGCCATTTCCCCCGTCCAAAAGGAGTTATTACAATAAAAAGAGAGCCACTTCTTGCAGGGCTTGTCTTATTTTCAGATTAAAAAATATAATATGTTATTTTAAGCAAAAGAACATTGTTTAGACATATTCTTCCAAAATGTACCTGGGGACCAGTGTTCATTTTGAATGAGATCATCAGTTTCAATTAGGAAACAAAACCAAAGGTGTTTTCAAGTTTAACTATTTTGTTCCCTAAAGTATGAATATCTGCATTACAAATGGTACATGGTGTTTTAATTTAGATTTATGAAGACTACTTGATAGAATTATATTAGCATTTATTATATCATAACAAGCAGTTTGTATTTTGAGATCACATATTCACACTTACAAGACAAAATTTTCAGAAGTCTGTCTTAATATTATACATGAAATCAGACCTCCAGGGACAATATCACACCTAAGTTGGAAAAGTGCTATTTTTCACAACTCAGATGGAGGTGACAATGACACACTCTTAAAAAGGTGTTAGATGGCTTAAAAAATTGCCCTTCTTTTCACAGGCTTTGACATTAAAAATGCACCTTCAGAGGCTGACTACAACTTTTAATGAAATGCAGCAGTGAGCAAAGAAAGTAGTGTTTTTTAAATGAATATATTTTTACCAAAAAAGCTTATAATAATAGCAATCATAAACAATCATTGCAAAACACTTGATTTTTCTCCTTAAAATTTTTACTTCCCAGAGTCCTCGGTGTATCAGAAATTATTAATTCCGTTTTTATAATTGCCCAAGTTTCAGGATATTGAGGTGGCTTTTAATTTTCACTTTCTTTCACACCTTAAATCCAAATGTTCCATTTGATAGTATATTCAAGATCTATTGAAAATTTCTTCAAGATAGATTCATTGTCCTCTCATGGTCGTCTAACATCTTTATTATAGCAAGTCTCCAACTATTCTCCTCTCCCAATGATCTATGTGATACACAGCCACAATGTTCCTTTTAAAAATAGAAGTCAAATCTTGGTAATTACTGCTTAGAATATTCTACAGTCTCCTTCAGAGACAGCCTGAAGTGCTTCAAATGGGCTACAAAGCCCACCACGATCTCATGAACTTCCAAATCATTGACTCACTGAGCTATTGGCAAAGAAAAAAGTAATCTCTGTACAACAGAAAATTCCACAAAATGGGGTAGAATTCCTATGTAGACTTTTTATTTCCTTCTGCTTGTCTTGCTATCAGAAAAAAATATTCTGATAATCTCATAGGAAGGCAGTCTACTGTAAATGCCATATCTCAGACTTGTAATCAAACAACGATTCTAGCATTTCTGGTCCTGTTTTTCTGGAGTATGGGATTTATTAATCACTGCCTTGAAAATAAGTGCCTTTTCTAGAAGTGAACAATGTGTGTGAATGTTATAATCTCTACCTTTTATAATTTATCTTCATCAGTATAGACATGGATACAAAAGAAATGGTAGCTATTTAGGTAGATAGACAGATAGATATATTTTAAAAGGTTTCAGAGTCAGCTTAGTAGATTGATGATGCCTACATTTGTTTCTTCCTCCTCTCCTGCAATAGATAAGAAACTTGTTTAGATATATTTGAGAGAGAAAAAAACACGATGCCTATCCAACTCTTTTCTGCTTTCTAATCTAGCTGACTTCGGAGGAATATGTTCTATTCAATTTTTTTCCATTTTTACAATTAATACAGTCTAAGTTTTTAATCTGCCTTACAGTTTATATTACCTTGTAAAAATGATTCCATAGTGGCAAGAAAGAGCAGGTTGTAGTGCATATACTCTCTCAAAATCCCAGTCCTCCTCACAGTCATATGTTACACACTCCTCCATTGTTATTACCCTACCCTATTTTCCCCTTATATACTTATCCTATACCCTGGTCAGTACAAACCACCCATAAACTGCATGCATCTCATATTTTGTGCCTTTGTTCAGATTAATTTTCTCATTTTAAAGTAGGTTATCTGTTAAGACACACTACTGTACCCAAGTCAGAATTAATTTCTTCCAATTGCACAGAATACTCTTTAAGACATCCACTGTATGTTATTGCAGTAAACTTTAAGATTGATACTTACTTGTATTTATCTTGGACTCCCTAAGCTTGTAATGGCTATAACCAAGGACCAAAGTGAATGCTTAAAATTCAGAAGTTTCCTTTTCACAGTTCTGGAAGTAGCAAACCCAAAATCAGAGTGCCAACAAGAATGGGTTCCAGTGAGGTCTTTTGCCCTGGTTGGCATATGACTGCCTTTTTACTGTTTTCTCAGGATAGACGTGAGCCACAAAGAGGGAATAAAGGAGAGAGGAAGAATGGAAGTTAGGGTGGGAGAAAGCCATGAAGAGGGAGAAAGAGGGGCAGTTTTGTTGTTGTTGTTGTTGTTGTTGTTGCTGCTGCTGCTGTGTTTTCTTACAGTATGTTATCATGGTTCCACTATACTATCCTAGAGATTTCATTTAAACTTCATTACTTCTCTACTTCTCCAAATATAATCATGCTGGAGATGAAGGCTTCCGCCAACATGTTTAGGAGAGGACACAATTCAGCACATAGTCCTTTACATGGTAGGGATTTATTTTGCATAAGAGATTTCATCATTTAATTTTGTATGTCTCCAAGACACTAGCACAGGTCTCTGTGCTTGCTGAAGGACAGTTTTATTATGATACCATCCACTTCCAACCTACTTTTAATTGTGTCTGTTTAAAGCTATGACCTAGACCTTTTGCTTTAAGTTTTTCACATGCCAGAAATATACTAATATGTTCAGAAGTGTTTTCTTTCATTATTATATGGGAAGAAATCCCAAGAAAAATAAAAATAGAACTCCAACAGAATGTGAAGAGTAAATTACAAAAGCAAAGCCAAGAAGAAAATTGAAGAAAAGCAAAATACTTCATCCATTATGTAACAGTAAGGAACAATACAGGTAAATGAGTAAATTTGGTGCATTTTAACAGAGCATCCCTGTGTGTCTTATGAACACTGCTCCTCATTGGGTTTCCTTTGCATTTCTCATTCTATTGCCTCCTCTGCTCAGAGCTGACATTCTAAAAACATTTCTGCAAATGGTGTTTTAGGTATTCTTAAATTTCTATAGCTCAATAGAAAATCTGTACTGTATCCATCATATTAGTTGATGCAGAGGAAAAAGATAGAAACATGTAGAAAAGGCAGGTCTTAGGACATGGGATTGCTGATATTACAAAGAAAGAAACAAAACATTGTTTTAGAAAGAAAAGTCTATGTTTTGTTCTTGAAAGTTCTAAAGTTCCCAAGTCTTAACTCATTTCACTACTTTAAGTTGATATCAGTATTTTAACTTGATTTTCCCAAACAGTGACTTTTCAAAATTGTATAATTTCTGTGCATTCTCCTCCAAGATTGTACTGCTCCTAGGAGCCAGAGTTCACGACAATTTCAATATATTCAAAACCCCACAAACCAAAAATTCTTTTCAAGATTGTGCTTGAAAACATATACATAGTATTCATATTTTATAAACCAAAAATGTCACATATCACCTTGGTGTTAGCTTTCAGAAGAATAAACTAATTATTTGGATTATTTTGATTTATCATATATACTGACTTAGATGTGCTTTTCAATGTGTTAAAGGAAAGGGTCAGGAAGAAGAGATAGAAAAATGTTCCCATCTTGATTAAGATATGCTCCAATCAGAGAAAGTAGGCCCATCCTTGAATTCTTCTTTTCCTTGCATTATTTAATTTCCCAAGCAGTTTCATGGATCTTTCTTATGAAAATTTTCCTGTGCTTCCTAACTTTTCTCACACCATAGCTATCTTCTATAGTTGCAGGCATATTTTATTGAGATTACTGAAAATATTTTTCTTTTAAAAAATGAATTTATCTCCCCTAATTTTGACTCTAATCTATGAACTTTTTGCACAGTTTCCTGGGAGATCTTTTAAAAATATAAATGAAGTTGGAGTTCATCCTGGTTCAAATCTCAGTGGCTCTTCTAACTTATATTCATAAGCATGGCATATGATACCCTCCAACACTGAGAGTTTATCTTCAATTCCAGTCCATTACCTGCCATTTCTCTTCCTTCTAATGTGAGGTTCACATAAAGATAGAATAGACCCTTGATATCCCTAAGGAGGTGATTGTGAAGAACTCAGCACTGAGGAAAATCTGGAAAAGCCCAGAGTTCACAGCATTCAGTACTGTAGTGCAGATGTTTTATTTGTTTTTCTCACAGTGCTGCCTTACTTCCTCTGGACAGATTGCTTTCAACAAGTGGTAAATTTTCATTTTTATTATTTAAATGAGGCATATTAATTTTACTTTGCATTTGGGGGCATCACTTTCTTTTTGGGAGAAATCTCTTCAAGAATGGAGACTAGAGGGGGGACCAAGATGGCGACGGGGCAGTAGGGAAATGCCACAGCTCTCTCCAACCACAAAGAGAGTTCGAGTTCCAACGCTTAATCTCCCCAAGAGACTGACAACAACAAAAAGACGAACACCCAGAGAAAAACCAGAGGTGGAAAATAACAAAAAAAGAAAGAGAGGAAAAGAAGAATTTCAGAACAGAGAAGAGCGAAGACCCCTCCCCCAACCTTTACTGGCCGCACGGCAGAGCACCAAGCCGCCGGCCAGCTGGCCCGGCGGGGGCTGCCAGAGCTCCAGAGACACAGGGGGCCACTTGCAGATCACCAGGTACCGGTTCGCAGAACAGCGGATTGCCAGGAACACAGAAACCTACCAGCCGGGATTCTCCACGAGGATCCCACCCCCACTCCTCACTCTCCACCGGAGCGGAGAGGCTCCATCCCGCCAAAGCCGCCCAGCACCTGCAGCGCCACAAAGGAACCTGTCGGCAGACCACCCGCCAGATCGCGATCGCAACGACCCGGCGGGGGCCGCCCAACCCAGCCTGCAACCACCCCAACTGAACTCGGATTGCAACAACAACTGACGACCTACACCACACAGAAACAACCAGCTCCAGGGTGAGTACTTCACAGGGGAGAGTGCATCCCTCAAGGGAGATCAGAGCTGGAGGGAATCCCCAGACCCTGACCTAGACTCCCTACCCCAATACCTGGACCACAGGACCCACTAAAACTGGGAACTGTTCGAGAGCTCCACCAGC
>NW_012267233.1:23286343-23289281 GCF_000151885.1 Dipodomys ordii
GGGGATGGTAGGGGGAAAACAATGGAGGGGCTAACAATGTTCAAGAGGAAGTGTACTCATTACCTCACTCATGTAACTGTAACCCTCTGTATAGTATCTTTACAATAAAAAATAAAAAAAAAGAATGGAGACTAAAGAAACAATAGAGCACATAGTGACTTAATTACAACTGGCAATAATACAAGAGCGCCAACTATGTGGTTGATGCGTAGGAATTTAAAATGTTTTTGAAAATTTTTAAATACTTGTCATCTCATTTATGGGCATAATTCTCATTTGTTGTGTGAAAATGTCTCTCTCACAACTAATTATACTTTACATTATCCTTGTCTGGTCTCTATCTACTTTGGCTTTGGACAATCATTTATTCTCTTTGGTTTCTTTGTGATTAATGCTGATCTTTCTATGAAATATATTCTCAAACTAAGATATTAATATTTAGGAAACCATAGAGAATATTTTCTGGTTTGAAATAATTTTTTCTGACATAGAAAATGTGATATATGGCCAGGTGCCTGTGGCTCATGCCTGTAATCCTAGCTACTCAGGAGGCTGAGATCTGAGGATCTTGGTTTAAAGTCAGCCCCTCCCCCCCAGTTCCCCTGCAGGAAAGTCTGTGAGACTCTTATCTCCAAACAAACACCAGAAAACCGGAAGTGGTGCTGTGGCTCAAGTGATAGAGCACTAGCCTTGAGCTGAAGAGCTGAGAGGCAGAGCCCAGGCCCAGAGTTCAAGTCCCACAACCGACAAAAAGAAAAAAAAAGAAAATGTGACATGGAAACAGACATGCATCTCTCTCTCTCTCTCTCTCTCTCTCTCTCTCTCTCTCACACACACACACACACGGGAGGGAGTAAAAGATACAGAGACAGAGAGAACATCAGAGACACATTGAGGGACAGAGAGAGATTTGGGTTTCACACCTCATCACACCTCAGTGGATGAGAGACATAGGTCTGCTCACAGTTTGGTTTTCTTTTCTGTACTGCATCTATCACCCTCATCCTGGAAACTGGACTTGTCTATTGGGATCAGCAATTTCCTAAGCAGTTGAAATGCTTGTTATTGTTCAAGCAAGGAATTGTTCACCTTAGGTGTGTCCCAGTTTACAAAACTGGAACTGAGTTACAGTTCTACTAGGGCTGATATTAATTGCAATGAATATCCTTCCTCAGTCCATGACACTGCCTTTTGATCTTTACTACTTTGCTCTTGGAATACCAACATATATCACTTTCACAGAAATTAATAGTTACATTTTTATTCTTTCTCTTCTAATAATGTTAAGCTCAGTTTGTGGGCCACTGCATGCAATTAGTGTACTTTATTTTATTTGTTTATTTTTCTGTGTGGTTTTGTTTGTTTACTTGAGACAGGGTTTCACTATGTAGCCCCAGACTGGCCTTGAATTAGAGATATTCCTGTTTTACCCTCCTGAGTTCTGTGATTAAAATTGTATGAACTGCCACTTTGTATTTTTTACATTGTATCAATATTCAGAATGACTTCTTTATTATTAATTTTTACTCTGAACAAAAATTTTGTTAACTTTATTTATCTATATCTTTAAATCACTGAGCCTTAATATCAAGATTTCCTTTTACAGGCAGACTTTTTGGAGTATGAATTATTGAAAGCAGTTTCAAGATGTTGATGGCCTTTTCTGAAGCTTTTAGAGGAAAATATATTTTAGACATTACATATTAAGATATATGGAATTCCTGCAGTAGGTTGAGTTTTAGCCGTCATTTGATTAAATGATTAGGAGTGACATTTTAGGCTTCAAAGTTTCTGTAATACAGATCTTCTCGGTAAGGTGTTTTATTTTATTATATAAAGTACTGAATGCCAACTAAAAGCATGGCTTCTGAAATTGGATGTTGATTAAATTCAGACTACTCCCTCCACACAATTTTCCCTTTATTTGGCCTTTAATTTTTCTTTGTTTTAATATTTATAAAATGAGAATAGGAATATATGGATTTAGAGTTGTTCATATGATTATTTCCTACAGACAGATTATTATTTCGTTTAACTACTAAATATGATGTTCAGAATATACTAAGTTCAACTATCTGAAACTTAATTTACTGTTACTGTAGCATTTTATCCAGAGGAGTTCGTTTAAATTACAATTTTAATAGGAATATAATCAAGGCCAAAAAGATTTATTGCTGTGAGAACAACGCATGTTTCGCTCTCACCTTCCTGAGAGGTTTTCTCATATTATAGATGTTAGGAAAATGGAGGAGAACGAAAAAGGAATAGGCTGGACTCGATCATCAACAGGCCTGGACTGTTTATTGAGGAACAGCCAGGGGGACAGACTGTCCCGCCGATTTGGAGGTTGTGCCTGAGAGTTGGGAACAGAGCTGGGTTTTATAGGAGGTCCAAGCAAGGAGTCAGAGGTTAATGAAAAACCTACTAGATCAAGGAAGGTGGGGGCCTTTAAGTTGGACCCACAATGGGATGTTTACAGCCAGGCTTAGGTGGACTGCCCTGCCTGCACTTCAAACAAGTTCATACATACCTGGGTTTTTGCCTGGCGTCTGTATGGCCCTGGGACAATAGGGTGGGGCTCAATCCTTCATAGTCCATCCTTAGATACATAAAATGATAGGGCCAAGAAGGGAGAGGCAAGTCCTTCAATAGAGTCTTTCCCACCTCCACAGTATGAACGACTTGATATTGGATTGAATCATTTCTCCACAGAACAAAGCAATTGTAGGCACTTGAGCTTGAAGAATGTAAATCGAAAGGCTAGAATATGATGAATATATAATTAAAAAAGCATTTCTTTTTTTATGTTCAAGTATTCCTTTCAAATGTCTACCAGTCTTAAATATTATTTGAAAAAAATAGGTGAACTGAGTTTTGTGTTATAAAATGCTAAGAAGTTATTTAAATACACTATTTTTTTTTTTTTTTTTTTTGCCGG
>NW_012267233.1:23289331-23381108 GCF_000151885.1 Dipodomys ordii
TTTTTTTTTGCCGGCCGTGGGGCTTGAACTCTGGGCTTGGGCTCTATCCCTGTGCTCTTCAGCTCAAGGAGAGTGCTCTACCGCTTGAGCCACAGGGCCACTTCCGGGTTTCTAGTGGTTTACTGGAGATAAGAGTCTGATGGACTTTCCTGCCCTGGCTGGCTTGAACCATGATCCTCAGATCTCAGCCTTCTGAGTAGCTAGGATTACAAGCGTGAGCCACATGCACCTGGCCTAAATACACTATTTCTATTACTACCTCATTGAGAATTCTTAGCTGTGTACTATTAACAAATATAGATATTGGATAGAAATTTAAAAATGTATTTATCATCTATAATATGTAAGCATATACATATGAAAATATTTTAGATTAAGAAAATCTGATAATTTTGCTCTTAAAATCATATTTCCCCACCAAATGTAGATGGAAGCAAATATAATATCTAATTGTCATAGTTTTTACTATGTGTGAGCTTTTACTAATATTAAAAACCCTATATTTTAAATTTTTATAGAAATATAAATAGATAAAAATACATGGATTACATGTATAAGGCTTAATAAATTTTGACAAATTGTGCACTCCCTTGAAACTAGGTCAAGGAATTGAACATCATTAGCAAACCAGAAAGCTTTAGTCTTCTTTCAACATCAGTTCTAACTAAGAGTTACTACGCTATTTTAAACCACTGATTAATTAGTTCAAGCTTTTTGAAATGTAAATACATGGGCTCATTAGAGCATACATTATTTCATAACTAATTTAGTTCCTTCAATATTGTTTTATTTTCTTTTTCTGGTAACATTCAAGCACATTTTGAATAGAATTGTTCAGTATATTTATAGATATTTGAGAAAATTTTACTTAGGTATTGTAAATTGCATCACTATAAATACTTTACAATTCCTTTTTTGAAAATATGAACTAGTATCTTTACAAAAATAAAGTAGAATTGTTAAATTACAAGTATACCTACTTTAGGAGACAATATTTAACAGTTTCTCCAGAGTGGATATAACAGGGCAGAACTTATCATTACACATTGTGTATTCCTAACAGGTTCTTGTATCATTGGACTTAAAAGAAAAAAGTGACTTTATCTCTTTTTCTCCAGGAAAGAGCAAACTTTTTCCTTTTCTTTATTTTATTTTATTTTTTATTGTGAAAATACCATACAGAGGGATTACAATTACATGGGCAAGATAATGAATACATCTTTTATCAAGCATTGTTGCCTCCTCCTTTGTTTCCCCTTCACATCCTCCCCCCATTCCCCCATCCTCCCCCCCCCCACCAAAGTTGTAAAGTTCGTTTTTTGACATAACAACTTGTACATCTCATTGCTGCAATGGGTCCACCTGTATCCCTAGTTAAAGCACAACTATATTTATTGCAGCATTATTTACCATAGCTAAGATCTGGAACCAATCCAGATGCCCCTCAGTAGATGAATGGATCAAAAAAATGTGGTATATATACACTTTTTCCTTTTCTAAAAGCTCAAAAACAGCATTTAGGATTATGGAGAGAGAATGGCTTTTGGAGGTAATCAGGTTCTCTATCTTTCTCAGGTAAATACCTGCATCATTGCTATAACAAACATACTCAAAAGACTCTCTCAAGACCATACAATAAAAGTTCATATGTGCAAATGTAGAAGGAACTGTTAATTTGAACCATTAACAAAGTTCTGCCCAGCTAGGCACCCAGATACAGACAAAAACATACATTGGAATTCTCTCAGCTAATATTTATATGTACCTTATTTAGAAAATATTTATTTATAATACTATGTTTCTTTATAGAAACTATGTTTCTTTATAGGTACATATAGCTCATCAATTATAGAGCTACAAAATAGTAATATGACCAAAACAAAATAAATGTTTAAAATTTGGGACACAGGAACCCTGTTGCAATTTTTTTCTAAGAAAGAATTGTTCATAGTCTATGACAGTAGAAAGGTTTGTTCCTAAACTTTCTTGACAGTTACATGAATTTTGTCAATTTTTAAAATATATTAGGAGATGAAGCCGATGAGGTAAAATGCTAATATGTTTTTAAGGTTTAGTTCCGTAAATTCAGACCCCTCTGCTCCTTCTTAGTTTCTATGTCTTCTATTTTGTCATTTCAACCTCATGCCAACCAATGAAATTCCTTATGGTAAAACTGAGAATTTTCATTCCTCCCGCTTTTTTTTAACTTTAATCTGAAATTTATTCTCCAATAAAAGTATGGCTTTCTCTACTCTGTCCCAAATTCTTATCTTTGCATTCAGTCATTGATGGTTGAGTTTTAAAGGACATTCTTCTGCAGAGGATTGTACTGGGATAGAAATAGTAATATTTTTTGGTTCTATGTTGGCAGTATTAAAAACTCTATGAGGTATTCGTTTAGCACACATTCCATATTTTATAACAGAGACTGATGCTAAGTTATAAAATAGCAATACTCTTCTCGTTAAGAAGTTCACAATTGTAAGTTATAAGACAAAACATGCTCAATGTTGAAGTGGGCCAAGTTATATATAGCTTTTTTTGTAAAAATACTGGGATAGGATTGGTACCTAAGATGCTGGCTAAGTCAAATTGTAGGATGAATGACAGTGTAAATGCATGGATAATAGATACTAATTTTAGCTACACACATACACACACACTATACATGTGATTATATATATATATATATATATATATATGATAAAAACAACTTTTAAAACTGCAATCAGTGATGTGGTGGAGGACGTAAAGATGGAATATGATACTTGATTTGGATTGGGTAAAATGATAATGAATGATTTTAAGATATTAATGTAAGTGTGCTGTGGATAAGACTTCCCTGGCAACTTGGTAGTTAGCTAGTAACTGTAATTGTAACTCTGTAACTCTGTAACCCTGTCATGCTGAAACTCTGCTTCTGCTGTTTTCTGAGTAATGGGAGCCCTAACCCAGCAGAACTATCACCACCCTTGGTTCTATTCCCCTGTTTCCGACCAGCAAAACCTTGGAGGGAAATTTAAACTTAAGGTGCTCATTTCTTGCAGCAATCATTGGCTAAAACCAACGCCCAGCCTCCCCTTTTCCTGGCCCTGGCCCAAAATGCTTCAAAGCCCATGTGGGCTGGTCCTCTGGGCTGATTCCTGGGATCCCAACTCCAGGTGTGGACGTGGCACATCAGCCCTTTTTTGCTCAATAAAATCTTTTACATTTTCACTGTGGACTGAGTGGTCTCAATGCCCCTCCCCACTAAACAGGACCCCCCCAGTGCTATTCGAAGTTCCCTTAAAGTCAATACCAGCCAACTATTGGTTTACTATAGCTATCGTGGCATATAGCAAGAGAGATTAGTTTGCATATTTTTGATCTCTATATTTCTGAATCATACAATAAACACTTTACAATGGCAGTTATGCTTAACATTATAATTTCGAAGTGAATTTGCAAGCATTGTATTTGATCCATGCTTTTCTTTGGTGTTAGGTAAAAGATATTGTTGCTCTTAATTTATCTCATAAACAGTTAGACTAAAAGCACTTTCTAAAATTTTGTTTCAAATCTGCTAAATCCTAAACTTTTCCCTTAGTAGAAATATTTTATAAGGGAAACACATTAGCTAAATGTTTGTTTTTTAATTCCCTCCAAAGTACATATAGGTTATAGATAACTTTCTTTGTAAGACTGGAAAGGTTCATCATATAAATGAAATATAAGTGTGTGGACTTTTTGACTGGTAAGACTGGAAAGGTTCATCATATGAATGAGATATAAGTGTGTGGACTTTTTGACCGGAAAATCATTGAGCTCTGATACAAAATTGTTTTAGAAAGAATATTAGATTATGTACAGCTAAAAACTTCTGCCAAAAGCTAGTTTTGTAATAATTTTCTCTTTAACAGGTGTTTTCAAAGCTGGGCCCTAGGGGCTCACACCTGAGCTTGTAGCTGCTCAGAAGGCTGAGATCTGAGGATCCTGGTTGGAATCAGACAGGGCAGGAAAGTCTGCAAGAGCCTTTGTTGCTGAAAAACTACCTAAAAGCAACAAGTAGAATTGTGGTTCAAGTGGTAGAGTACTAGCCTTTAGCAAAGGAAACTCAGAGACATTACCCAGGCCCTAAGTTCAAACCCCAGGACCATCCCCTCATCCCTGCCCCCACATAAAAAGGGAGTATTTTTAGTGAATACATAAATATTTAATTCTGGACCTTGAAAAGAAATGTTCTCCTTGTAATCAATAATAATCTATCTTTTTCACTCAGTTTATTCTAATTTCAGCCTGAAACCTAGAATATAAAGTAGGATTTCCCACTTTTAATAGCTTTTTCTTTTCATTGGAATGGCTGAAACCACTTATAACTCAAACTAGTTAGGTTAATTGTGATTTTAGAACATGCAAATGTTGAAAAGCTTTCCTATTTTAGCAAAAGTGAAATTTAACAATTTGAATCTTCAGAAGTAACTCATCTGGAAAAGGATGAAATTACTAGTATGCACATATTTTATCTAAATGTCCATCTTTTTATTTTATAAATTTCCAGCAAATGTTATAATGTAAAATTAACAATCAAAGGAAAAATAATACAGTCCTAAAACTACCAATAAGAATTCTGTTGTGCTCAATTGGATATTTTTTAGTATGCAAAAGATTAGTTACAGTGTTTTTAGGAAGCAATTGTTCTTATATTACTAATTTGTTTTAGAATATTTTTGATTTCTTGAATTTTTGGTAGGAGTAGTGTTTGGGCTCTTGGAAAATGTTCTTAAACCATATCCTTAAAAAATAAAGAAAAACAATATTAAGCATGAATTTAGCCTCATGATAAATGAAATTTCTGCTAAGATATAGTTAAATATAAATTTCTTTCAGAATAACAGGTCATTTATTTCCACAATTCAGTATTTTTGATAGGCATGTTATCCACATAATTTTTACAACTGAACTGGTGCAGAGAGCAAATCAGTCCTGTAATCTCCAAACATGCTCTCTGGGCCTTGCAACTAAAACCATCTGGACACTATGACAGAGTTCTATTTATTACATACAAAAGACTAGATCCTGCTGGGGCGTAAACAGTAATTAAACACACAGGCCAAGTCTGCATGCCAGATCTGCCAAAACCATCCTCTGAGTATCTTAGAATTCCCATGCCAATGAGCTTATTGAGAAATTGGCTGGTGATTAATGATTAATGATTTATGGTTGCAAGTGAGGCTCACTTTCTGCCTACTGAAAAATGTTTGACAGAATCATTGCGATTTTTCTAGTATCCATAACTATGGAGATAATTGTTCTTAATATATTATCTGTTAATTTTTTTAGCGACTTGATGTACCAAATTATAGAATTCAATTTTTTTGTTGTTTCATCTTATTTTATTTTTACCTCTAATTTGTTCAGAGCACCCTCTTTTCCTTTACCTTTTTTTCATTATCAAGCTTACTTACCTTGCTTTCAAGTAGAACTTCTGTACTTTGCATATCGGGAGCAGCCATTTAGGACTTGATTTGTGTTAACTTTTTTCCCCAGTAATTCTTACCTTTCTTGGCTGCTCACAGCCCAAGCTTAAAGCAAGAGAGCATGATGGATGAAAAAGGAAAATAATGGAGTCACTTACAAAGAAGCCGGTGGTAGCTCTAGCTAATCAGCATTTTGCTTTTTAAAGTGTTTAGATTTTTCACAATTTGTAGATTCCCAAGAGAAAGCAGGTGTTGGAGGGAATTTCTCAGTTATGTGTAAAAATAAACCGGTAGTTGTAGCTGGGGGTTGGGGACTCATATGTTTTGTCCCAAAATAGAGTAGATTTATTGTGTAAGTGCTATATGAGAAATGCTGAAGTTTATTTTAATTCGCTAATAATCAACGTAGCATCTAATTACTTTTATAAATGCAATAAAGAATAAGTGAAAATATAACTGACCCCTTCAAAACATAAATAATACCATGAATCCAGAACTAAAGAAATTTATAACGCTGTTAAAATGAATTCTGTCATTAAAATAAACTCCACAGTACATTATATCATATTAAGTAACCTGACAATGAACTTTCTTGAGTCAGCAAAATGAATCAATAGTAACGAATGATGAAAACCACTGAGCAGAGCACAGATTGCCTGGCCACAAAGGTACTTTCTTCTTTCCACATAAACATGTTTGTCTTCATTGGCAAAGGTTTTATTTATTTTTTTTTCTGTCCTATAGTCCCTTTCTTTTCTTTTTTCTTTTCTTTTTTTTTTTTTTGCTTCTTTATTGTTTTTTAATCAAGAACAGAAGAAAAAGGAGGTAGAGCCGGGGTTTGGGGGGGGGGAGGCATCTCTTTTTTCTTTTTCTTTTGCCAGTCCTGGGGCTTGAATTCAGGACCTGGGCACTGCCCCTGAGCTCCTTTTGCTCAAGGCTAGCATTCTACCACTTGAGCTACAGCTCTACTTCCAGCTTTTTCCGTTTATGTGGTACTGAGGAATCGAACCCAGGCTTTCATGCATGGGAGGCAAACACTCTACTACTGAGCCACCTTCCCATTCCTGGGGTGTGGTGCATTCTTTTTTATTTTTATTTTATTTATTTTAATTTTTTTAGTTTTTTTATTGTGAAAATACTGTACAGAGGGGTTACAATTACATGGGCAAGTGTGGAGAGCTGCCGAAGCCGCGCGACCAAAGACGGCTGCAAAAGCAACATTGTAGCTAAAATGGCAGGGCCGGGTAGTGCGGCTGCCACCTAAGATGGTGCGGGCTCCCGCCTTCCGTCTTCCCAGTGAGGAATGCTCTCTGTAAAAAACAACTCCTTATATGGCTGTGACTTGGCTCCTAGTTTGCTTCCGTGTTTGCAGCCCTATCAGTATATGCCACATGGCGCTTCAGGATTGGCCATCCAGGAGGCTTATACGGATGGGGAGGAGAAGCAGGAAGAAGAAGGAAGAAGCGGGCAGGAGAGAAGTAGGAGAAAAGAAGCTGTAAACAAGGTCCTGAATAAACCGCCTGAGAGAAGAACCTGTTGTCGTGTCATCCTTGCGGGTCGAGGCGGTCGCGACAGACAAGGTAATGAGTACATTTCTTATCAAGCATTGTAGCCTCCTCCTTTGTTTCTCCTTCCCATACCTTCCCATCCCCCCCCTCCCTTCCTCGCCACACCAAAGTATAGGTCCTTTTCTTTAGGAAGTACTTTAGCATAAAAGAAAAGCCTTGGCAGATGCATATTTGGCCAAAGCTGCTCTTCTGTTAAAAAAAATCCTAACTTTATCAAATCAACTTTTATTAAAATTTCTTAAATTTTTATTGTTTGCACAAGTTTCTGTAGTTTTCCCAAGAGGTAGATCTTTGCTGCATACATTCTAATTTTATTTTTAAACAGTTCAGTCAGCTAAACATTCTCTGGTTTTACTTCTGCATTTATGAATCATTTTTAAAAGGCTTTACTGAAATACAACAAGATTCACTTGGGTCTCTCTATACAGTATAGAACAAATGTAGAAACAGTGTAGATAAAACCCACAACCAGGATAGATTATATGTATGTATGTTTTCTGAACAATATCCATAATCTTTAGAAACTTTATTGCCTTGTCTATTGTTTCTGCTCCAACTCTTTTGGAGATCTTTTTTCCTATCCTTTATTTTTCACACCAAAGAGAATTGGTATCTCTTTGGAGATAGCAACAAGTCTGCTCAATAAATTGTGCAAATAAATGCAAATGCATTAACTAAATTAAATGATTCACTTCCAACCTAACCTCACATCATCACCTTCCAAATATGTGCTTTGGCAAAATTATCAATAATTATGTTTCCTAGACATCCATGGTTACTACCCATGTGTAGTACCACATGGCTGAATCTCAACATCCACTATGTGTTCTAAAATATTGAAAGCTATTCCAGGAAAAACAACAAGGAAATAATATATCAAGAAGCTGGTGGGCAATACCAAATAGTATGGATGATTTTTATAACTGTTGAAAACATTAAAATCATTTAATCCATCTCAAATGCTTGCTATAAACGTCAGTAAAATAAAAAAAAGTGAGCAATGATTATCTATTGTCTAAGTGGTGATCTTATTAGAGTTTGTGATAAAATCTAAAACTAAGTATAATTTACAATTACAATAAAGTGAATAACAAGATTGGAGGAATAAAATGAAAAGGAATTTTAGGATTCAGTAAAGGCAAAACGAATAGATTTTCCAGAAAAAAAATCGAAGTGAGCAAATAGAGAGATGGAGTATCGTGGTGAGGTGCATGTATTTGTCTGAGTGTGTGTGTCTGTGTGTTTGTTAGAAAGAGCCTAAGGGTCTTCTATATTAAGATAAAAATGAAAGAAATAGGGCTGATGACCATTCTGTTGTTTGAGGGGAAAGGGAGAAGAAAATTGAGCAGAATGAAGCTTTGTTATTGATAAGAAAAGATAAATAAAAGCCCTTCAGGGAAGGTCTGCCGTCCTTGCCAAGGTTATTTGATTTGAAGTTGTCTATTTCCTTTCCTTTCCTTTCCTTTCCTTTCCTTTCCTTTCCTTTCCTTTCCTTTCCTTTCCTTTCCTTCTTTTCCTTCCCTCCCTCCCTCCCTCCCTCCCTCTCTCTCTTTCTTTCTCTCTCTTTTCTTTCTTTCTTTCTTTCTTTCTTTCTTTCTTTCTTTCTTTCTTTCTTTCCTTGCTTGCTTTTTCTTTTTCTTGTGGTTGCTGCAGACTTCTAAGTCTGGTCATGAGGTGACCCAGTTTTGTCAAAAATAATCCACCAACTGTACATATCAAGAATACTGATCAATTTCTGGGAGGCATTTTATTGTCTGTGTTTGAATTCTTAAAATAAATATACAACCTAAGGTCTTAAAATGTTGAATTATTTTTATCTTTGAGATGTAGACAAATAAAATAATGTAGAGTGATCACAATCAGGTAAGATTAATGCTAGACTGGTCATGGGCATTCTTAATGGACATTCTCTTCACTGTTAGCTTCCATTTTATAAATTAAATATACTCTTCTCTTACAGTTTTTTGTATACTTGGAGAACAACACCCTGATCAAATAGCTCATAGTAAGTGATTTGTGATTGTGTTTTCTTTGCCCTCCCCCCCCCCCGGCTTTTTTTTTTTACCTCTGTTTCTGGGGTTTGAACTATGGGCCTGGGTGTTATCCCTAAGCATTTTTTGATCAAGGCTAGCATTCTACCACTTGAGTCTCAGCTCTTCTTATGGTTTTTGTTTTGTTTGCTTGTTTGTTTGTTTTTGTTTAGATTTCCTAGATTTGGTAGTTTTTAATGGAGATGAGTCTCACAGACTTTCCTGCTTGGGCTGACTTTGAGCCACGATTCTTAGGTCTCAGCCTTGTAAGTAGCTAGGATTACAGGTGTGAGTGACTAGTGCAGAGCTCTTGATATTTATTTTTATTAAATAGGAATCAGATTCAAATATTCAGATCTTTCATGCAAAGTGTGTGTAATAGTTGACAGTAATTTATTCAAATGTTGCCACTGGCATCAACAAATGAGCTCACTGGGAAAGAGTTAAGCTTACAGTACTTATGCAATAAACTACATGGGGGTCCCAGATCCTGACCCAGGTTTATGTTTACAGCTTCTAAATCTCTTAGAGAAAAAAAAATTAATTGATTCAAATGCTAAATAAGTAGAAAGAGACTGGCTTAGAAGTATCACCCACTTGCTCTTTTACATATGATTTAGAACTTTATGTATTAACCTCTGATCTGTTGTGAGAAGTTTCATAACAGAATTTGTTTCTCAAAATGAAAATACTTCTTTCTCTATTGTGAGGAGCAGCCATCGTGTTGTCATGAGACCTAATGTTCTCCATCTACATGGTCTGTTTCCACATCCCAGAAGTTTTGCCTTTATCTATCTTATAATTTTTCTCTTCCTAGAAATATCATGTTTTCCTAGTGGACTCAATGACTTAAAATTTAAAAGAAAAACAGAAACAACACCCCAAATACACTGCTGTAACAGTAATGTTGGGGCTAATAGCTTTAGACACAGTTGATGGAAGGCTTTCTTATATTCATTACACTTGTATTAGAGACTTTTTCCGGAGACCAGTCATCTTTCTTATTTTTGGTAAGTGTTGTTCATACTTGTTCATGGCTCCACAATGAACATGTCTTATTTTTTAACTAAAGATATCTTACAGGGATGGCAGCATAAAATTAATTCCTTACAGGAAATAAAATATATTAAGGGAAACTCTGCAAAGCAGAATGCAAAAGCTTTGGTAATTAGTCCTACAGTTCTTCTTTGAGTTTTGGTAATATTGACATAATTACTCCCTTGTACCATAACAATGATCTCTGGCCAGGTTGATGGATAGATGATAATGCTTTTGTGTGTGTGTCAGTTATGGGTCTTGAACTCTTGGCCTGGGGTGCTATACCTGAACTCTTCAGTTCAAGACTAGCACTCTACCATTTGAACCACTGTGCTACTTCTGGTTTCCTGGTGGTTTATTGGAGATAAGAGTCTCAAGGATTTTCCTGCTTGGGCTGGCTTTGAATCTCAATCCTCAGATCTTAGTCTCTTGAGTAGCTAGAATTACAGGCATGAGCCACTGGCACCTAGCTTGATAATGTATTTTTAATACAAGAATAGTGTATTTGGTTCCAGTGTCTTGCATCTTGCATATACATTTTTCTAATTTGGTGAGGGGAAGGGAAATAGCAAAATGATGAAATAAGGATACAGGTTGACCCATCGTAACAATGAGATGTAAAAGATTATGTTGAAAATGAACTTTACAGCTTTGGAGGTGGGGGAGAAGTTGAGGAGGTGGGGAGGGATTGGATGGTAGGGAAAACCAAAGGAGGGGGTAACAATACTCAATAGGAAATATACTCATAAGTCATGTAACTGTAATCCCTTTGTACAGTATCTTTACAATAGAACATGTGTGCTAAAAATAAATAAAAGAAAAATAAATAAATAATATTTTCTACCACTTCCATCACTGCCATCTTCTAGTTATCCTATTCCCAATACTTTCTAGAATTTCTTTTCTCCTTCTGTTCTTTGGCTCTACACACTTCTTAATTATACTAATCTTCTGAGAAAGGAAAATCAAGAGTATAACAACATGATCATAAGCTCCAATAATTCCCATTGGAACTATTATAAAATAGTAAAATCTAGTATCTATACTGTTTTCTTTATCATTATATATTTCTGTTCCCATAGCTTGTCCCCATTATGTGAGAAAATTTCTACAGAAGGATTTTGGGGTATGCTCTTTCCTGCCTGGAATTTTGTTTCCAGGAATTTCCCCATGATTCACTGATTCACATATACTGCCATTGTGAAGCCTGGTCGACCATCTTGATTAAAAGGATATTTGTTTGCTTGTTTGTTCGTTTTTATTTCTGCATCCATTTTCTCTTATTTCTTATTTTATTTCTTTATATAGTAACTATCAAATTCTAGCATAATATCGAGTTATCTCTTTCTGTATTATTACTATCCTACCACAGTTTAGTTTCCAAATACTCAAGGATTTTTGAACATTTTACTAATGAAATATTTCCATGCTAAAGAAAAATTATTCTCAGAGACACAGAATAACCATATATTAAAGACTAATCGATTTAATGAGAGCACCTGTGGAATGGAAAATGTGCATAATATTTTGAGAAACTACACCTATTGGACATTAAAGAAAAATAATATCAATAACAGATGAAATTATATTAATGTTCTACAAGATAATAAATTAGAGATTTCATTCCTAACAATCCTAGGTAAGCTCTATTAGATAAAAATCTAGAAAGACCAGATCATTTCACAGCCTCTCAACACAGTCAACGGGAACACAAGAAATCATGCAAAGGCACATTGAAGAAGGTGGTTCAGTAATCCTGTATGTGCCTATTACATAATGCTCCCAAATCAGAAGACTATATTCTAACTCACATGCCTAGATGAAGTTTTCTTACAAGTACACAACAAATCAGTAAATTTTCTTTAGATAGTATGGGAATTTGAAATCAGGGCCTTGAGTTTGTTTGGCATCCACTCTACCACTAAGCCACACATCCAATCTGTTTTTCCTTTTATGTTTTGATTCACTCATTGTTCATTTGTTTCTTTTCCCAATTAAATTCTATACTCAGTTCAGGCTAGTAATGCTGTGATTTTCCAAACTTTTTCACCAGGCTGACCTCAAACCCTGATCTCTTCCTTTTGGTAACGGGGAATAGAGACATTTTTAACCATGCCTGGCCAATATTAATTGATCGTATAAGTAAATGTTATCATCTTCACCTAACTTGTAGAAAAAGTTTATTCTATAATGTAAGTGGACCAGTGTCAGGTGTTCTATCATATCATATTGCAAACTAAATTTATTTGTCTGGTAGCAATGTTACCTGTACATCCTTTGTATAGAACTTGTGGCGTTCTCTATGTGCTATGAACCATGATGATGAGGATACCTGGAAAATTATCTTAGTAAACAGAGGTTCTGTGCCAAATATAGGCACATCATTCCTTGAAACACAGCTTGAAAAGTCCTACCATTATTTATGCCATGTTCATCTGTGCTTTGGAATGTATACTGATTTAATACCAGAGGTAAAAGAAAAAGGCATTCACTGTTTGGAAGAAAAAAATGTAAATTTTGAAAATCTTTTAAGAATGCATTTGCATGAAAAATTTATAAATACACCTAGAAGATAACCAAGCAATTATAATCCTATATGCATGTATATAATAAGCCATTTAACTTTTCTTTATGTTTATTTTATTTCTATTCTTTTACTAAGAACAGTTATTAACAAGTGATAGTGCAATAAACGAGGCTTATTTGAAGTATTGGAGTAAATTATGTACAAGCATTTTCAGCTCTTTCAAACATTTGGATAATGACACACAACTATCAAATATCAGAACTCATGTATGGTTTCCTCTGACTATATGTAAAATATTTACCTTCATTTTGTATCAGATTGTGCAACAGCAACCACTGAAATGTTAAAACTATTTTGATTTGAAATGTGTTACTCCGTTATTGTTTTTCTTCTTCTCCAATTATAATGCAGTTAAACTTATGATTTTAGTAGACAGAGGAATAATCAATAACTTATTGTTTCTATACTTCTGTTGCTGCTCAGTTTTAGTTGCGCATGACTACTTCCCAAAAGTAGAATATGAGACTTTAAAAACATTATATTAATTTTCAGAAGAAAAATCCTACACATACTACCTTGGCTATGTGATCAATGTTAATATTCTCAGCATTCAAATTGAAGAGCATGAATTTTTGTATAGTGATGGGGAGATTGCTTCACCCCCATGAAAATTCTTCCTAAGAAATCTATAGTCCAGGTTAACCACAAGAAAAAAGTAAACCAGCATGCAAATCTTAGAAATGATGTACAAAATACTTTATACTCTCCAAACTGTCAAGATCTCCAAGATCAAAGATATAAGGTGGAATGGCATTGTAAGGGTTACTCTGAATGGGATCCTGGAAAATAAAATGAATGTTGGTGAAAACAATTAAGAAAAATCTGAGTTAATAGTAACAATGACAATGTTTATTTCTTAGGTATTCCATGTGTACCTGATAATGTAAGATGATACAATAGGGAAGATTGGCTCAGAAGCAGAGAGGATCACTTTTTCCAAATGTTCTGAAAATCTAAAATTAATGTAAGTTATTTAAGTTTATGAAAAATATATCTCAACATTCTTATATACTAAGATCAACTGGCTAGTGAATGAAGGAGTCCTCAATGAGGGATAAATGGGAAACAAAAGGAAAAGGAAAGAAGGAAGGGTTGAAGGAAGGAAGGAGGGGAGGGAAGAAGGAAGGAAGAAAGGAGGGAAACAACACAGAAATCAATACCTGAAGTATTTTTCTCCTCTTTTTCAAATGATAAATCATTAAGATTTCCCTGCAAGCTCAGAATCATCTAGTATATCTCACACTTTGCTCATTAGTGGTTTTCCTGCAGGAAGAGACTTGCCTTCAGTAACCATTTATTAGAGATATTTTTTCAAGTTCTATTTCCCCTACGGTGAGAACAGTTTCTTGTCACACAGTGGAATATGAATTTCTGATGACCCCTCTCTCCAGTCACTTTGTACTCTCAGCCTGTAAATGTTATTATTTGGATATTTTAGTGATTATTTCAGCAAATCAGGCATGAATACTCAAGATAATTATTCTAATTATCCACTTCACTTTTGTTTCTATATATGTATTGCATTTTCTTTTTAGTTTTACTGTGGAATCCTAAGTACCAGAATCATTTGGAAAACCTTTTGAGTTGTGGAATTTTTATGCCATCTATTTAAAAGCAAAAACAAAGAAAACAACAACAAAAAAACACCATTAGTTTAATAAGTACATCTCTATCAGTGTGTGTGTGCATGTATGTGTATGTGTGCTCACATACACGCACGTGTGGGAGCATACAAGTGTTATATATTGTGGTTATTAAAACATAATTCAAGTTCAAGGAGATAATTGCTTCATTAATTTGTAATCTGTGCTTCAATCTTTATTGTATCTACTTATTAAAATTAAATGTGTAGCTATGAAATGCTTCAATAACTTGCTAGGATCATATAGATGGATACTTTTCTCCAGTATCAAGTATGGACTAAATGTTTTTCCATCTCTACAATCGTATTTTCATTTTAGATGTAGTTTTCCTTTACCATGAGAGAATTCTTTTTCATATGCATAAAACTAATATAATCCTTTCCCCCAGTTAATTGATATTCTACGTGAAAGTATTATTGTTTGCATGTCATTCTTTTTGTTGAAACTCAGTGACAATACAGAATTTCAGGTGACATGTATTTCCACAATCCAAACCAAGTATGGAGAACTGAATAAGGACAAAAGAAGTCTATACATTGATTCATGTGAGCTAGGACAGTAAGGATTAACACTCAGCCTAGGCAACCATCCACCTGGGTGGAGAAATGGATTAAGAAAATATGGTACAGATATTTGATAGGGCTTGACTCAACCACAAGGAAGAATCAAATTCTCATTTGTTGGAAAATGGATGGGGCTGAAGATGATCATGTTGAGTAAAATATGCAAGTCCCCAAAAGGTAAGACTTACGTTTGCTTTCATATATGAAATCTATAGGGGAAGAGAAGAGCTTTGAAGTAAAAAAGAGAATAACTAGTTGAGAGGTAGAAAGGAGAAGGGTGACAGGGAGAACATCAGGAAGTATAAGAAAGAATAATAAAATTATTAAAGGCTATTCTATGAATGTATGAAAATGCCACAATGAAAAGTCCACCTTGTACAATTAATACACACTAGTAATTTAAAAAATCCACATGGCCTGGTAATTGTGGAACAGATTTCTTTAGATAAATCACTGGGAAATTGTGACATGATCCATATTCATTCTGCACCTGTGGGGGTGAATGAAGTCTGTTTTCTAGTTATCCTAATTCTTGGGGAGTGAGGTTTCAGTGAGGAGTCTGCTGCAAGGGGTGATTCACATCTCTTCAAGTGAGGTTCAGTAGAATCATATAAAAATGAACTGAACTCAAGAAGAGAGTCAATTAGCAGATGATGGTCTGCAGGGTTATTACCTTTCTCAACTTGATGACATGTCCAAAGTGGGTTAACTCCTAGAAGCCAGATTTCTGGTTAGGCAAAGCAATAGACAGGTCATGAGATGCATTTTAAGCAGCAGCCTAGACACGTTTACCCCTTTAGATAATTGCAATAAGCTTGATTCAGAGACGAGAACTTCTAGAAGAAACACGAGTCAGCTTCAAACATTTATCCAGCTCTCCAGAAATGGAAGTGTGACTAGTTTGACATTTTCAGTAAGACAGGTATTTTTTCCTTTGTGTCAGTTCTTTTCTTTTCTGTTCTTTTTCAACTTTTGAATAGACAGAAACAGCTTTTTGGGAAAAGTAGAGATAGTCAAAGGTGCTTACTTTATCCAAGAGAGTGGGTAGGTTTCCCTTCTCTTTCCCTCTCGTCTTTTCTCTTTCAACCTTCACCTTTCATTTGTTGTCCTTTCCTTTATTAAAACAAAGGGCTGGAGATAAGGGATATTGAGCCTCACCTGGAGATTTACCTTTAAATGAAAGTTGGAGTTTATTTATTTTGTAATACAAGACAGTATACCGATTATTGAACCTGGAGGCCTTTTTATTAACTGAGAACGGGTGGAAAAGCTATCAGGCTGGTGCAAGTCCCATAGAATAACCTGTCCTACAAAATGGGATCAGATGAGCAAGAGAGACATGGCTTTTTTTAATCTTACTCTGCTTGTTCAGCACACTAATTACATTAATGTGCAGCACATTGTACTTGGATACATTATTTGGAGTTAGTTTTATTCTTCTTCAATCCAGCATTCTACAGAAATGCTATGCATACATTTGATCTTGTGTAACAGTTGCTTGTATATGTGGATATAGTGTATCTTAGGACCTTAAACCATTTCTTTTTTTTTTTCCTTAAACCATTTCTAAAGAATGATCTTTAAAGTCTTAAAAACCTCAGTTTGCCATTCTTGTTTGCTGCACATTCCACAGTTATACAATTGCTTATTCAAATCTCAGGATTTCTTTTTGCTGTGAGGTAGTGATTATGAAAATGTATTCTTTGTGGCTTTTTTAAAACATACCATTGTTAAGTCTTTTCATTAAGGGCTGCCAACACAAATTTCTGACCTTTAGACTGAGTAAGTTTATAGGCTTTTGATACTTCCTTTTTATTTTTTTCCTTCTTTTCTGTCATTTTTCACTGATGAATCTCAAGGATTTGAGATATTTTAGTAACCATGGAATTAAATAGTGCTGATATACAATGGGGTTTGTTATTAATATGCTCAGTTCCAATTGTATTATTTTTCTGTTCTTCAGAGAAGTGAATTTGAGATTGTGCCCCAGGGAGCTGTCTAGATGGCCCCGTCTTTTGTTCAACAATGAGTGCTCACCTGCCATTTGTCTTATGTTCAGGTCTCCTGATGTGATTCTTTAGAAGGAAGAATTTTGTTTGCAGAAACTGTAATTTTAGAAGAGCATCTTCTAATGTTATTGAATCATTTTTCTCTCTTCTCTTTAACATGTACTAATTGTCACTCACCTTCCTTCTTACCTTCCTCCCTCTCTTCCTTCTTCTCTTCCTCCTTTCCTTCCATTTTTATTTTGGTCAGTCTTGGGCTTGAACTCAGAATCTGGGTTCTGTCCTGGAGCCTCATTTACTCAAATCCAGAGGTCTACCACTTGAACCATAATGCCAATTCTGGCTTTTTCTGAGTAGTTTATTAGAGATAAGAGTCTTACAGACTTTCCTGCCCAGGATGGCTTTGAACTGAGATCCTCAGATCTCAGCCTCCTGTGTAGCTAGGGTTACAGGTGTGAGCCACTAGCATATGCCTGTAACATTTCTTCTTAATTGCCTCTTTCACCTATGTCATTCTTCTCTATTTCTCTATATATTCTGTAATGGCTAAGTCATCTGTTTGACTTAATGGAAGGAAAGATTCATTTCCCTCATTTTATCTTCCTGTTCCTTCAGTTTAATTGTATATAGACAAAATTGTTAAATTGATTTAATTACATGTTGTATTCAGACATTATGGACATTTATTTTCAGTGGATTTTAATACATTTGTATTATAGGAAAATGGTAATGTAAAAAATGAATAGAAAAGAAAACATACTTCTATAATTATGAGAGAACTACTGTTAACATTTCAATCTTATTTTATTTGAGAAACAATTGTTCAAAATTTTATACTATCTTTAATTATATTGAAACCTGATTTCTTTAAATTTGGCATTTGAAAACATTTCAAGTATTTTAAAGATTGTTTGCTTTCTTAAAACATTTTTGTGCATTGAATTATGATTTAAAAGAATTAACAAAATCATTTTGTAAGCCAGGTATTGTTGGCTCACATCTACAATCCTAGCTAATAAGGAAGTTGATACCTAGAGTATTAAGGTTTGAAGCCATACATGGTAGAAAAATGTGAGAGACTCCAGTTCCAAAATAACCAGCAAAACTCCAGGTTGGAAGTATGGTTCAAGTAGTAAAGTGTTATATGAACAACTATGAGATCTTAAATTCAAGCACCTAAATTCTTTAAGCAATAATTTTCTAAACAACAATTTTTGGATGCAAGTATTTTCATAGTCTTCGTGAGAAGTACTATTTGGGGCATATATTATGTTTATAACTAATTTTAACAATTATAATTAAATATGTGTTATATGTTCATATTAAACTACATTATATTTTATAATAAATAACAGACATTAAATCATTAATATATTTACAATGTTTTAATTGTCTGTCATATAGAATAGTAAGCATGCATTCTTGCCAGAGCATGCTATTTGATACCTGTAAGACATAGGGTCACCATAGTCCAAACAGAGATTCTATATAAAAAACAAACTAAATAAAAAAGGCTACATGTATTAGACAAGTGATAGTGAGGCCTTGAGTTCAAGTCCATTGCCACCAAAGGGCACAAAGACATCCAAAGTATACAAGCACATCATATCAAATAAATGCACTGGGTTATAATATATATATATTGTTTACATATACATTGTGCACATACATTATGCTTATATTTATATACATAATTATAAGTTCTTTGGCCTTTAGTATGACTTGAAGACATTATTAGGAAATGAAGGCCCTGCCCTTGTGAATGGATTCACAATGTTATTATGGAAGTGGTTTAGTTATCTGAAGAGATTTATTGTAAGCTCAAGCCTGACTTTCCCTTCCTCTGTCTCTCATATGCTCTCTTGCTCTGATGCAGGAAGGAGGCCCTCTCACTCTGGTTTGCATTTCCCAGTCTCCTATACTGTGATCCAAATGACTCACTTTCCCTTATGTCTGCTGATTTTTTTTTTTTTTTGCAGCTGCAGAAAGCTGAGTAAGATTAAAAAAAATTGGTACCCAGTGTCAGGTTATTGTTCTATCAAACACCTGAACATTTGAAAGTGAACAATAGCTGGAAGAGTTCTGAAGGCAATGCTGGAAAAAATCCTGAGTTGTTATGATTGAAGCTGCAAGGGCAATTCTGTTGAGGGCTCAGAAGAGAAGACTAGAGAAAGACTGGGTTTTCTTAGTGATTACTGAGGGGTTGTGATCAGAATGTTGATAGCAATGTAGACAGAAAGGGCTGCTCGATGAGGCCTCAGATTGCACAGAACAGGGCAATAAAATCTAAACACCATCCTTGTTACAAATTGCAAAGAAACAAACTATATCTGTGTCAAAGGGCTTTATGGATGGTAGAACTTATGACTGACAGCTGAGATATCCTTTGGAGGAAAAGTCCAGGCAGCAAAGTGTTCAGATTTCTGTGTGACTACGTTCAGTTGCTCACTGAGAAATCAGAGAGAAAAGAGACTATGTAAATATAAAACTTACTTTTCAAAATGAACCCATATGGGCTGGCAAGGTAGTGCATGATTGTTATTTCAGCTACTAGCAAGGAAGAGATTGGGAGGATCACAGTTAAAGCAATTTTGCGGGGAGTGGGGCAAAATTTTATTTCAAAGAGATTCAAGAATTGAAAAGTAATAAAAATTGTTTCCCTACAAGGAGAGGTAATGAGGAGGTCAGGGATGAAGAAAAGAATTACATTAATGGACACATTATAAGGATTGAGCTTTGGAATTATGCTAACATCTTTGATACTTACTATCTTAAAAGTAGGAAGAGAAATATGTAAGACTATAAATGAATTGAAAATAATGAGCATAATTCTGAAGAAAGGTAAAGGATTTGAGCTTTTACCCAAGTTAGACCGAGAGCACAGAAGCTTATTAAAGACAGTAGGAAGCATGATGATCAGGTCTAAGCTAGTTGTCTTTGTCTTTTGCATCATGGGGTACCCAGAGAGTACCCACAAAACACAGCAAACTGAATTGTTTAACATCACCGACACAAAACTTTTAGTTTAAAAGTCTCTGAATCTGGTAAAGAGCTAGTAGCAAGCTAATGAAACTTCATCTAGGATGAAAGGTTGTCTATTATTCTAACAAGGAAACAAATCAGACGCCTCTCCTGGGGAGATCTTAATTCAATTTTCCAAATATGCCTTCTATAAAAATACTTTAAAAAGATCCATCGTAATAAACCTTAAAGAGCATGATGCGCTACAATAAACAACACTGCCTTTATTCTGTCGATTGAGTCAATCATATTACATATAACTAAATAATTCTATAATTCTGGTATTTGATTTCACTGAGACAAATTCAAAGTATATAAAACAACAAAGTTGGAAATTACATTCACTCATTATTATTAGTAAACATATTTTCATCTTGAAATTTAGAAGTATTTTATAACAAAAGCAATTCAAAATAATAATGTCTTTAGGAATCAAGATATTCCACACAGAATCAAAAGAAATATGAGTTTTTTGTTGTTGTTGTTGTTGTTGAGCTGGTGCCAGTGGCTCTATTCCTAGCTACTCAGGAAGCCAAGATCTGACTATCACAGTTCAAAGACAGCCCAGACAGAAATATGTGTGAGACTCTTATTTCCAATTAGCCACCAAAAAGTTGGTATGAGAGGTGTGGCTCAAGTGGTAGAGTGCCAGTTGTTGAACAAAGCACCCGGAGCTGGAGCTTGACCGTGTGCTTTCCCTGGAAATATGACAACCATGTCCCAGCAGTACTCTATCAACAGCAGTTCCTCAAAGAACGTTTGCTTATCTTCAAAATATGAGTTTTTAAATCAATTAAAGACCTTTTATAGTTTGAAATTGAGTTTGGAAACACCAGGATCAAATATTTTGTCTCAATGAGATGCTTTTTCAATTATGACATTGAAAATTCCTGAAAGCAAAGAAAACCTCCTTTATCTCTGGCATACAGAGTTGTGGTATCTCATTACCTCTTCTAAGGAAAATGATCAGGGTCTATTAGAGAAATGTGTTATAAATATATTTCAAGAAATGTTTAATATGCAGCAGCTGGGATGTGTATATATATATATATATATATATATACACATATATATGTATATATATGTGTATATATATATGTATATATCTATATATATGTGTATATGTGTATATGTGTATATGTGCCAATTCACCTCTTTTTTCTCCTCCTCTTTTTCTCTTTGATGGCTTAAAACAATGATTTCTGCTATGGTTCTTTGGGCCACTAGTTCGCTCCGCATTCACATACAAATCTTAAACTACAACCCATCATAATATTTTAATTGATTTAATTTGAAAGTTGAGTGAATTAAATTCTCTAAAAGAATAAATACTTTTCTCTGCCACATTACTAGCCCCAAATGGATATCCTCAGCTCCTCCCTTCATTTAATGCAGTGAGAAGTTAGTACTGGATTTCAGGTAGAACCGATAACATTTTTGCTCAGTGATTCCACTGATTTAAAATACATGGTCATGGCTTCCCTTATTTACAATAACTAGTATATGTCTGAGACAAGCAGAATAGGTCAGATAAGTTGATGTTAGGTATCGGGTCTTCGTCCGTCCCACAAAAGACGGACGGGGTCCGAGGAAAGGTAAGTGCTCGCCCGTTTCCTAGCCTCCCTCAGCCCAGGAGACAATCAGACACAGCAGGGAGCCAAATCCAGCAGGTAGAAAACTCGTTTATTAACAGAGAGCAGCCCCTTTTAAAGACAAAAAGGGTGGGTGGTATGGTAAGGGAGGAAGAGGAACCAATCACTGTCAAGGTCACACCCTATCATTCACCTGAGCCTTCAGGGGCTGGTTAGGCACCGATGGGCAGATCAATTGGGCTCTGCCCACTCAACCCTCTCCCAGCGCCATCTTGGCTGCCCATGTGCTCTACAGTAAACTAGGCTCTGCCCACTCAACCCCCTCCCAGCGCCATCTTTGCTGCCCATGTGCTCCACAGTTAGGTGAAATGAACCCCAAGATAAGTATTCAAATGTTTTTTTTCTTTCTTGCGATTATTTCTAACATATTTATAAGATGATTTCTTTGTTGCTTTGTATAACCCCTGCTTTCACTGTATTTGATGTTGCTATAATTTGTGGAGGGGAAGGGAAAAAAACTGTTTAAATAGGGATTCAGGTGGACCCACTGCAACAATGAGATGTACAAGTTGTTATGTTGAAAAACGAACTTTACAACTTTGGCGTGGGGGGGAGGGGATGGGAAGAGATGGGAAGGGATGGGAAGGGGAAACAAAGGAGGAGGCAACAATGCTTGATAAGAAATGTACTCATTACCTTGCCCATGTAATTGTAACCTCTCTCTCTGTATGGTCTATTCACAATTAAATAAATAAATAAATAAAAATAAATACATGGTCAGGGTGGAGCTTCAGATCTTCTTTGATTTTTAATTATTTATGGTTTTTGTTGTAGAAATTCCTACACACAAGAGTTTTAGGCTCGTTATCCTTATGTATATAGCAATAATATTATAGATATTTAAATATACATAAATAATTCACAAAACAAAATTTTTATACTTTTGTCTTAACTTTGTTGATTCTAAATGGATGTGTCATAATATTTTATGTATGTAATCTATATAATTATAATATAATTATAGTGCACATAATTATAACATCTACTTAACACCAATTATAATAGATAATTCACTCTAAAATGTCACTTTCATGTAAGAAAATATCTTTACAGGTATCAGAAATTATAGTGTAGCTATCATTGTTGACATTTACTGCTCATACCTTACTTAGGACCTAAATATCCTCCAAGCTAGGTCTGACTATAAAAAAAACATGCCAAATGTATGTATTTAGGATTTATACATACTGCAAGAGTTGGAGATCAATATATATAGCTTTAGTATTTTTCCTATGTTAAATTATTTGACAGAAACATAAATTCTAAAACATAGTTTAATATAGTTTTAAAACTTTCACAATTTTATAACTCACATTATCATATATACTCACTTAAAATTTATTAACCTACTAACCTGACACTAAATAAATTAAATGTAAAAAAACTTACGTATGGATCCCTAGCTGTTCAAGTTCAATTAGCAATCTCAAATGAAGGTTGGAAATAATTGAATATAATGCCAAAATTGAAATCAAAGTTAAACATAAACACTGCTTTGAAATCTCAAAATTCTCTAAAATCATCAGTTATATTTATTTGGCAAAGAGAAGGCAATAACAGTAAAGTGCATATCAGCACAAACTGTGATGAGAGATTTAAGGCCCTAAAACCCCATTAAAATCAGCCTGGTAATGATGAGCCATATGTACTCATCCACAATTGCCAGAGGATCCTTAACCTGTGGATTGCTTTCTGTCACATCCTCTTGTTACATAAAATGAGTTAAGAGTGTTTTTTTTTTTAGTATCCATAAGATTGTACATAAGGTTGACAATTTTTCTAATGCATACGTTTCTTCTCTTATGCATAACATGTCTTTTAATTTGCTATATATACTTGTTTCTAAGGTAAAATTTGAATATAGCATCACAAAAACTAGTTATATAGAATACGATAAATTAGTCATCTTGACTACAAACATATATCAGCATCTTGGAAGGGAAGTGGTACAATCTGATGAGCACTGAGGTCTATTAATCAACCATAAAGAAAATATTTCATATTTTATCACCCTCTTCCAAGGTACCCAGTTTCTTTATATTGCGTTACTGTTCTCCTTTATAAATAATTCAATGCCTATTCTCTTTTTTCATTAATACCAGTATAAGTTGAAATCTTACAAAGGTAGGAAAAAGCTAGCTGAATTTTTAGATCTGAGAGATTATTAGAAAATTAGTTTTAAGTCCATAGGTAGAATGCTACAGTTTTTACTTACATGTTCTTAACACATTGATTGTTGCCATTGTTTTCCTCTTCTAAGCCTCGCAGTTTGTCCTTATTAATTAGGGATACTGACAGTAAGATTTTTACAGAAGAAGATAACCATCTTTGAAGTAACTACATAGCTATGTATGAAAAACAATATTTGAGACTTCACTGCATACAAGAACTTCCACAGTTTCTCAAGTTAATTGGCCTATTAACTATACTGTGAAATACATTATGCAGATTTTTGGATTCCTACTTATTTGCTTTAAATTTTATGCTATCCGGAAATATTATCTAAGGAAACTTTAATTGCATTACTTTGTGAGACAAATCAAATATTTTATTCACAGGTGATATTTTCTTTCTTCTTTCTTCTTCCTTTCTTTTAGGTGAATAGGAAAAGGGTCTTGAGTCAGTACTGACTTCCTCCCGCTTTCACTCCTTAGGTTGTTCCCTTTTCTACTATTTGAGAGGCCTAAAGTAGCAATGGATGAATGTCCATTTACAATTATTTGTTTATATCAGATCATTTTTCATATACTTCAGTGTACAAGATTCAGTATATGTATACATACATACATACATATATACATATATATATATATACTATAACGGGGCAGCTAGTCAATATATTTTGCTTTGAGAGATGTAAAATATTTGTCAGAAGTAAGCATTTCTATAATTCTAGCCTAAAACATTTTAGGTTATATGTAAATGATTACTTGTAGATCTATTTCAACAAAATTTAGTTGAGGACACTTTATATGATTCATGCCTACTCAGTATTATTTAATTCTTGTAAGCATTTAAAAGTATAACAAAATCCTTGGCTCTCTGGAGGTGCAAAACTTTGTGTCAGACTACATTTTGTTAACCTGGTGTAAATACACTATGCTATAATGAAAGCATAGGTACCTGTGAAGATGGCTTCCAATTATGATTATGGTAAAGCATGTAGGTACATAAAAACATATCCAACTCTCAATTTTTCATTGATTCATAAAATATGTACAACTTTTCACATTCAAATATCTTCTATGTTTTATCTTACTTAAATTTTTTGTTTTCTTTAATTATCTTGCCTTTTGTTTCGTCATATGTGCATTTGATCTTTCTCTAGTCTTAATAAAATCTAACTAAGTAGTTAATGCATTTGTTAAAATTTTCTTTTGATGTTCCATTGCATTCATTTTACTTGAAGTATGGATGGTTCTGTGGCAGACAACTGACACATGTGCACACATACACACAGACACACACACACACACACACACACACACACACACATACTTCCTAACTAATCCCAGTGGAGGGATATGGGAGCTATATTAGTCAGTGTTCCTCCCAAATAGCTTTCCACTGATGGAAACAAATTTACATAGATACAGACAGACAGACAGACAGATAGATAGATAGATACATACATACATACAAACACACATATACATACATAGATGAGAATTAATGTACTGTGAAAATGCTGCAATATACTGTCTATAGCTGGACAATCAGGAAAGGTGTGACATAGCTTCATTCAAGTCTGAAGTCTTGAGAACATTCAGGAGGGTAGAGATGGAGGAACAGATACTAATCTCAAAGTCCAAAACCCATTGAATTTGGAGTTTTGTTTTCCAAGGACTGGAAAAAAAGAGTGCCCCATCTGTAGAAAAAAAAGGAATAAATTCTCTTCCCTACAAATTTTCTTCTACCAACCCCTCAATTATTAGATGGTGTCCATTTTTTGTTGGGTAAACATAGCTTATCCTTATTTAGCCCACTGAGTCAAATGACAACCCCTTCTAGGAACACCTCATAGACACATACAGACATAATGCTTTACACATCTGATTGTGTATGCCTTTACACAGTCAGCGTACTTGACATCTAAAATTAGCCATTAAGTGGGCTGACAATACTATGTCATGTTTCTGAACTGGTCTTTATAGCGTACAAATAATCAATTCAAAGAAGTGTGGAATTATCTAGAATAGACCCATAGGACATTTTTAATGTTTTTTTATTCTAAAATACTGTACAGAGAAAGTTACAGTTATATGAGTAAGGTAATGAGTACATTTCCTATCGAGCATTGTTACCTCCTCCTTTGTTTTTCCCTTATTATCCTTTCCCTCTGTACCTCCCCAACTCCTCCCTCCCTTCCCAAGTTGTAAAGATCATTCTCAACATAGTGTCTTGTACACATCATTGTTACAATGGGGAAACCTGTATGCTCATTTCAGCATTTGGTTATTTCCCTTCCCCTCCCCAAATTAGAAAAATGTATATACAAGATGCAGGGCACCAACATCAAATACAGTGAAAACAGGGATTATGCCATGGAGGAAGAACATTCTAAAAATGAAAACAAAAACATAGTACATTTTAAATACATTAAAAAACAATAGCAAGAAAGAAAAAAGCAGTAGTGTTTCTATCTTGGGGTTCATTTCACCTAGCATCATCTTATATGGTGATATGTACATAGCTTTTGACCTTTTCTGCTTATCTTAGACTTATACTAGTTATTGCAAATAAGTAAAACCATGGGATCTGTGTTTCTTTGGGCCTGGCTTCACTTAATAAAAATTTTCCAAGTCTTTCCATTTCCTAACAAATGGGGCAATGTCTTTTTTTGTGTTAGAGGCATAGAATTCCATTGTATATGTATATACCACATTTTCTTGATCCATTCATCTACTGAGGGGCATGTGGGTTGGTTCCAAATCTTAGCTATGATAAATAATGCTGCAATAAACATAGTTGTGCCAGTAGCCTTAGCATGGCCTTGTTTGTGATCGTTTGAGTAAATGCCCAAAAGTGGGATTGCTGGATCTTAGGGGAGCTCTATGTAGAGTTTTTTGAGGAACCTCCATCCTGCTTTTCAAAGTAGGTGAATAAATTTACACTCCTACCAACAATGCAGTAAGGTTCCCTTCTGACAACATGCCCTCTAGTGTCTGTTGTTATTAGATGTCTTGAAAATGGTCATTCTAACTGGAGTGAGGTGGAATCACAATGTAGTTTTGATTTGTATTTTTTTTATGGCTAGAGAAGTTGAGCATTTCTTCACGTGCCTGTTGGCCATTAGAAAACTAAAGCTAGATCCTTATATATCACCCTGTACCAGAATCAACTCCAAATGCATCAAAGACCTCAAAGTCAAGACAGACACCCTGAAAACATTACAGAAAGGAAGAGGAGAAACTCTAGGGCTCCTTGGAACAGGCCAAAATTTTCTAAACAATGACCTAGAAACACAACAAATCAATGGAAGGTTGAACTAATGGGGTTGCATGAAACTGTAGTTTCTGCATGGCAAAGGACATAGCTAGCAAGATCAATAGAAAGCCCACGGATTGGGAGAAGACCTTCACTAGCCATACAAGGGACAAGGGTCTTGTATCTAAAATATACTTAGAACTCAAAAAACTAAATCCCCCAACAACAAACACTCAATGAAACAACCACCCCATCAACAAGTGGGCTAAAGACTTAAGGACAAACCATAGGACATTTTTGTAATGAGAGGATAGCTCATGGTTGTCCCCTGCACTGCTGTTACTTACCCACTTACAACACCATATGATTTCCTAGGGAGAACACTGTGGATAGCTTATGGTTTGTTTCCTGATGTACTGGGTCAGTATGCCATAGCTCAAGGATGGCAAATAATAGTGAAAATGACTTATCCATGATATAAAATACCATATTTATTTGGCTCATGAGTTTACTGAATTCAGCTGATTTGTCATAGGGTATGCCGATTTTGTTTGCTCTCATTCTTGCTTCAGTGGTCAGTAGTGCATCAGCTAGCAGTTCTGCTGACTTGCTTTGTCTTATGCATGCAAGTAAAGGCTTATTTAAAATGATATTTTCAGGGCTGGGAAGGTGGCTCAGTGGTAGAGCAATTGCCTTGTATGCATGAGGCCCTGGGTTTGATTCCTCAGCACTACATAAGAAAAAAGAAAAAAGCCGGAAGTGGTGTTGTTGCTCGAGTGGTAAAGCGCTTGCTTTGAGCTGAAGAGCTGAGGGACAGCGCCCAGGCCCAGAGTTCAGGCCGCACGACCGGACGCCCCCCCAAAAAAAAAGTTAAAAAAATAAAATGATATTTTCAGTTGGGTATCTTATCATTTATTTCATCTCACAACGATGAGATGTTCTTTGGAAGAATAAAGGACAAACGATATGTTCAAACACATTTTCACTACCTTTTGATTCATATCTGTTAACAATGCAAATGTAAAACCAAGAAAAATAAGTTATAACATTGGGACTTAAAATGGTATAAGGGTGGAAGGCATTTATGAGATAAACTGACAGTATCATGGGAAAAAATGAATACAGTGAAGGCCAAAGAACTGGGGCCATTCATGTAATCTATCTACTACAGCAGAGTAAGACTTTTAAGCCTATTCTTCTCTCCCCCACTGGGACATGGGTCTCAGTGGTTTACTCTATCTTCAGTGCTTAGAGAAAAAATTAGTAATTATTTGCCAGTATATTTACATGAATAATTTTAATGGAAATGCTATAATCTGTAGAGTACTATAAAATTTTACATTTCAAAATACATGGATTTAGGATGATGAGTTCATTTTTGTTTGAAATGTCTTTTGTTCCCATTTGCTAGGAAACTTTCTCAAAAAGGAAGTAAAATATTAATAAAGTTCTCCTTTTGAAGCATTTTAATTAAATTTGAGTAGTTTTACAGTTCACCCTATCTTTTTGTACTATGTCTATTTTTGGAAAAATTAATAAAGAGGGCACAATATTCATGTTTTATTAAAAGGCAGAGGTAAGTACTTGGAATAGATATTAAATTTTTTGCAGTGTTATTATGTGGCTTAATGTAACAAATCCCTGAAACAGAGTTCTACTTTTGATAAACTTTCTGTCTCATCTCATTTCGGCAGGATCCAGTGTCTCTTCTGTATTCACAAACAAAAACAGCCCTATTGTTTGCATAGTATCTAAAATTATGCAGATGTTTGATTCATTGTAGTCCATGATTTTCTTTATCATCTTGTATTCTTGTGGAGCCAGGGAGAGTGTAATGGTTCTTAATTGTAATCTTCTAGTCCTCCATAAGCAGCTGGTGCAAAAAATTATTTTGTGGTCTTTGAATTTCCCACTCTTTTACTTGAATTTACTCAAAGCACAGACAGCCATACTAATAGAAACTTCCCCTACACAGAGAGTTTCTTATAAACTCTTGATGCATGACTAGAAAGGAAAAACACAAAGATATCACAGTTGAAAACATATAATAATCCACATTTGACTTTTCTTTAAGAGAGAGACTATGAAGCAATTATTTACATACCATGAAAGACACATTTATTTGATCATGATTCACAATTATAAAATTGTTTTGAATTTTCGACTAGTCTCTTGGTTCCTGACTAAATAACTACAACTACAGAGAACATATTTTTATCTTGGAATTAGATGTAAGAGAAAGTCTTGTCTTTGTGCCTTTTGAAATATCTTGCTTGGATGCTGGCAAAACGTTGGTTAAACGCTTGTAAAAAAATCCAAGCTAGATTTGTATATATCACCCTGGACCAGAATCAACTCCAAATGAATCAAAGATATCGAATTCAAAGCAGACACCCTGAAAACATTATAGGAAGGAATAGGAAAAACTCTAGGGCTCCTTGGCACAGGCCAAAATTTTCTTAATAGAGACCCAGAAACACAACAAATAAATATTAATTTGTGTCGCATGTGCTGAGCATGTTTGATTCTTTTGATAAATTATACGTCAGTGAAGTATAGACAACCAGTTGTATTTATATACATGTTGCAAATTAGTAACTATTCAAAATGATCAAAATTAATAGGAATGGCCTTATTTCAAAATGCTTTTTCTATACAAGAAATCTATTGGACATTATTTTGGCTATTATAAGTTTTGTTATATGAGAATTTTATGTACTCAATTTGATTGAAACTGGCATATCCTGTTAAAAGTAGAAAATATAAATCAACGATCTCTAGTTATAAATTTACTGTGCATAATGAAAACACTATCAATGAAGAATCCTTGTACCAGTTTCTTTATGGTTCTAGTAGTAGCACCATAATGAAAATAAAGTCCAAATTTTACATGTCTATGTGGTGTTTATAGATGTTTGTAGATAATTTGCAATTTTGGAAAATTATGGTAAAATTTCCTTTGTTCAGGAGGTACTATGATACTTTAATGAATATTATCTCCTTTGATAGGCCAGAAAATTAACTTTCTGTTTACACAAAGAGAAACTGGTTCCATAATTTTACAGCAGAAGATGGGAAGATGAGAAAAACAGTATCTTTTATAGTAAACTCCAATATTCCAGATTTTGTTCTTTATTTTTAATGTAGACACAACAAGATAAGTTGATAATATGCAAATTCAATGCTAATCTCTTCTGTTAAACTATGAGGTATAATATAGGTATGTAGCTCATGGTAGTCTTTGTGTGGATTGTAGTAAATCACTGCTACTAAATATAAAAAGAGAATTGTAAAGTAACTGTTTACACACAGAACTTTAGGGTTAGATGCAGAGCACTGTCGTCTATTACAAAATAAACTAAGAGCTAATATTGTTTAAGATAATAGTTTGAATCTTAAAGAGAATGCATTATACAAAATAAATGTTAGATATTCACATACTATTTCTCTCCATTTGATTCATTAATTAATTCAGTGCCAGTCCTGGGGCTTGAACTCAGGTCCTGGGTGCTGTTCCTGAGCATATGTGCTCAAGACTATCACTCTACAACATGAACCACAGCTTTACTACAAGATTTATTTGTGTTAATTGGAGGTAAGATTCTAATGATCTTTCTTGTTCTGGCTGGTTTTGAACCATTATCTTAAGATCTAAGCCTCCCATGTAGTTAGGAATTCAAGAAGGAGCCACTAGTGCCCAGGCCACTCTACATTTTATAGTAAGACTCCTCTACCTCCTTATATTGCATTGTTATTATCCTTCCATGTTTCATAGACTTTCAAATTTGGCATTCCACTTCTTCCCACCCTGCCCTGTCTTCATATTCTCAGTATAAAAATGGTTTATTGGACATTTCTGTTTACTTTCCCAAAGAGCTACTCCAATGATCTTATAGGCATTTATTCATTGTTCAAAATATTCCCTTACTCTCAGTACTGACAGACCAGGCAGCCACAAGAGACTTTGAACTCAATGTCAAATGCCTTTTTTTTGTCAGTTGTGGTCATGGGGCTTGAACTCTGGACCTGGGTGCTATCCCTCAGTTCCTGCCTGGGCTGGCTTTGAACCATGGTCCTCAGATCTCAGCTCCTGAGTAGCTAGTATTACAGGTGTGAGCCACAAGTGCCTGGCTGTGAAATGCCTTTAAGACTTTCAAGCAGTACTTAAAATACACACACACACACACACACACCTTGTATTAGCATATATTAGTTTGTGATTTTCATCATGTTTCTATATGTGCTTATAATGTACATTAGTTAAACTCGTATCTTCCACCCACCCCTTTCTTATAACTATTTAATATGTTTCATTGGTTTATTTCTATATTGTATATAAAGTACTGGACCATAGCTTTTGTAAGGTAAATTATCCCAGAAGCCACATTTTGGAAGATGGAATATTTTAGGCTTTATTACACCGTTAGCAGGCTTCATGTAGCCAGTTGTTACAAAGGCCTGCAGTCTCTAACATGGTTAGGAAACAGGCCAGAGAAGAAAGAAAGAACAAAAACAATACCAACAAACTTATTCCCTCCAACGGAAATCTGAATTGGAACACCATGATGACTGCAGGTGAGCCAGGAGCCAGGACACAGGACATGATCACGGAGACACACGCGGCATGGCATAATGGCGCTTGTGCTGGTCTGGGCCTAAATAGGGTCAGTGCAGGAGGCAATTCCACAGGAAATTCCCAGTCCCAGTCATTGGATTGACAGATTCAGTAACCTATCATTCAAGTGCCTGCCCCTGCCTCCAGGAATATGGGCAGGTCCATCACCTGAGAGGCTGGGGCATTTCCTTCCTCCAGCATGAAGACAAGATACCAGACCCTACCATCTACCATGTGGCCAATATGGTGCTGGCCAGACATGATCTCCTTACTTCATAGCCTCCCTCCTTCATCTTCTTTATCCTTCCTCCCACTAGCACCCACTTCCTTCTTTCTCTCACTAGTACTTGCTTTTTAAATGTTTGTATATTCCTTTTTATATCATGCTACAGAATTCCTTATTCTACAGCATCATTATTCTCCTAGGACTTAATGCAGCATACAGTATTGATATTAACTATGAGATACCAGTTCTCAGCATGTCTTTTGAATGCTGAGGGTAAGACTGAAAGTTCAACAGTAATTTGAAGAAATTGTACAACAAAGTTTGGTGTTTTCTTCATTTTTGTCTATATGCATTTGTGACACTGACAATAACCAAACATTGGAATTGTAAATCAATTATAATTTTCATCAGGAAAATGATCTAGGCAATCAGCACTTATAGGAACTATGAGAGACTATAGAATGAAGTAAAAATAAATAAACACAGGGGATCTAAGTCCAAGCTAAGAGACTAAGCTAAGACTTTCAGTCTTCTTGCTTGGTTGACAGCCTTCTATCCAGTATGTATTACATGCTTGAGCTTCAAAGGCAATCTGCATACTAACAAAGGGAGTCTATCCAAGATAATCATTTTATTTGCAGAAAGAAAGCAGCAGTGAATAGTGGTAAATCAGATTAGTTTTGCATTAAATTCTTGTGAGTCTAGGGCCCTTAAATTCATGAGTCATTTGATGGCGATATTTTCTCTCATTTAGTACAAGTTCATCATTTTCCAGTCCTGTGATTTATTTGTGAGAGTGTGCATATGTTGGTAGCTGTTTTAAGATTTAACTCACATACCCTGTGAGTCATTCATTTCAAATGTACAATTCACGAACTTTTAGTATTTTCACTGAATTTGAAATCATCACCAAAATTAATTTAAAAACACATTGAATCTGCTTCTGACAAAAATCTTACATTCATTAGTGGTATAGAATTCTCAACTCTTTAACACACAACAAGCACTACCCTCTTTTATCTCTCTCAGTTTGCCTTTCTAGACATACTTATTCAAAAAATTGTATAGTATATCCTCTTTCATGACTGGCCTCATCCAAATAGTGTTGTTTTAAGCTTTGTTCTTAATTCATACCAAGCACTAGGCCTGTGATTTCTGTGAAGACAACTAAGTCAAAATTCTAATGATTACTCTTTCTAAGGCTACATAGATATTAATATGAACCTACCAGATTTAAAAATTCAATATAATTTCTTTTTCTTTCACTTTTATTCATTTTTATTCTATGTTAATTTTTTGAGATCAGGTCTGGTCTAGCTCAGCCTGCCTTCAAATTTACTGTGTGGCTTAGGTTTGCTGTGAACTTGCAATCCTCCTGCCTCAGCCTCTCAAGCGCAGGTTATTATAGCCATGTGTTACCATGTGCCTCTTATTTTGTTTGTTATCTAACAGATAACATTGTACACATTGATTTATAAGGTGTGATTTGATAAATGTATATTTTTTAATGGTTAAATAAAAATATTAGGATATCCATCACTTCAAATATTTATCATTTATTCATATGTGAACTTTTCTCTTATGGTTACTTTACAATATATAATAAAATATTGCTAACTATAATTGTCCTAGAATGAAGGAGAACATTGGTCTTATTTCACTTACCTAACTATAACATTTTATTCATCAATTAAACTCTCCACATTCTCTTCTCAGCCTTGTTTTCTCAACATCCAATAAATCTGAGCTTTTTACATTCCTATATAATGAACTTTTGAAAGTAAGATTCCGCACGAACAAGCTCATATACTATTTACTCGTGAATGCCTGGCCTTCTTTACTTAACATAAAATCTCCAGTTTCATGTTGTCAAAAGTGACAAGATTTACAGCTTTATTAAATGGCTGAATCATATCTCACTGTGTATATTTCAACATGTTTATTTTCCATTTATCAAACTGATGGACACAGGCTTTTTCCATCTTTTGAATAGTATGAAAAAATGGTACAACAATAAACATGAGTGAGTGCAGATATCCCCTAAATATTCTAATTTTATTTCCTTTGGATGTATACCTAGAGATAGAACCACTGCTTCTTATATAGTATTCTATTCTATTTATTTTATTTGAAACCTCCCTACAGTTTTCCAGAACGATTGTAATAGCTTGTGTTTTAATCTTGTGCAAGAGTTCACTTTCTCCATATTGTCTCCAGCAGGGTATCTTTTTGTGTTGCTTTTGGTAATAACTGTTCTTTGAAGGTTTGCTGATGTCATATTGTGGTCTGTAATTTCCTCATGATTAGTCATAGTCAAATTATTTTCATGTAGTTAATGACAATTTATGAAAATGTCTTCTTTTTTATTTAGTATGTTTAGTGCATATTAGTTGTACATATCATTTCATTGTGATATATGCATATTATGTACCCTGATCAAATTTACTTCATCCTTCTCTTTCATTCCCTTCCACCTGCTTTCTTAAAACCATCCCAAAAAGTTTCAATTAAATTTTATTTCCTTATATATATGTGTACTTCAGCTGTATTCATGCTCATTTTTATTATCTTCATTCATCTAAACTTTCCACTGATACTTAGTCTCTAATAAAGTCTGCTTTGCTTTCCAGTCATTCATGAACATTTCTCTGTGGTATTGCTCAATGTTTACATTATATTTAAATCAAATTAGCATGCTTTGTTGTTTCCCCACTATTAGTAAACAATTTCCAATGAGTTTTTAATAGCATCTTCATGTATAGACATAATTCATTGTTCATCCTTCATTATATATCAGCCTTAGAGAAATGTGTAGCCATGTTGAGTGGCCATTTTTAGTAAGACTATTTTACTTTTGTTGTTGAGCTTTTTGAAATCCTTATATATGATGTATGTTAACTTCTTGCCGATGCAGTTTGCAAATATTTCTTCTCATTCTATCACCATCTACCTCTTCATTCTGATTTCTTTGTTGTACAGATAATTTTCAGTTTGTTGTAATACCCTGTCTCACTTTTATTTCACATAGCCTGTACTTTTGACTTCTTATCCAAAAAAGAATTTGCTTCCTTCTCTTCACATGAGATATTCCTACTTCCATAAATTGGGAGCACAAAAGTCCTATCTTCTTTCATAATATTTCTTTCTAATGCTGTCCCTTCACACATATCCTTCCAAAATCTATTATTAAGACTTTGTTTACATTATCTCCCGAAGTCGATCCTTTCTCTTTATCCTCATAGCTTTCTCATACTCTGAGGATTCCTCTGATAGCTGTAGGAAAGACTGTGAATTATAAATAACATACATCAAATATGTATATTTTTACTTTAAAAACTGTAATATGTATGTGTAATATATAATAGCACTTATAACATTATTATAGAAAATAAAATGTAATGTATTGATATAAATGAATAAATGCTGTTTTATTTAGGTAAAATAGCCCATAACAGCCATAATGATTATGGGCTATTTCACTCATCTACTCATTGGCTTGGTGCTGCAGATGGAACCCAAGGCCTCATGTATTTCCTACACCAAGACAGATTTTAGTCCTATAACCTTTTCCTGAAAATCAATATACATAGATTTTAAACTATCTTTATTGCCTCCAAGTCATGGTGTTATATATGATTACTATAACTAATTCAGGGATTTCTCATTGAAGACATTTTTACTGTGTTTAATAATTTTTAACTAAAAAGAATATCATAGGATGGACCCATAAATACATGCATATGCTTTTCTCCTACACAATGCAGTTTTACAGTATCATGCATCTATAATTGCACTTTAAAATCTTTCGTCATTATTTCAAGTCTTTTTCCAATAATAATAATATATTTTCTATATCACCAAGGGATATATTTTTCTCATATCCTTGCATACTTACCAATAAAAGTGTCATAATTTTAAAATGTCTTGCTCTGAATATAAACTATTAGTTTTATATTTACCTTTATTTATGCTCATGAGATACATTTGAATATACTTTGCCTTTATATATTTCCTTTATATACACTGCCTTTATACACTTTGTTCAGCTTGAGCTGTTTATTTAAATTATCATATTTTACTTATTTGCATATGTATTAGCATAGTATACATCTTTATGAATATGAATTTATAGATGCAATATGGTTGTCATTATTAGTAGATCAATTATCTTCTAATTTTGAGTAATGGTTAATTTTACAAGATATTTTTATTTACCTAAGCTATATTTTTTACCTTGCCTCTATTTCCTAATTATATAAATATGTAAGATTTTTATACTCAGAAGAAGAAATTAAAAGAAAAATTTAACTTTACTTAATTAAATTAAATGTAATTAAGTAAATTAAATTATTTTACTTATTTAATCAGCTGAGAAATTTTTGAAGGTCTTTAAATTGGAGTGTTGCTAAACAATATTAGTAAGTTATAAACTTCTTTTTCTTCCCTCTTTTGGAAGCTAATCTCTGGTATTTGAATAATATAGAGAAAATAATGTGTATAAAATCACAAAGCATACTGGTGTAGAAAGAAAGCATCTGATTATTATATGTATAACTATGGGTAAATAAACAAATGACCAAATAGTCTCAATAGTACTGCTAACTGTATTGAGGTGTATTTGTGGTCTCTTGTTTTAAATTTAGAAATTGAGTTCTGCTACACTATACTTTCATACTCATACTGTGGCCCTGGTAAAACTAACAGTGATGCAGATTCCATAATTCACCATCTTGTCAAATGTCTCCTAATGTTTACCACTAAAAGATATCAGGAGAGTAAATAATACTATCAATTGAGAGATTAAAAAATAATCAGAGGACAAAACTGAAATGTTTATCACCTTGCCCTACATCATTTATTTAAACTAGACAAGTGTTGAAATCTGAACTTAAGGCCACATCTTCTAATTTCATCCGCTTCTCAGTATCACTTCTCAGTGTCTGTCTAATGATATAACGTGCTGGTCGGAGAGTAGTCCCTGCTCTTCCAGCCAACTGCATTTCACTTATAGTTTCCTTCATCTCAAGCTCTTCCATTCCAGGATTGTCACATTAACAAATAAAGATACAAGAAAAGTTTTAAAATTTTAAATAAATTTTAAATAACACCAAACAAAATAATTCAGATAAATGTAATATGCATAAGTATCTTCTATTGACTGCATGCAGAATATATAAATAAATGTTATTTGTTGTTTTTGTAAATAAATTTTTAAGTGGCAGGCCTTTATCTGTCTGTCTTTGCTCCTTTTGCGTGTGTACATGTATGTGTGAATTTGTGTGTTGGTGCATGCATGCGCATGTTCAGGAGACAATCCTTATCTAGCCGAGGGTGGGTTTGAATTTGAGTTACTACAGCCTCTACCTCCTAAATGTTGGGATTACAAATGCACATGGTCACATCCAGATTTTCTCTTAGAATTTATGGCAATGTTCATAAATAATACTCCCTCCTTCAAATTTATTTTTCTAAACTAAACTTTTTGTGGTACATAAAGGGATTTTAACCTATTTTTTACATTTTTATCTCATCATTAAATTTTGTGAGTTTCTAGATAGAATGACATTGACAGCTACATCTCATGCATCCTTGTAATGCCTGCAGATAGCTAGTGTTTTGAATATAATTGATGCTGAAATATTCCCCTAAATTGAATTAGTTGAAGATACAGTACACACCAATTCACTTTCACTTGCATGCCCATTGTGAACAATGTTATGGGGAAATAAGAAAGATAATAGTACATTTTAAAAGAGAATGTCGCAAAATGTCAAATTATATTAACATTTGTATTTTTGCAATATCGTCAAGATTTATGAAACTTATTTCTTAGCCACTTATACTTTATTTGGGTTGCTTTTGAAGAGCTTAACTGGCTACTGTTCAATTTTTAAAATTATTATTATTATGTATATAATTTAATTATTTTAAGTAATTGTACAAACAAGTTTACAACTTAATTTTTTCTTTAGCTTTCAAATTAAAAAAATAAACACGTAAAGTAGAAACAATTTTCACTTGTCTTAATAATAATATATTAATGTTTTTATGAATGAAATAATTTTCCTCAATGAGTCCATTTAAATAATTGAAATTATTTAAATTTGATTACTTTCTGCCAATTATAATATTAGGAATAAATATAGAAATGTGTATTTTCTGTACTCTTCAGACTTTCACAGAAGAAAAAATGTTATATGATAAAAGTTAGTTTCACCACAAATAATGAAAAGATATAATTCAAATTACAGAGAGAATTGTCCAGGTATAGACATAATGAATTGAATTAGTAACTTTTAAATATTGAATGTAGACTCAATACTGAAGCTATGTTTTCATTCACTTAAAAAATTATTGACTTACCTTAAGAAATAATGAAAGGTATAAAAATATTTAGTTATAGGAATTTTCATGCTTATGAAGATATATTTTAATAATTATTTAGTAACATATAATAGATACATAAAGTGGAAAAGTTCAAAGACCAAATGATATGTGTATTATATTGTTATGAAAGTGTGCTTTAGAAAATTGTTGAAGGGAAATATGTAAAATAGCATGAAAATATTTACTTTGTGTTATAAACTGAATATTTATACATATGTGTGCATACAGAAAAGGTTAGAAATACAAACAAACTTAATTTTAAGGAAAATATAATTTTATTGTGATTATCAAGAATATGTTATCAGTGTAGGGTGTTTTTTCTGATATACACATATTTTGGTAAATTATCTAATTACATATCATCCATTTATATAAATGTTAAAATACATTAAAAATAAAGTTGGTCTCAGAAAAAATTTAATCAGTAGTATCTTATGTATTTAAATGCACGAAGAAATCACAAAATATGGCATTAAATTTCAAATTCTTCTGTTGAGTAATTTTCCCAGTGTTAATAAATTCATTCATCTCCAGGATCAAAAAGCAGATGTGAGGATTATATGCTGTATTGCCTCAGAGACAGCATGGATGTTGTTTAATGACACTGGGGAGGACCAATCTGGAAATGACGAGGTTTTATTGGCAAAGAAAAAAAATCTTTTAAGAGTTTATGTCAACTCACCATAATGTGTCTTTCAGCAGCTGTCCCTTGCTGAAAGTGTCTCAGCAAGTAAGGGGGAGTTCAGTTTACCTTCCATGCTTGAAAACCTGTTTGTCCTTCTTTCTAAGGTATCTCCTGTTCTAGAAACTACAATGTTGCAAAGTTTTAGTTTATCTGCTACATGGCTAGAGAGATTCATACAGTTAAAACATTAACTTCCATATTTTTTTCCTGCTGAAGGATTTTGGTTACAAGATTCCTGTTCCATGTCATATAGTAATTTAAATTTGCTTATAAAATAAACATTTGCTTCTGAAATTTTGGCCTAGGATTTCTTATTCAAAAGATGTGTGTGTGTGTGTGTGTGTGTGTGTGTGTGTGTGTGTGTTTAAAATCCAACGCTATATTGGTTATAACATGAACATTAATAAATCATATTGTACATACCAATGAAATTTGAAGAATAGCTATACCAGTGTTTGTAGAAACAAAATACTATTTAGTGAGACAAATTTCTTTGTCATTGTACTTTTTAGGATAGAAATTGAATAGTGCTAGTACAAGTACAAGAGCTTTCCAGTACTCTTATAAAAATGTGTCAAGTGTGTTGTACACAGAACACCTCTATGAGTAAGATGATGGTTCAGTGAAGATGTTGATTCAGTCTGTGATGTTGACAGATGCTGCCAACTAGCAAACCATTTGCCAACTGGCACCTACTGCCACAGCTTTTCCCCTTATAGTAATTGCTTATCAACTGGGAATTTCATTTATTCATTGGCACTATAAATTTGACATCCATTTATGAGACAAGCCTATAATTCCTCCGTAATTTCTGTCAATGAAATTATTTGAGATTTTTCATTAGACTGGTATTTGCAAACAGTTCATTGTTGATTCCGTTCCTCTTCATTGCACTAATTGTTTATAAAAATTATGCTTCATAAGCTTTTGGAGGAAACAAGTACTTTAATGAGTATACCATTTTAAAAATTGAGACTAATATAAGTCATATTGGAGCTCAGGCACTACAATTTAGCTCAAGTCATTCTGAATGCATCACCAAGAGATCATTATTTTACTAGATTTATCATAAATAAAAATCAGAAAATTTATGTTTTCATATGTATACATTTTAAAGGAAGGGTAAGTTGAATGAACTATTAAAGTAGGAGCAGGAAATTAATAGCCACCAAGAACTGTCGGCCAAGTTTAGTATTAAAAAACCTCTGATAATAATTATATGGACTGAAGCTCAGACCACAGCACTGCCAAAAAAAAAACAAGAATTTTTAGAAAAAAAAACCCTCAAAATAGTAGATATTGGAAAGAAAAAAGCAAACAAAAATTAGTGAGAGTACTAGAACCTCAGCTGCTAGCTCAATCTAATGAAAAGAAGCCTAACTCAAAACAACATAAATCATAAGCAATGTAAGCAGTACCACTCTGAAATTTCTACCAAGAAACAAAAGTTAATAAAATTACTTTGAATCTTCAACTAGGTAAATCTTTATGAGAACATGAAAAGTCCTTAAACCATAGACAAAAAAGTTGTTACATACATGTTGCAGTTTGCACAGCCCGCATAGGCTTACATGTGGAACACTTGGTGTCACGATTTTGAACAGTTTGAAAACAGTAGTCATAGCCTTGCTGGAAAAAAGTAGTTTATGCAAAAGAACAACTATTGACAAATATTTTCATAGACGAATGTAAAAATCATCATGAATACAAAGAAGGTAGAGACTAAATAAATTACTCAGAAGATGAACTATGGAGGTAAAAGATCAGAGGTTGTCAAAAAAATTGAGGTGTCAGGAGGTAATTGTGAATGGGCATGAAAAAGATTGATGTGATAGAATGACTTTAATTTGTGGTTTTGGCAGTAGTTGTCCAAGAACACATTTTTCTTAGGTGATCAAATTGTACCACTTAAAACAGGACAATTTTTCTTTTATGTAAAATTATTTCCATAAGCTTAAAATAGCCTAAGATCTCTGTGTGTGAATAGGTGTTGGTTCTTAGTTACATGGATGTACTGCAAGCCTAGCTGCTAGGGAGGCATTTTACTGGGAAACCAACAGTTGACCTCACAGTGTTGACATATTCTATTGTGGAAGGCTCAGATTCTCCAGAGATACTTTTGTTCTCCTAATCTTCTAAATTACAAGCTTGACAACAGAATGCTAAGGACTTCTGTGAACAATGGTAGAATCTCAGCATTTTGCTTAAAGGACTATACTTATTGTGTCTGTTTTCATTATAGTATGGTGGCTATCAGAATCAAGTGTGCTCCATTTTTTCCAGTCGACAAATCCCCAGATTTACTCTCTTCAGATAATGTAACTTCAGTCTTCTGACAGGAAAAAAAAAGCTACCTTACTGTACTTGTGACAAGTATAAGAAACTGGATAGTGGAAATGTCTTCTCTCCTTTCACCCAACTTTTATGCTTTTATAGCTGATTACAATTTTCATTCCTGGTTTTAGAAGCCCTGAAATTTTGAATTTCTGGCCCTGAAATTCAACAAGTTCTTCAGAATAAATGTATTCACTGCTGTTCTCTACATTATAGTTTTAAATATTAGGGATATTTTATTTTCCTAAATAATTTTCTCATTTTTCTGCTGCCTTCCAGTTTTTAAACTTTTTTTAAACTATTTTACTGTAGTCTTTTCCTTTTGTTATATTTTGTGAGTTGTGTCTCCAAAAAGTATTTTCAGTGCTTGGTTAGGGAGAGAATATACTATTTATTTATTTATTGCTGGTGCAGGAGCTTGATTTGGGCTTGGGCGCTGGTCCTGAGCCTCTTTGTATTTAATACTAGCATTCTACCATTCAAGCCACAGCGCCACTTCCAGCTTTTTCTGAATAGCTTATTGGAGAGGAGTCTCACATACTTTCCTCCCAGTCTGGCTTTGAATCAGGATCCTCAGATTTCAGTCTCCTGAATAGCTAGGATACAGGTGTGATCCTCTGATACCTGGCAATATATATATATTTTTAATATTGATGGCATTCCATTCATTTCATTCTTTCTTTTCTTTCTTTTTTTTTCTGTACTGTGGTCTGAACCCAGGGCCTCCTCTTGTTTATCAGGCAGAAACTTTACCACTTGAGCCATACCCTTAGCCTCAGAATATATTTAAACCCATTTTTTACTTATCATCCTTAAATACCTTTAGAGATTCTCTTTTCATCTATGAAAAAAATATAAATGTATTACTGTTACTTTCAGAGACAAGAGATAGGAAAAGAAACTGCATGAGATACCTGTGCTAACAGGAAATAACCTTGGCCAAAACCCCTCCTATCATTCTGCTTGTGTTCTTGTGTTCTTCTCTGTGTGTGTGTGTGTGTGTGTGTGTGTGTGTGCGCATGCATATTCCAATCCTTGCACTTAAACTCAGGGCTTTGGTGCTGTCCCTGAGTTTTGTTTTTTGCTCAAGGGTAGTACTGTACCACTTGAGCCACAGCTTCACTTCTAACTTTCTGCTGCTTAACTGGAGATAAGGGTCTTATTGACTTTCCTGTCCAGCAATACTCAGATTTCAGGCTCCTGGGTAGGTACAATTACAGGCATGAACCAACTGTATCCTGAACCTTTTGTACTGTACTGAGAAAAAGTGACTTAGTCTAGCCTACCAATATTTATATTACTAGCAAGGACAATGCATGGGGTTCTACCTCTTATTTATTCTTTCATTTAGGCAGAGTGACTTTTTACCCACACTATGCATCAGAGTATCGGCTCCAATTACACATCACAAAATATGTAAAACAAGAATGCCAATTTACCAGTTTCCAAAAGAAATAGAGCTATCATGTGGACATGCAAATTTATAGGAGCCTGGCCAACATAGTCTTTTGCTTGAAGCAGGTCTACATTGAAAGCCAAATTCTATGTAGAAGTTTACTGAAGCAGGGAAGGCAAGTCTTACGATCCAGATATTTCCTGGCATCTGGAGATGAGAGGGCTAGACATGCCAGGGAGTCTGGTATGATTGAGTCATTGGCATGAATGCCATCTCCTCTGGACAGGGCTTTGGAGGACCCTGCCAACATGTCACTTTCCAGCATTTGTGTTGTTTACACTTCCATTATTAACACATTTTTCTGAAACAGGTATTTTTTCATATTTCTTTGGACCCTTTCTATATGTTAATGTGACTTTTCTTATTTCTCCTATAATGTGTTATACACTATTAAGCTATCAGATTTCCCCTCATTGGCTTGGCCTCTGTTTAGCTTCACACAATTAACTGTGTTTATTGTGAAATACTAAGTTATTCTATTCTGAAAATTATAGGCTGATTTACTTATCTATAATATAATTAAAATTTAAAACTTATAGAAATGTGACTACAGTATCTAACAATATTTGTCGTATTTTCAATAACCATGATTAATGCATGAAATCATATAATCATATATGATAAAACTTGTTGTTTTTTTGTTTTTGTTTTTTGCAATACTGGGGGTTTGAATCCCAAATTATGTCTTCTATGCAGGTCTTCTATCCCTTGAGCTATATCTCTAGTCCTTTTATGCCTTGGTCATTTTTCAGATATAATCTCTCTATTTTGCCTCCAATATACATGACCCATGTAGATAGATTACAAATATATACAAGTACATCCTGCTTGTTTTAGGAGATGAGTCTCCTTCAGTTATTTTTTTGGCCAACCTTGGACCATTATCCTCACAATCTTGTAGCTTATTTTAATTTTTAAAATAATGAAACATAAATGTATATAAAACAAAATAATGTATTATAAAATAAGAATGATTCAATAAATGCATAATTACATGATTTACAGCTAGTTTATTTTTATCAAATTGATCAAATTTTATATCAATTTTATTAAAGCTATAATCTTTAGAAATAAAAAAATTTTCATAACAACTAGCTTTGTGTTTTCAAAAGTGTAACAAAAATAATGATATATGGAGTAGAACTAGTAAAAGGAAAGTAAAATTTTGGCTTTGAGGCACTAAAGTTCAAAAGAAAATGTTATCAACTTAAATGAGGAAAAACCAAACCTGAAGATTTAAAATTTTTAGTCAGTATAAGATTTTAATTTAATACTCCATACCAGGTGGAAATGGAATGTACCCAAATTAATCTCCACAGTTTTATAATATCAATAATATTATTAGATAACTTTATCTTTCTTCATATAATCAAACCTAGGTTCAGATCATCAAGATTCCACTCACAGATATCAACATAGATTTTAGCCTTTTGGTTGCACTTTGGAATCAAAATAACAGGGAAAGACTCAGAGTTTTTCCTTAGCACTTGCTGCAAAATACCAGAGATACAAAATGAAAACAAAGAGCTTTAGTTACTTTGATTTACCAAACCAGGAATGTGTAATTGGGAGATTACTAATCCATCTTTGTTATAAGCAGCAGAGCTTTCCAGGGCACCCAATTTAAGGAATCATATTTTGTTTTAACATTTCAAAGATAGGGAATTGCAGTTAGTGTGAAGTACATGCTGCGTTTTATACCTGAAACAAAAGAAGAAAGGCTCAAAAGATCAAAGACACTTTCAAGTATCACAAAAGTAGAAAATTCTTAGAACAAATGAAATAAGAAATAGCAGGGCCTTCCCAAGTACCATAGAGGGCTCCAGCCTTATCTGTCTTATTGCAGGAGAAAATAGGAGTATTGGGAGATAGAAAATGGTACAAAAGCTTACCATCTGAGCTATCTGCTGTGGCTTACCTACTTAGGAGGATGAGACTGGGAAGATAGTAGTTTGAAGTCAGGCAGTGCAAAACATTCAGTAATCTCACTCCATAGCTGGATGTGTTAGTAAAGTACCTTTCATCTCAAACTATGTGAGAGGTGAACATTGGGAAGATTCCCAGCAACCATGAAGTTTGAAGAAGTATAGTCAGAAAATGAGACACTGTCCTAAAAATAACCAGAAAAAAGCTGGGCACTGGTGGCTCATGCCTGTAATCCTAGCTATTTGCGAGACTCTTATCCCCAATAAACCACCAGAAAACCGAAAGTGGTGCTATGGCTTAAGTGGTGGAGTGCTCACCTTGAGCTGAAGAACAGAGAGACAGCGCCTAGGCTCAGAGTCCAAGCCCCAATACCATCACCAGCAAAAAAAAAAAACCAGCAACAGAAGAACACAGGCTAAACAACAGTAGAATGGAAACCTAGCAAGTGTAGGTAGGCCTCCTACAACTGGGGGATGGGGGTGATGAAAAATAAAAGGAATGAAAAACAGAAAAAAGTTGTCATCATCCACAAATTTAGTAAATAAGACCAAGATCTAGCCAACTCAATTTTAATAATATTTTAACTTTAGTGTTCTTTGTTTTGTGAGAGGAATTTTGGTTATTAAATCATTAAAATCTTTCGAACTATATTAATAAAAGATTTAAAAGAAAAACATGTCAGTCTGTAAAGTCCATTACATATCTAAAACATCATTGTTCAGGTGAGTCATTTAGAAACTCCAGTGTTAAATACATTTAATGATTTATTTTTCTAACTAAGCCTCTAGAAGATACTCCCTCCCTCTCCCCTGTACCCTGACACCACTACCATGTTTTAAACTCAGTACCTTAGGCTTGTTTAGCTGGTGCTCTACCAATTGAGTTATACCTCTCAGCTAGCTTTTGCTGGTTATTTTGGAGGTGAAATCTTGAGAGCTTTTCTGTCCAGGCTGAATCTGAACCTCCAGAGTTCCTACGATTACAAGGCAGAGCCACTATGGCCCAAACTTCTCTGTCAAGTTTTATAGAATGTACAGTTTCATGACAGTTTACAGCTTTTCCGCAGATGCATGAATTTTATCAAACTTTTCCAAATAAATTACAATATTAAAATGCTACTAGGTTAAAGACACTTGCTGGAATAAATCTTTCAGTAACTGCTTTTTGGGTTACTTTGAATAGATGAGGTTTTCAATTTCTGAAATTAAATAAAAAAGGTGAATTTTAAAGGGAAAGAGTAAATACTATTAAAAAGTTAGATTTTAGGGTTTTCTAAAATAAGAGAAAATGAAATAAAACAATGAGAAATGTTATTTCCAGACTGTAACTTAGAACATGGATGTTAACTTCTAAAATACTTTGTGATTTGCTTTTGTTTACTCTATCATCTACATTTTTCATCTTATTTGTCTCATTTTTATTCATTCAGTAAGTAACTACACAATTCAACACATGTATTTATATGCCTGCCTTGAATTGAGGGAATACATGAATGAGTAGAGGAATTACGTTTCTCTTAGTGTACCTTGAAGATTATTATTTAGAGTTGTGTATATGTGGTTGCGTGTATGCTATCAGTGTAACTGGGAGAGAGCAGCTTAAAGATGACTGACTTCACTGATACCAAGATATGTTAATGTAAATTAATGCATTTTGGCCATAATTATATACATTACAATTGTAGACATTATCTAAAGCTCTAAAGTTTATTACATACATTTTAAGTAGGCATGAAAACAAAGTATAGAAATTAATCTTCAACCCAAGATCAAATTCAATGATTTTAGCAATTCCAGACAAAAGATTTGGAAACATTTTTGAAACCCCAGAGAAGTTTTCCTTTAGGATTATTTTGCTATAGAGCAAATCATGCCTCAGATTTGCATTCCTTTGGAGGGAAATGGAGTTCTCAATGACTGTTGTAAAATGAATTGCCTTTAGTCACAGTCTTTCTTGTTTTTTCCCATCTGTGTTTCTATTGAATTCTTGCTACGTGATCATAGACTCTGATACGACCTCGTGGGAGGCACCACTTCAGGGAGGAATTGGAAGTTTGTTGAGACTTTTTGCACACCTCCAGACAGACACCTTAACCCAACTCGTTTCTTTGGCTCTAAAATAAAATGAAAATCATGAAAGTAATCAGAAGAGAGCAATATAAATGAAAGGTAATAATAAGTGAATTAACACGACTCATAAGTAAATGCATTGAGTAGTTTGCAAGTGTATACAAATGTATTAACTGAAATGCATAGATTTGAGGGAGAATTCAAATAGTGCAATTTCTTAGAACACCAAAATCAAACTTCAGCAAAATAAAATACCAGGGTGTGAGTACTGGAAATATGTGGGTTGGGATCTAAGGGAAGGAGGCAGACAAATGAAAAGGAGAAGAGGGACAAAATGCAGACAAGAGTCCAATATATATCCTACACCATTAAGAAAAGTGAGGGAAGGGTGGATGAGGGAGGGATAATGAGAATGTTGAAAGGGTTGACATTAGTCAAGATGTATTGTATTCATGGAATGTTTTGTTAAGTGGCAACTCTTTTGTACAACTACATAAAGATAAATTTATAAATAAATATATGTAAAAGAAATACTATTATAACTGATTATACTTAGTTTTTTTAATAACTCAGGCAGCTACCTTAGTGGTCTAAAAAGATGGACATTCTAATGGGAGACTATGCCCCCAGCCATTTGGAAGTAGAGTGCAGTGTTATAACAAAGTACAATTTTTATTTTATCTTATTATTTTGTCAGTTGTGGGGCCTGAACTCTGGGCCTGGGTGCTGTCCCTCAGCTCTTCAGCTCAAGGCTAATGCTCTACCATGTGAGCCACAGTGCCCTTCTGGCTTTTTCTGCTTATATGGTGCTGAGGAATTGAACCCAGAACTTCATGCATGCAAGACAAGCACTCTACTACTGAGCCACCTTCCCAGCCCAAGAAAGTACAGTTAAACTTAGTTTTATTGAATTTTTAAAAATGTAAATAATATCAGTTTGAGGAAAAGAAACCTATCCTTTTGGGAAAGTTTTGCAAGTTACTGCAAATGAGGAAGGAACAAAACAAAATGTGCTGTTGGCTGTTTTCAGTGAAAGTAGAAGTTGAACATCAACCCTGAGATAACATATTTTTATTTTTTCAGTTTAATTATTAGGAAATCAAAATATAAATCATTTGGGGATAAAATTTTGAATTCCTAAAAGCATGGCATATACATTAAGGGGATTTCTAAAAATTCATGAAAAGAATACTCAGTGGAAATAAAAGTACCTAAACTCAGAAAGCTTGGTGATGAGTTCTTTCTTTGACTATAGAGAGGATTCAGAGATTATTCTCAAATCTTATTTTAACAACTATATTCAGGCTCAATTCTTTGTAGTTAAAAAGGATCCAATTAACTGATGGTTATTTTATCTCTTTTTATTATTTCTCTGCTCCCCTAGTGGGTTAGTTTTGCATGAATAATAGTAAAATTGCTCAAATGGAAGGTATATTTAGGAATAAAGAAAGAAACAACAGGTTAAATGTACAAGAGAAGCAACAATTACACTTAACAATTTATATGTTCCTGTGGTTCATTACTACTCACAAGAGACATTTTCTAAGAAATGAGAAGCTATTGATCTTTTTACAATAGAGAAAACTATGCTGCTTTTATTCGATGGTAAACTACACAAAGCTATAATGCATTGAACTGTATCATAGCTATTACTATATTTGCATTTGAAAACATAATTTTTAGTTCCAAAGATCCAGATTCACTTGTAAACTTACTTGTTGGTGAATGCTTATTGATTTGGAACTAATAAAATAATGAGAATGTAAATTCCTGGAGTGTTTAATGTAATCTGACATACATTTCTTTCTAAAACTCTTCACCAGCTCTTGGATACGTTTTTTCTTATTGCTGCCGAAGGAAGAAAATAATATCTCTCTAGAAAACCCATTAATGCCTCTCATTTTAATGAAGGATGGTCCTAAAGTTGCAATTATGGTATCATAGAAAAATCAGCTAATGTGGATGAACAAAGCTAAGCAATCCATTTTTCCATCCACAGCAGGTCTTTGCCTAAGCAACAACATAAAGCAAGGCAGCCCGTCTTTTAAATATCTTCAGTGTGTGAGAGTGCTTCTTATATCAATGATCTCTGATGTTGTTGTACACAAAACCTATTTGCTCTTGTTTTGTTAGGGAAAATATCTGTTAACTATTTTCTATAGGGAATATTCATATAGGTCCATTCTAGTCATTTAACTTTCTCTTCTTTTGGCATAGTTGATGCCAATTTGAGATGTCATTTGAGATAAAAATATTTTTTACATTTTTCATTATTATTTTAATGGTTATGTACAGAGAAGTTGCAATTACATAATTCATGTAAATGAGTACATTTATTTTGAACAATGTCACTTCTCCCCTCATTCTATCCCAGTTCTTCCCTCCTGTCACTACCACAAGTTGCATAGTCCATTTTCTCATATCTAGTGAGCACCACTGTTGCATTTTCAACCTTTCTTTTCTCCATTTCTGTGTTCCCCTTTACCCTCCCAAAATTAGATAAACAAATAAGACACAAAAACAACAATAAAGAAAAAATCATTTCCATTTAAGAATTTCTTTTTAAAAATTGTTATTTGATTGTAAAGATACTGTACAGTTACATGAGTAAGGTGATGAGTACATTTCTTGTGGAGCATTGTTACCCTTTCCCTTTTTGTTCTCCCACCATCCCTTCCCTCCCCCATCACTTCCCTCACTCCTCCCCACCTCCCACCTTCCTGCCCAGTGTTATAAAGTTCATTTCCAATATACTGTCTTGTGGGTACCATTGTTGCAATCGGTCATTCTGTGACCTTGTTTCAGTATTTTGTTATAACTTTTCTCCTCCCCAAATTAGACAAATGTTTACACGATACAGGTACCAAAATCAAGTACAGTGACAACAAGGGATATACCATAGGGGGGAGAACAAAGGAAACAACAACATCAAAATAACATAGTACTTGAAAAATAACCACAACAAAGAAAGAATTTTTTTGTGATAAAATTTTTATTGTAAATATACTGTACAGAGGAGTTACAGTTACATGAGTAAGGTAATGTGTCCATTTCCTATTGAGCATTGCTATACCCTCCTTTATATTTCCCCACCATCCCTTTCCTCCTCACCTCCCCAACTCCTCCTCTTCTCCCCCCTCCCAAAAAAAATTGTAAAGTTCGTTTTCAACATACTGTCTTGTATGTCTCATTGTTAAAATGGGTCATTCTGTATCATCATTTCAGCATTTTGTTATTTCCCTTCCCCTCCCCAAATTAGAAAAAAGTATATAAAGATGCAGGGCACCAGAATCAAATACAGTGGCAACAGGGGTTGTACCATGGGGAAGAACATACAAACGAAAAAATAAAAATCACATAGTACATTATACGTTCATTAAAAAGAGCAGCAGCAAGAATAAAACCTCTTGTGTCCCTATCTTGGGGATCATTTGGCTTAGCATCAGGTTATATGATCATATGTACATAGCTTTTGACCTCTTCTGCTTGTCCTAGACATATACTAGTTATTGCAGATAAGAGAAACCATGGGACCTATGTTTTTTTTGAGTCTGGCTTATTTCACTTAATATAATTTTTTCCCAGTCTTTCTATTTCCTAACAAGTGGTACAGTGTCATTCTTTTGATGGAGGTATAGAATTCCACTATATATATATATATATATATATATATATAATACATAAATAATACATATATCTATATCACATTTTCTTGATCCACTCATCTACTGAGGAGCATCTGGGTTAGTTCCATATCTTAGCTATGGTGAATAAACTTAATTGTGCTAGTAGCTGTAGTATGGCCTTATTTGTGATTGTTTGGGTAAATGCCCAAAAGTGGGATTGCTGGGTCATAGGGGAGCTCTATATAGAGTCTTTTGAGGAACCTCCATACTGCTTCCCAAAGTGGTTGAACAAGAAAGAATTTCTTAATGTACTCCATTCCTTCCTTTTCAGCTCACTGTAAAGCTTGAAGTGACATTTCTTGGTTTGCTTTTGTGCAGTCCTTTTGAATAGAGTTATAGACTGTGTCTCTGGATGGCAGTAGACTGAATATCAGACCAGACCAGCAGTTCTAGAATCATTTGAGGGACATCCTCATAACTAAGGCTATACTGTACCACTCAAAATGGAGAGGTCAAATAATAGAGGTATCTAGACCTAAATTTTCATGCACTGCATTTATTTGAGCATGTCTGAAAGAGAATTTAGAGATCTGTCCTCATAAATCTCTTATCTACTGAATATCATTCTGTATTTATGTGCTCAATGTACTCACTTGGAGTTAACTGTTTTTATTTTTCTAATTATTGTATAAGAAGAAACTTGGAGGTGTATTAAAGAATCAACCCAAGTTTATCTCACTGTTTATTTATTAGATTCTGCTATCATATTTCTGTCTGACTTGAATGTAAACCTGTTATGATCTCCTGGATTTAGTAAAGTGGCAGAATTCAGCATTTATAATTCATAGATATGGTTGAAGCAGAACTCATTTATTCACGAGTGAGTGAAGAAGCAACATTTTGCTTGTTGTCGACTGAGTATGAGACACAACTCATTTATACCAATCAATTGATGAAAGTCACTCATAAGGAAATTTAATCCAAGCTGTTGATCGAAGAGTAAAAATAACAGCTTTGATTAACATGTAAAAGAAAAATCTCCAGGAAGGAGAATTCATAAAAGCAATCAGTACAAAGAATAGATTCATAATGAGAATATATTTCTACAGCTAACTCTAGAACTCATGTCCTAGTCTTGGCATTATTGGTTAAACATAGTTATGTAACTGAGTTAGCTCCACTCTGTCCACAAAGTCTGTTTTGTTACAGTTGACAAATTTAAAAGCAGTATAATGTTGCTTCTCTAATAAGTAAGTAATCTATGGTTATGACTGGTTTGACTGGCTTTAAAACCTGTATTCCAAGATCTTATTTACTTTGTAATTCCACATTTTAAATTACCTTTCTCAAATGGTGAGTATTGATACAGGGGGTGTTATTATTGTTTTTAGTGCAAGGCAGAACACTGCTTCATGGCTCAAAGATAGAAATGACACATAATTCTGCTGTCAGCCATAGGACAATAGAAAGCACTAGAGTGTCTAGCTTATTTAAATGTCAGCTTTGCTTTAAATCATTAGAGATTAATTGATTTATAATTATATAAGGATAAATATGAGCATATACCAGTTACCAGGAGCTAAAACAAGAGATCTAGATCAGTACTAGAGGCTTCCCTGAAAAGAAAACTACCAAAGCAATGTTGCTATGTTAATAGCAAGGGTCATTTAGGACTTAGGCAAGACTAAAAGTTTTTTTTTAATTTTAAATTAAAGTTTAAAAATTTTTGGGTGTTACAAAGTCCCAGATCTTTGTATACTCAGTTTGAACAGTAAGGAATTTTATATGTGTTTTAGAGACCACTTGCTATAAATCAACAAAGTCATACAGTCTACAAGGGTACTAAATGTGTTTTGGAAACTCAAGCCACCTAAGACTATAGACATTCATTTGGAGTATCTTATTTATCAGTGAGATCATTGTGCTAACCTATCACCACAGGAGTTAAAATGGCCTTCAATTAGTTCAGCCTCTTTCTCTCTCCTGTTCTTTGAGTGTTCCTATGTACATTGCTAACTGGTTGTAAACATAGAATTTCAAATAATTTGTTCTTATTAAATATGTTTGGTTCAATTAGACCCTATAAGAAATAGTGATTATCTTCATTGATTCTGTCCCCCAAATTACAGGTTATTTTTTATTTTAACCTTAGAATAAGAAATTATTATTTATTTCATTTATCATGAACAAATGTATTTTATTGTGTTAAAAGTGTTTACAAATTTCTGGTAGAAATTCACCCTCATCTACTTCAACTAATATGTATATTATATATAGCATATATATATTATGTAACATATATACCATATATTATATACATGAATAAAACAATTAAAAGTTTTAATAAGACTATAATATATATGAATACAGAATATATAGAGATATAGAGAATATATACAGAGAGAATATAATGAATATATATTAATAAAGAAACAAAATAAAAATGGTTAATAAGTATATGAGACAATTTTCTACATACAATCTACTAACATGGTTCTGAACTGATTCCTAAATCTGATGATGAATGTATGTTTTCTATCTCAAATTCAGCACAACATGAACTTAATGCCTTGAGCATACATGTATGCATGCCTGCCACATTGGCCTTACTTCAAAGATTGTTCCAGCAATGCATGCCTGGGTAGTCAAACATCTATACTGTATTTCTTCATGAAGAATCCAAAGTAGAGTTAACCTTACTCAAATCCAAAACTAACTCATTTTATAGTTCATATGGACTAAAAGACACAATCAACTTGAGTAGTGGATCTCATGAAAGTTTGCTGCATCTTACTGCCCATGTTACATTTTCATACGTGGAAGTGTGGAGTGACAAGTTTCTGTGGACGGCAGAGGGAGACAGCTGGTAGAAGGGGAATCATTTGCTTAATATCAACTGTGTTGTCTATAATTTTACCTCATGAGACATTTGACCATAGAATAAATGAACACTGCCTTTTAATTTATCAATGTTCCAATAAAAAAAGTATACCAGAGACACTGCAAAAAAAAAAAAAAGCTACTCAGGTGCCAGTGGCTCACACCTGTAATCCTAGCTATTCAGGAGGCTGAGGTCTGAGGATCGAGGTTCAAAGCCAACCTGGGTAGGAATGTCTGTGAGACTCTTATCTCCAATTAACTACCAGAAGACCAAAAGTGGTGTGTGGCTCAAGTGATAGAGTGCTCGCCTTGACCTGACTCAGCGACAGCTCCCAGGCCCAGAGTTCAAGTCCCATGACTGGCAAAAACAATAATAACAACAAAAGACAACTAGCAGTTATTTAAGTAACTCTCATCTTTGTACAGATGGTTTAAAAATATTTTGCCAATATCCAATGTGATAAAATAAGACTGTTCATTGGTAAGCATACTTTCTGAAATGATCTTTCTAATTAAACAATATACAAATTAAACAGTATATAAATAGAACAATACTGTGTTTGGTCAATAGTTATAGAATACAAAATAGTCTGAAGATTTTTATGGCATACATAACTTCAGTGAAATAAAAGCAAAACCCCAAAACAATGCAAGTGTAAAGACCAGCACAAATAGTGGAAAGGATGAACTGTTAAGTCAAAACTTGAGATGAAAAGAGAAGTATCATTGATTCAACAAAATTAATTAAATATTACTTAGAAGGCTTATCAAATAGTACTGATCCAGTGACAAGAGATTGTTGGTATAGTAATGAACTTGGTAACATTTTCTTAGAAGGAAATAATATATAAATAAAATAATGAAAGATTATTATTGACATGGAAATTCAAAATATAGTTCTAATTTAAATAGTCTAAAGAAATAATGATAAATACCATTTTGATAATGTTTGAAAAATAAACTGTAAAGCTTACAAGCACCTAAGGAGAAATATTAATTAGCAAAAAAGGAAAATTAAGGTCACTTACATGTTCTATTAAGTTAAATTCCTGAAGTAATGAAAAAATTCAATGTTACAAAAGTGTTGTCAAACCAAAATGTTACATTCAACCAGTTTTACCTCTCATAGCATGAAATAGATTGATACATATAAACTTAGCAAGGATGTCTACTCAGCATTCATTTTTCACAAAAAAATACGCTGAAACCAACCAACATTATTGTAAAGAATAATTCTTTAAGTGATTATTATTAATGCTAAACTCATTGCTCTGCTTTGTGTCCTAATTGAATGCTAACAAAAATAATACTTCAGAATTATCACAGCTTTATTAAACATAAAATGATATAGTGCAAAATTCATATTAAAATACAGGATCAAATGTGTGTAGTTTGGTCTCATGATCTCAATCACTGGGTATCCTGCCCTGGAATTGTAGTGTGGAAGTGGCAGGGTCTTTGAAACCAGGTAATTATTATAAACTTCTATAAAACATCTGCTCAAATATAAAATCTGTTCAAATAATTTAAAGCAGTCTTGAAAGTGGCACTTTGACAGGTGACTAAATCTTTAGTTGAAATTCTGAACTACTCTTATATTTAGTAAATTACTAAAAGGAGTCTAAGGACTAGTAAGCCATTAAACTTCTCCTTACAATTTATTACAATGTTGGATCATAGTCTAAATATATAAAGGTGCAGATGACAAAGATACAACTTGGATTGTGCTCTTCTATTGGAATTATATGGATTGTGTTCACTTGTACCTGAAAAGACATGTGTCAGGGAGCCCAGTATTCTAAACCTGATGTTAAGCTGGTGGCTCTGTGATCCATTTTTTACCTTATACTGAATTTCTAGCATAGTACTCTGTCATGAGCTGAAATCCTCATGTAAAAAGAAAATAATTCTATGAACCTAGAAGGCACTCTAGAAGATGAAAAACTTTTATCTCAGCACCTCTGAACTAGTATGGCACCTTTCCTTGGTATTGCAGATATGAACAAGGTACAGTGAATTGATCCTTTATTATACGCATAGCAAAAACATTTATTGTACTGAAGAGTAAACATCATAGTTTGCCATTTCCTTATGGATTTCACTGGATTCTTCTCAATTATTTTTGGTGATTTCATTACAGAAACAATTGTTCACTGTTCAGATATATAATGGTACAAATTTTGTTCTGTTAAAATTTAGAAGTGAACAGGATTAAGGGTACATTTTAAATTTGATTGTACATTTTAAACTTTTTTCTTTTCCATGAGGACCTCGGTATTGCTATATATTTAAATATTTTTTAGACTTTCAATTTTTGATGAAATATTGGGACTACTAATATTATGGTGATTCATTTGACTAATTCAAGAGAAGAGTCGAAAGTTTCACTTTCTTATTTTGTTATAATTTGTGCATTACTCTTATTTTTCCTTCTTCTAATGATACAAGAAAATGACTAATTTTTATGTTGATCCTAATAGCAGACATTATAATTATCTTCTCACTTTTAATCATTTCTAGTTGATTGTCCTTGACTTTCTAAGAACATAATTGGCAAATAATATCAATATCAATGTGTATTTATTGTCATACCACTTTCCATATTTCTAGCCTTATTCTATCTGGTTTGTTTTTTGTAACAAATATCAATTATTAACTGAATTCATCTTAGTATTAACTTTAAAGGAATTATGTCATATTAAGTGAGCTATTTGACATTGCTAATTAGTAGAAAACCTTATTCAGGGATCATCATGAATCATCAGGAATCATCTTTCATCATCATGAACTTACTGCTACTAATATAGCTGTTAAATTTTTGTTCAAGCATTTTACCATAAAATCAAAATTGCAGTAAATCTATGTTATCATTTTATATAAAATATTAAATAGTAATAAATAACATTGATTTCCTAAAACAGAACTCTTTCCTGAAACAAATGCTAATTTTACTATAGTATAATATTTTGTTTATGAAATTTTTCCATTTTTGATCATAAATTTATTTTACTTTAAAAGTATTTTTTTAAAAAAATGGACAAATTTGAAAAGTGCTTTGAAACTAATACAAGTTGGATGCTGGGGTCTCATACTTGTAATCCAAGCTACTCAGGAGACTGAGACATATAGGATTGCAGTTTGAGTGCACCATGAAATGTCTACAAGACTACATCACCAAAAGAACTGACAAAAGTGGGGTTGAATATAACTAAAGAAGTGAAGTCTAGCCTAGCAAGCAAATTGAGCAAGAGTTAGGTCCTGAATTCAACCCTAGTAATTCATTGCTGCAGAAGGGAGGGCGGGAACTAGGGAGAGAGAGAGAGACAGAGCAAGAGACAGTGAGAGATACAGGGAGAGAAGGAGAGACAGTGAGAGAGAGAGAGAGGGATAGAGGGAGAAACGGAGACAGAGAGGGAGAGAGAGATGGAGAGGGAGAGAACAGACAGACAGAGACAGAGACAAAGGGAGAGAGACAGACAGAGACAGAGTCAGAGACAGAAACAGACACAACTTTTCAGTTTTCTAAATGGTAATATCTTTAAAATTCCACTGAACTTATATGAGAATCCTCAAAAGATATATATATATATTTGGTAAAAATTATTGAGTGAATAAAAAATATGTAAAATTGCCATAAAAGCATCAGGTTCCACAAAAAAAAGGTGGGAGAAAATTCAGGTAAAAATACATTGTATATTCGATAGAATTGAGTAGTGCAGGGGAAAGAGTGGGTTAAAGAAGGTTGAAGATTTTGAAGTGATGACAAGACCAAGTTGCATTCTACACATAAACTTCTTTGTTAAAAGGCAATAAATAAATAAATAAATACCTAACCCCAAGTCAAGGTAAGTAAGGGAAAGGGTGGGTTGGGAGCGGTGGTTGAGAATGTTGAAAGAGGTGACCTTGGCACTGTATTCAGAAACTACATCGGTGAATGACAAAGCATTTGTACCACTACTTAAAGATATTAAAATATTGAAAAAATAAATTTATATATGTAAGGTCCACTGCCAATTTTATCCTCACAACAACATGGCTAATTAGCTAATTACTACTATCATTTTACCAACAAAGAAAATGGAGTTTGGCATACGTACATGATTTTCTGGCAGAAGAGTAATAGTAAGAGCTAAGATAAAAACTTGGTCTATTTATCTCAAAGTTCATGACTTTTCGCTATCTTGTATTTCTACCTGAACCTGAAAAAACAAGAATAAACTCAGGGTAAGAATCTACATTTATTGTGAACATTTTCGCAGTTGAAGCACTAGCTATGGGAGAAGAAAATGTGTAGTAAGAGAGAGTTTAGTACATTTTCAGGGCACTTTTGTCATAAAGATTCAACTTTATCTTTCAATAATTTAAATCCCTGATCTATGTTGAATATATAAAAATAAGTAATTTTTCTTTGATATTTATAGTTTGATATCAGAAATAGAAGATACTACTTTCTCCGATATGGATCTTAGGGACTTTCTATTATTGGAACTATAATTCTTTTTCCTAGGAAGCTAGCCTCTCAATATATCAAGTATTCTAATGTTATCATCATGGTGCATTTACAAAATACTATTTTACTATTGAAATTATATACCTAATTAATTTATAGGAATCTACAATTTCTTTCCAATAAATTTTTCTCAATTTAGAGGTGTTAAATATATTTAGAATTGGCTACTCAAATTATATATTTCAATCTTATGACTAATTTTTTACAAGACTTACAGTATAGGGGCTGGAAAGGAGTCTCAGTGGTAGAGTGCTAGCCTTGCATGCATGAAGCCCTGGATTTGATTACTCAGCACCACATAAGCAGAAAAAGCCAGAAGTGGCACTGTGGCTCACCTTGAGCTGAAGAGCTGAGGGACAGCACCCAGGCCCAGGGGTCAGGTCTCACAACAGACAAAAAAAGATAAACGTTATAAAAATGGATTAAAACCTGACACAAACCTCAGATTCATCTCAGTCAGTATATTGACTGTTTACATTGGCAGCTCCCCATCTCATTCAAAGTAATATTTGGAACCTCACTTTTTTTCTGGATGATAAACCTTTGCAATACAAGAATGTTTATAAAGCATGTGTTATTCTAGTCTTGAAGTGTGAAAGGAAAAATCATAATATTTTTATTGCATCTCTATAAAGCATTGAACCAGTTGATGTAGAGACTATGAAAAATTTTTCCTATTTCAAATCCATGTAACGTGATGGAGGTGGGGAAAGGGAGGGATAGTTGGAGAACAACATAGGAGGGGTTACAATGCTCGACAAGAAATGCAAGACAACAATGCTCATTACCTTCCTCACGTAACTGTAACTCCCCTGAATGGCATCTTTACAATAAAATAAAATAAAAAGAAGCACTAAATTTTCCTTTCTCTTCATAATTTCAGAATTATAGCCCTGTTCCTACCCTCTCTTAATACTACTGAACTTCTTTAGATGCCTAGGCCATTAATTTTCTCAATTTCTCTTAATTCTTTCATTTCACAATCAGTTCACAGCAGTGCTCCATTCATTACCTTGAATCTTCCTGTTCCTAGAAGGTCCCAAGAACAAGAGCTCTGCTCTTTCTATAGATAGCTGAGCACTAATAAGGACTCTCTTATGACAAGTGGAATGCTGTATCTACTGAGGTGGTAGACACTGGCTAGAGCCATCCACAAACCAACCCTCCTCCCACTCTTTTCTATTTTGTTCCTGGGGCATTATTCAGAGGAATTATTTCTAAACCATATTCCTATACTGAAATTTATAAATAATGGTTTGTTGGTCAAATTTATTTATTTATCTATTTGTTTATTTAGGCATTCATTTATACGTTCCTTCAGCCTTCCATAGTATTTGGGCTTAATCCTAGGCCTGCCAATTGCTAGACAAGTGCTTTACCAGTTAAACTATACTACCAGTTCCTTTGTTTCTATGTAAGGGGGTTTTGTTAACTGTGTCTGGACAGACCTCAAACTAGAAGCTTTTATGCCTCTGATTCTTGAGTGGATGAGATTACAGGTGCATACTACCTTGTCCTACAGGATATTTATTTAATAATTCTCAAACTCACACTGCATACATTAAATAAAAATATCTAAGGGTTAGGAGTAGACAAAAGTATTAGTATTACAACAAATAATGTACAGACCTTCATTTACTTAAAAATAGTTCTCAATGACTCTTCCAAAAATCAGTTTTATCTTTAAAGGATGACATGTTCAAATTTTTACCAACATATTGGCACTATTACATTCATATTCCTTGTTTATTTACAAACTAAAGCATAATTACACTCCTTGGAGCATCTTTTCATGTTAAAATAGGATCACTGAACTTCCTCTATTTCCTCAGGTTATTTTTGAGTAAGTTGTTCTTTTAAAAAGTTTTTCCTCCTTATATTATCTTTAGATAGTTGTATAAAAAAGTTGCCATTTAGCCAGGCTCAGGTGGCTCTCGCTTGTAATCTTAGCTACTCAGGAAGCTGAGATTTGAAGATCGCGGTTCAAAGTGAGCCTGAGCAGGAAATTCCATGAGACTTTTATTTCCAATTAACCACTAGAAAACCGGAAGTGGCACTGGCTCCAGAGGTAGAACGCTAGCCTTGAGCTGAAGAACTGAGGGACAGCACCTAGGCCCCAGAGGTCAAGCCCCAAGACTGACCAAAACAAATTAAAAATTGCCATTTAACAAACTTTATTTTCTTCTGCCTCTGTTTCATTATCTCTAGGGGATTCTTCACATAAATGGTTTTGTATGTGTGTCTCTAACTCGATGTCTCCCTACTGCTCTCTATAGATTTGTTCCTTTATATAGGGTACACTATGTGATTTTGTATGTGCTATGTTTCTTTATGTCTTTTTCTCCTTTTGAAGGTCTTTTGTTCTTTGAATTTGTGTCGGCTTTCTTGTGTATTAATATTGCTGTTAATGTTATTTCTTCCTCATTCTCTCCATTATTTTCTCTTTTCTTCATTAATGATTTTACTTTCCAATTAATTATACCACAATTCCATGTTTCTTTCTGTTTGTTCATTTGTCTCTTTCCAATCTTGATTTCTCTACTATTTTTTACAAAGATGTGGACATATTTATGTCGACAACTAAAAAAAATACAACCAATGCATAATTTACTTGCTTCTTACTTCAAATTAAAAAAATCTATTATGACTACTTCCATTTATTACTTTCACTTTTCAATAAATTGCAGTCTGGTGTTTTTAATCTTTATTCTGCACTAAAACTAGCCTCATTCTGCACACCAATGATTTTTAATTACTAAGTCGAACAGATAATCCTACTCATTAACTTAAATGATACTGTTCCTCTTCAGGAAACTTGACTTTGTTAGCCAAAGTTCTCTTTGTTTAATCATTCTGTCTCTTCTTGGCTTCCATTGTATAACTTTCATGATTTTCCTTAGGTTACTCTCTTAATAATTCTTCATTTAAGAGTAAGCCTTCACACTTTTGGAATGTGAAGGAGAATCCCTTATATTGAGAAGCAACCTCAACCCAGATGTCTTACCTAAAATACCCTAAACTGATCCAGAAGTTAAAATGTAGCCACGTGACTGAGCCTAAACAAGAATGTCAGAAAATTCATTTAGTTAACACACAAAGTTTTGAAAAATATCTAATTATTTTTTGCATTGCTTCAAAATATAGAATGGTTTTATGGACAGTAATAAAAATGGAAAACTCTAGAGTTGCTACAGTTGCTAATTTCACATTATAAAATGACTAAAGACCAATCTTTTGTTTTTTGTTTTTGTTTTTGTAGGTCCTGGGCTTGAACTCAGCCTGGGCGCTGTCCCTGCACTCTTGAGTTCAAGGCGAGTGTTCTACCTCTTGAGCCACAGCACCACTTCCAGTTTTGCAGTGGTTTATTGGAGATCAGAGTCTCATGAAGTTTTCTGCTTAGACTGGCTTTGAATTGTGATCCTCAGATCTCAGCCTTGTGAGTAGCTAAGATTACAAGTGTGAGCCACCAGCACTTGGCTAAAGAACAACTTTTTAAGTTTTTGTTTGTTTGTTTTTGTTGTTGTTGTTGGTCATGGATTTGAACTCTGGGCTTGGGCACTGTCCCTCAGCTCTTCAGCTCAAGGCAAGCACTCTACCGCTTGAGCTACAATGCCACTTCTGGTTTTCTAGTGGTTTTTGGAGATAAGAGTATCATGGACTTTCCAGCCTGGGCTGGCTTTGAACCGTGCTTCTCAGATCTCAGCCTCATGAGTAGCTAGGATTACAGGCATGAGCTACCAGTGCCCGGCTAACTTGTTAAGTTTTTAACTACATTCTTTGTGATTATGTGTTATATTGGTTCTTAAATCCATAAATCCAAATTTTAATCAGTGTTAGTAATCAAATATCTTATAATTACCTCTAATTCAAAGCATTTTAAAACTCGGTAATAACACGTGCATTCTAATGCATTTATGTTACTCTCATCTGTATACCTAACTCTGAAAAATGGCATATGATTTTAAACTATTTTTACCTTAAAGCAACCATCTTCTTAATATAAATGTAGTTATTGTACAATGCCTACATAGGTAACTCATTATATATATATATATATCATCATCTATATATATATATCATCTATATATATCATCTATATATACATAACTCATCATATATATATAGACACACACATATAGAGAGCGAGATTTGACACACACACACACACACACATATATAAAACACACACATATATATAGAGAGAGTGAGTTTTGACATATACTTAGCTCTGGAGGACACTTTAACAATGGTATTATAAGAAGGATGAAGAGAAACTAAATTATGTGCAAATAAAAGTACTTAGAATAAGAAATTTAATGACAAATCACTAATTTCATAAATACGCTTGCTAACCTTCACAAAAATAATGAACAAGACTGAGTCAAGAATGAAGTTATAAATCTGTTATTCACATACCACCTTCTTGGTCTGAAAAACATTGTGTTAATCATCTTGACACTAGGTTGCTTAAATACTTAATAATCAACATAATTACGACTATAAATTTAGTTCATACTCTTAAATGTGATTTTTTTATATACCATGAGGAAACTCATCAAATGCTATGTTAAATTCCAAGGTTAAATGCTATTTGTACTTTAATTCCATCCAATAATCTTCTTAAAAATGAGGTTGTCTAGCTGTGTTCTTCATTTATTTATTTATTTTTAAATTATTCTTGAAATCTGATCTGTACTTTTCATTCAGATGAAGACTTGTGTAAGCAAAATGTAAGTTTCATCCCATAGTTCATGTGATGCTAAATTACAAACAAAAACAATTATGTCACATATTTTATATTTTATCAATATTCTAAAATTTGTAACTCTACATATTTCATTATCTTGGTAAGATGTTGAATTTCTGTTTTCTCATAGGATATTAAAATTAAACAGAATTGAATATTATTTGTTTCTTATAAAAGACAGCAACAATATTAATAATTCATCATCTTAAAGAAAATATACAAAGATAAGCCATTGTGGTCTATGAAACATCAAAGAGCACAAGTTAACAATGTATTTAAATTTGTTTTAATATCTTGTACATATCTATTTAGATTTCACTTCACATTAAATCACTATGTCATTCTGACAGCATGATGAATTGTGACTAATTTCTTTATCTTTTAAAATCATTTAAGATATTTTCAGCAAATCAACAAAAATAAATCTGAAGTTTAAGAATATTAAGGCTAAATAAGTAATTCCGTTATCCTGCTTCAGTTTGTGGTCTAATTAATTTCTTATTTACTAGGTCTTCCAAGCTATGAAAATGTTTTCTCCATGTAATTACATTTGTGCTTTGTTTTTATAGAAATTTAAGTGCATCTGTCTTCTTAATATTTCTCTGGTTACAAATGTTATCAAACTATTGCCCTTTGAACAATAACAGAAAAGTTGGCAATATCCCAACCTAATTTTGAACATTTTAATTGTTTTCTAATAAAGCAAGTGAGCTGTAGTCTCCACATATAAAGGGATATGGGCTGTATATATAAAATGTGCTGCAGTGGTCCATTTAACCCCAGAGTTAGGGCAATAATGCTAGCACAAAAGCTACCATAAGCCACAGAAGCAACCAGCCCAGAATCATCTTTTCTTGAAAGGCAGAACTTGCTTTCAATTTGTCTTTATTAAGATACCCAATATGTAATACATTCTTAAACATTCTCTGTGTTGCTATTTGATTGCTCCCTCCCCTGTAATTTGTAAATTGATTTAATCTGGGTTCTCAAGAGACTGAAGGATTTTCTCAGCCATCAGTGTGATTATCTATCAGAGTTTGAAATTATTTATAAAATGACATTGCTGTGGATTTCAAAAGAAAGGCAATTGCTTTCTAAATTAAATGAGATTGACAACAATCAAATAAAGACACAATCTAAGGTCCATTACTTGTACCTTCAAAATACTCAGCATGAGGTACTGAAGCTACAGAATTAACCATTTATGTGTATAAATATAAACACTTTTACATGAATAAGTTGTCTTTTCCAAAATAGTCATGGTTGTGTATTAAAAGATATAAGATTGTAATGACTTTAAATGCTTCAAAAAATCACAGAAAATTTGAGAATAGCATCCAATATTCCTTTAACAATATTAAATCAGTGGTATAGTTCTATCTGGATTCACATGCATTCCTTAGGCTTTCCTAAGACACTACTTAATAATAGCAATCAGGTACTGTATTAAAGTTTCTTAAAATTAGAAGTGGTTGCAAGGAAAGCGCTCTACCACTGAGCCAACTTCCCAGCCCCCAAAACAAAGGAGGAGGCTACAATGCTTGATAAGAAATGTACTCACTATCTTGCCCATGTAATTGTAACTTCTCTGTACAGTATTTCCACAATAAAATATATATATATATATATAATAAAAAAATAAAAATAAATAAAAATTAGAAGTGGTTAGTTATGTGTAGTCCAACTAAATTGAATGCTAGGCAAAAATGCAGTTACATTTAAGATGAAATAATTTCAGAGAGACAGAGATTAGAAATGAAAATTTTAATATTGTGCCTGAAAAGTAATAATGTCAAAGGAGTTTGAAAACAACCAAAAATAAAGACAATTCTCATTTATGATGGAGTGGAAAGGGCCAAAGAAATGAACTGTTTACTATTGTCAAGATATGGATTCAACATAGACGCCCCTCAATGGAAGAATGAATCAAGAAAACGTGGTATGTATTCACAATGAAATGCTATGATTCCATCAGAAGGAATGATATTATATTGTTTCTAAAGAAATGGAAAGACCTGGAAAATATATTAGGGCAAAGTAATAAAGATCCAAAGAAATGTAGGATTCAATATTAAGTGAAGTAAGCCAGATCCAAAGAGACGTAGGTTGCATGGTTTCCCTCATTCGTTGTAACTGCAATGTGTTTATAAATCTACAGGTAAACACAATGGATGGTAAATGACCAAAATAAAAATATATTTGGGCATGATAAATTATACAGGACTCTAAACACACTTTGAGAGTAAAGAAGTATATTCTTAGGAGAGGATCTCAAAGTTTCAATAGCTACATGCACATGATCATATAAACTGATATTTATCAAAAATGAACTCCAATAAATGAAAAGAAGTTTTCTATAATTTTGTATTTTGTTTTTGTTTCCTTTTTTTCTTTGTCACTCATTGATTTCTGTACATTTTGTCTTAATGTAAGTTTATCTGTTTAGGGAAGGGTAAAGAAGAGCACAGAAATTGTGGGACAAAGGTGAACAAATGCATCAGTGATACTCACTAGACACTAAGTTGAAAATAAACTGTACAACTTTGGGGGAGTGGGGGAAGAGGGTAATTGGGAGGGAAAAACTGGGAGAAAAAGAGGGAAGGGCCGGGCACTGGTGGCTCATGTCTGTAATCCTAGCTATTTAGGAGGCTGAGATCAGAGGGTCATGGTTCAAAGCCAGCCCGGGCAAGAATGTCCATGAGACTCTTATCTCCAATAAACTACCAGAAAACTGGAAGTGGCGCTGTGGCTCAAGTGGTAGAGCGCTAGCCTTGAGCTGAAGAGTTGAGGGACAACACCTAGGCCCAGAGTTCAAGCCCAATGACCAACAAAAAAAAAAAAAAAGGGAAGAAGTTACACTGCTCAAAAAGAAATGTACTTTATTACCTGAACTGATGTAACTGTAACCTCTCTGTACATAACTTTACAACAACAATAAAATTAATCAATTAAGAAATTTTCTGCAAATTTGTTTCAGTGATAGGTAATTCCCCACTCCTTGGAGTGTAGCATCAAAATGGATGAATATTCTTCTAAAATGTAAAAACAGCATAAATGTCTTCCTATTAGAAAATATAACTATATTGAATGTATTCATATAAAATAGCAATCACAATATAAGCTCTAGAAAGAGAAAGCATGAGCAAATGCAATTATAATATTTCATATACTTATGTAAAAATTGAAATCAGGAAACTTGACAGGATAGGTAGATTTGGGAGATCATGGTGGAGAATGAGGAAAAGGTGACGTTGATCAAAATGCATTATACTCATAAACTGACATAATAAACCTGAAACCCTTTTGAAAAAAATTAACTTTCTTTCTTTGTTTTTTTTTTTAATCTTTTTAGTCAGTTGTGGGGCTTGAACTCTGGGCTTGGGCGCTGTCCCTGCGCTCTTCAGCTCAAGGAGAGCACTCTACTATTTGAGCCATAGCCCCACTTCCAATTTTCTAGTGTTTTATTTTTGTTTTGTTTTGTTTTTTTTTGGGAGATAAGAGTCTCAAGGACTTTCCTGCCCGGGCTGCCTTTGAACTGCTATTTTCAGATGTCAGCCTCCTGAGTAGCTACGATTACAGGTGTGAGCCACCGGCTAAAAATTTACTTTCATCTAAGCATGTTGCATGGTTTCAGATGTCATATAAATATTTACACACTTTTTGCTCATTTCCTTTTACTATCTGATAGAGAAATGGTTAAAGTTGTTACATTTTATTTTATTTTTTATAGTTTTTGTTTCTGTAATATAGCTTGAAATCATGATCTCCTGTTCTTGCTTGTCTTTCTTGATCACAACTAGAATTATATATACCATTTGAGTAAAGTCTCCTGTCTAACATTTTACTGGTTAATTTCAGATGGAGTCTCACAGAACATCAATCCTCTGATCTCAGCCTTCTGAGCAGCTTTTAATTGAGTTTGTTTGGGGCAACAGATAAGTATCTAGTTTCAGTCTTCAGAAATGAATTTATTCTTTGTCTCCTTTCTTTTCAGTCTTATTTTACAAATCCAGAAGAGTAAGTGTTGTCCTTTTTTATTTTTATTTTATTTTATTTTACTTTTTATTTTGAAAATACCGTACAGAAGGGTTCAATTACATGGGCAAGGTAATGAGTGCATTTCTTATCAAGCATTGTTACCTCCTCCTTTGTTTCCCCTTCCCATCCTTTTCCATCACCCCCACCCCACTTCCTTCCCCGCCCATGCCAAAGTTGTAAAGTTCATTTTCAACATAACATCTTGTACATCTCATTGCTGCAATGGGTCCACCTATGTCCCTATTTAAACAATTTGTTTTTTCCCTTTCCCTCCACAAATTATACTAACATCAAATACAGTGAAAACGGGTTATACCGTGGGGGAGGGACATACAAAGCAACAAAGAAATATAAATGTGTTAGAAACAATAGCAACAAAGAAAAAAACATTTGAGTCCTTATCTTGAGGTTAATTTCACTTAGCATCAACTTATCTGACCATTTCTGCTTGTCTCAGACATATACTAGTTATTGCAAATAAAGGAAACCATGGGCCATATGTGTTATCTTTTAACTCTTCATCTGGTACAAATCCTTATCAATTGCATTTCAATCTTTTGTCAGAATCTTTCTTTGTTTTAAATTTCTTTCTTAAAGTTTTTACATTGGGGGATCAGTTAATAATTATTCTTTAATTTAAAAAAATTATTGTAAAGGTTATCAACAGGGGCCTTACAGTTACAAGTAAGATAATGAGTGCATTTCTTTTTGAGCAGTTACCCCCTCCCTCATTTTCTCCCACTTACCACTCCCCACTCCCCTTGCCAAACTGTAAAGTTAATTTCCAACATAGTGTCTAGCCAGTATCATTGTTATATTAGATCATCCTTTGTTCCACTGTTTTTGTGATTCCCTTTCCCTTCCATGGATCAGGTAAGTTTACATACAAGAAAAAGGGCACAGAAAACTAAAACAGAAAGAAAAAATAGAAATAACTGCATACAGGACACAATAAGAACTTTTTGTTTCTAATTCTTGGAGTTCATTTTGATACACTTCATTATATATGGTCCTATGCACTTAGTGATTGGGATATTGTTATCCCCTGCTAAGAATATCACAGACATATTCTAGTTATTACAAATGGGGGTAACCATGCAACCTGTGTTTCTTTTGGCCTGCCTTGCTTCACTTAATATAACTTTTTCCAGGTCTTTCCATTTCCTTATAAATGTGGCAATGTCAAAAATGTTAACATACAACTTCTGATAAAATTTTAAAACACTTTTAGAACTTCCACTATTAAAGTGGAAGCTACTTTGTGCCTTACTGATTTACTGAGGTCTTATTTATAATGCTCTGAATACCCCTTTTGAAAATGCATATACCTTAGAATACTGTGATTCAATTTTTTATTCCTTGTTATATCAATTACTTTATTAGTCATAATTTTTATGCATAACATAGTACTAAAGTTACTGTAGTCAATACTGATTTAAAATAAATCTGCATATCCTGTCTTTCTTTATATTGTGTTTTTTTGTAATTTCCAGACTTGTACATGAGATGTTTATTTTTCTTGCTTAGTATTCCTATTGTATTTTAACTTGAATCTATCAGTGACAAATTTCTCTGATTCTTATACAATTAGAAGGGTCTTAATGTTTTTACATTTATTTGTATAGTACAGATTCTCTGTGAAATAGCATTCCATGACAATGTCTTTTTATCAATTACGTTTTTTAATGAATTGTATTATTATATGCTCACATAAATTCTGCATAAAAAACAACTGTCACTCAGTTTTGATATTACTTGTAAAGAATGGATCTTTTTGTGAATATTTAGTTTTATAATCTTCTGTTATCCTATATTGTATTGGGGTTTTCCTTTTATTCACTGAATTTGATTATCCTTTTTGAATCTATTTACTGTATTTGATAGGTTTTTAGAAGAGTGTCTACTATTTACCTTATATTTTTACATATTGTCTTTTGTTTTTGGTGTCCATATTGACTGCAATAATTTCTTATACAATAAATAAAAGTTCAGTTTCCCCTACATCCTCATATTAGGTGTGTTTAACTCATGTCTCCTTAAGTGCATTACTATGTTTTCCAATGTGCCCCACCATCCATCCTGGCTTCTATGCTTGAGTTTGAGTCTAGTCAACAAAATAACACCTCTTTGTCTTTTTCTTTCTTTAATCTGCTGCTAAACTTATCTACTGGTTTATGTTAGTTAAAATTTCTACTTGTCTATATATCACCTGTACAATAAAATTTTTAAAAAATCTATTAATATGCTTTTGTCCTTTATTCCTATTCTGTGGTGAACTTTATATTTTCTTATTTCTTAAGCATATTAATTCTTTTTTTTTCAATCATGGGGCTTGAACTCTCTGCCTAGTCACTATCCTTGACCACTTAAGCTCAAGGTGAGTGCTCTACCACTTGAGCCACAGCGTCACTTTTGGTTTTCTGGTTTATTGGAGGTAAGAGTCTCATGGACTTTCCTGCCTGGGCTGGCTTTAAGCCTTGATCCACAGATCTCAGCCTCCTGAGTAACTAGGATTACGGGCATAAGCCACCAGCACACAGCCCTTAATTCCTGTCATGAAGAATGAACTGGTTAAATCTTCTGTGAGCTTATTTCTTTTTGTTAATTTTCTCTTTTGTTTCACTCTATCCTTAGTTTTTTTTTGGTGTGTTTTCTAAAGGATGCTACTAAATATACCAAACTTTTATTAAGTCCCTTTTGCTTGGGACCCTAAATTCTCTCTTAGTTGTACAATATTGTAGGGTGGTTTCTTTGTTCAGCTTCTCAATCATAGTTGAGGCCAAGCAAATATTTGACATTCAGGTAATAATCAGTTTCTGTCAGTGCAACAACTTGTGAATCCATAAAACACAACAATTTTTGTGAATATATAAAAGTATGGCAAGAAAGATGGTAACATATGCTGAACATGAAACATAAATTTAATTTCCTTCGAGGTGAAGAATTGAAACTATGGATTGCAGACTTTAGATTTGGTGTGGCTCAGTTAATTATTATATTTTGTTGTCATCATCATGTCTCTAATATTCAACACATTATCACTAGTGAAATACTCATGTACCAATTTTATAGAAGAAATATGAACATGTAAATAGAAACAGAATTTGGAATAATTAACTCATCACCCTCATATAACTTATATACAAAAGATAATGGACTCTGGTTTTTGTTGTTGATGTGGTATTTTTATTTCTTTTTTTTTAAGTTTGTAGACACAAGGTTGGCCTCGGATTTGCAATTTTTGAACCTCAGTCTTCTGAGTGCAAGATTAATAGGTATATGTCACTGTACTTGCTTTTGTCCCTTTTGTAACTAGTGATTTAAAAAGGCTGATAGTGTTTACTGTGGATCAGTGCAAACAAATAAAAGACTTCACTAAATTACACTTAATTTTCTTTGGTTCAAAAACAAAGAACTGTAAAATAGACTCATCTAGGATAAAATTAGAAAGGTGTGTGTGTGTGTGTGTGTGTGTGTGCGCGCGCGCGCGCGCGTGCGCACGCGCGCATCATGTTGTGGGTTGACTTTGAACCATGTTTCTCATATCCAAGCTTTCTGTGTAGCTAGGATTACAGGCATGAGCCACCAACACTCAGCTCAATATGTTTTTCCAGGTTTTTTAACTTAGACTACTTTAACAAATAAGTGTAATAGTATAAACATGTTTTGTATAATTGTCTTAAACTATATCATGGGGAACTTGAGCTCTCATTGAATTAAAAAACAAAAGAGAATTGACATTCTACACCAGTAATTAGAAGTATTAATTAAATATGGGCATAGTGTGAAGTCCATCTTAAAGAAACATGGCAGGTTATGAGGCAGTGCCTGAAGGGTGGGGATTGTGTTTTAGAACAGGTATGCAAATGTATACAAATACATGAACTGAAATATGTTAGATTCAAGAGACAAATCAAACTGTAATTTCTTACACAGACAAAATCAAATTTCAACAAAATAAACATCAGAAAATGGTTACTTGAGAGGGGTAAGCTCTAAGTATATTTTAGAAATGAGGCTCTTGTCTAATGCATATCTAGTAAAGGACTCCCATTCTGTAGGCTTTCTATTTATCTTGCTAGCCATACAGAAACTCTTCAGTTCGATGCAATATCATTTATCCAGTAATTCTCCCATTTGTTGTGACTCTGTATCTTTAGTTAGGAAATTTCAACCTTTACTAAGGAGCCCTCATGTTTCCACTTTCCTTTCCTGTAATATTTTCATGGTGTCTGTCCATATATTGAGGTCTTTGATCCACTTGGATTTGATTCTGGTGCCGGATGATATATAGATAGATTTAACTTCAGTTTCCTGTAGCTGTACAGCCAATTCTGCTTTGCCCATTTATTGAAGAGACAGTCTTTTTTTCATTCTGTGTTTTTTGATCACTTATGAAAGTTTAGGTGGCTATAGGTCTGTGGGTTCATTTCTGGATCTTTTATTCTAATCCATTGGTCCTCAGGCCAGTACCAAGCTGTTTTTATTACTATGGCTTTGTAATGGAGTTTGAAGTTTGATATTGCTATTTCTTCAGCACTGCTAAGGATTGTTTTTGCTATTCAGCGTCTTTTACTATTCCTTATGAATTTTTGGATTGCTTCTTCAATGTCATTGAAGAATGTTGACATTTTAGTTAGTGTTGCATTGCATTTGTAGATAGCATTTGGCAGTATCTCTATTTTCACAATATTAATCCCTCCAATCCAGCAACAAGGAAAGTTTTTCCATTTCTTTAAATATGCTTTAATTTTCTTTAAAGGTTTTTATAATTTTCTTATAGAGGTCCTTCACATGTCTCATTAATTCCTAGGTATTTTAATTTTTGAGATTATTTCAAATGGAGTTGCTTTCCTGATTTGTTTCACTCTTCTGGTTGTTGGTATACAGAAAAGCTACTGATTTTTGTGGATACATTTTATTTTGGCTACTTTGCCAAAGTTTTGGATCAGCTCAAGTGACTTGGGAGAGGAATCTATGGAGTTCTTTAAATACAGGATCATGACATCTGCAAAGAGGGACAGTTTACTCCTTCTTTCTCTATTTAGATCCCCTTTTTGTTTGTCTCTTGCCTTATTTCTCTGGCTAGGAATTCCAGTACTATATTAAAGAGAAGTGGAGAGACCAGGCATCCTTGTTTCTTTCCTGATTTTAGAGGAAATAGTTTTAACTTTTCACCATTAAGTACAATGCTAGCAGTAGGTTTGTCATATATAGCTTTATTATATTTAGGAATTCTCTATGGATTCCTAACTTCTCCAGAGTTTTTATCATAAAGAGGTGTTGGATCTTGTCCCAAAAACAAATCCTTAAAGAAATAACAAACCAATTAATAAGTGATCTAAAGACTTAGAGAAATTGCTTTGAAAAAGAAATAAAAATTGCAAATAGACAAATGAAGAAATACTTTTGGCTATAAAAGAAATGCAAATCAAAACAACATTGTGAATCTATGTCACCCCAGCTAGAGTGGCCATTTTCAAGGACACTAAAAATAACAGATGCTGGCAGGAATGGGCCAAAAGGGAACACTATTACACGGTTGGTGGGAATGTGAACTTGTTCAGCCACTCTCGAAAGCAGTATGGAGGCTCTCAAAAGACTAAACATAGAGTTTCCCTAAGGCTCAGCAATCCCACTTCTGAGCATTTATCCAACTAACCACAAACTGGGCTACACTAAAGCCACCAGCACAACCATGTACTTTGCCGAATTGTTTACCATAACTAAGTTATGAAAGCATTCCAGATATCCCTCAGTGGATGAATGGATCAAGAAAATGTGGTATAGATACAAAATAAAATTTGTTGATTCCATCAGAAATAATGGCATTGCCCATTCATAAGGAAATGAAAAGACTTGGAAAAAAATTTTAATAAGTGAAGTGCGACAGACCCAGTAAAACATTTGTAATAACTAGAATGTGCCTATTAATGTACAATTAAATCCAATGGACAGTAGAAGACAAATAATTAGACCTGGAAATTATTAATTAAACAGCAGATGAAACATTCACAAATGAAAACAAAAGAGGAAATTATTAGGGGAGGATCTCAAAGACTCAATACTTATGTGCATCTGATCATATAAGATGATGCTTATTGAAATGAACTGTAAGAAATGGAAACTAGAGGTTTCTACATTCACTGTTTGTGGTTCATTTTTTCTTTCCTTTCTTCTTTGGTTTGTTACCTTCTGTCCCTATTTTAATTATTTCTGTACCCTTTGTTTTATATATAAGTTTATCTGATTTGGGGAGAAGTTGAAGTACAGAAACCAAACGTGGGACAAAGGATGAACCAATTCAGCAGTCATACTCAATAAACATTATTTTGGAAACAAACTATACAACTTGGAGGAGCAGGAAGCCAGAGGGGCAAAACTGGGAAAAAATAAGAAATGTGTTTCACTGTTCAAAAGGAAATGTACTCATTACCTGACTTATGTAACTGTAACTCCTCTGCACATCATCTTTACAATAAAATTTTTAAAAATTAAAAGAAAAAGGAGTGGACTGGACTCAAGGGAAGAAGGATGGAAAAATGAAGATGTGAAGAAGAGAAGAAAGGCTGAATGCAGTCCAGAATTGAATGTGTATCATACAAAAGTGAGTGAAGGAGTGGGTTGGGAGGGTTGGGTGAGAATACTGACATTGTTAAAAAGGCATTTATTCACAAATTGCTCTCTTAAAGTGCAACTTCTTTGTATAACTACTTAAGAATTAAAACAAAAATAAAAGTATGGGTTCAGTTACTACACAGAAACCAAACTATTACAAACAAATAAAAGAATAGGTTCAGTTAATACCCGCAAACCAAACTGTGTTATACTTGTGTTTTTCTTTGTTGAGTGACTTGATTAGTCTTTCAATTTTTTTTTTTTTGGTCGGTTATGGAGCCTGAACTCTGGGCCTTGGTGCTATCTCTTAGCATTTCAGCTCAAGGCTAGAGCTCTAGTACTTGAGCCACAACGCCACTTCCAGTTTTTTCTGCTTATGTGATGCTGAGGAATTGAACCCAGGGCCTCATGCATTTTTTTTATCATACTTCAACACAAAGTACCTTAAGTTCTATTAATATTTGGGATGTTTTTAAAACTATTACTTGTATTGCATACACGTAGTAGGCAAGCACTACCACTGAGCCACCTTCCTAGCCCCTACTCTTTCAATATTTTGCAGCAAAATCCAAATTAATAACTTTTATACTTTCTTGAACAAATTATGAGCAATATTTTAAATAATTTGCCTCCTGAACCTGGATCAAACTATGAAGTAATGTATTTCATTTTCTCTGGTAGATACTTCCTCCATCTTTAGGAGTCGGCTAGTACAGATCACAAAGGAAATCTGTCTCAAGAGGCCTAGGTTTAGGGTTTCATCCTGCCATTATCTTCTCTATGCAAATAGAAAAGGTTTGAAAATTAAGTATATAATCATTCTCACAAGGTCAAATTTTTAAATTACATAGGTTTTTTAAATTACAGACACTGAATATGCATTTGCTTTGTTTTATTTTTATAATGTTAGATACACACATTTTATTAATCTAGATGTGTATAGATTTTTAATTGACTACTAACCATTGTAGAACAGATATTTCTTACTATAACAATAAGCATTCTCAAGCAATTTTTCTTTGTTCTAATTGTCAATATAGATTGAATCTGTGTTCTGGGTCTCATTTTTGAATTTGATTTAATTTTCTGATGATCTAATCTCTTCATTTTTCTACCTCCAAGGAAAATTTAAGGGTTGCTGATCAAAGATAAGACACTTAGAGATACAACACACACACACACACACACACTGTCCTAGATTCCTTTTTTATTATACTTTAACCCAAAATACCTTAAGTTCTATTAATATTTGGGATGGTTTTCAAACTATTACTTGTATTGCATACATGTGGTAGATTTGGATATATATGCAGCAGTTAAGAACATAATGGATTGTTAATGTTTTAAAAAATACTAAAATACTAAAAATACTAAAATACTTATTAATTAGAAAAAATCAATGTCCCTTTTACATTAAAAAGTTGGAAATTAGGAGTAATAATAATAGCGGAAGTGTAGGACATAAATCACCAAAAAAGTGAAGACATTGTTCAAGAGGTATTAAAATTTGAAATGATGAATTGAAACTTACTTGCACAATTATTTAAAGATAATAAACAATTTTGAAAAGAAAAACAGCACAATACTTTCATTGCACTTACAATAGACTTATTTTTGTCAAGTTCTCAAGTTCTTCTACAGCATACACAACATCATTGTTGTGGTAGATTCCATTGCTATCCTTTGCTGCTCCCTTTCTTAAGAGAAATGGAAAAGGGAAGTAATCATTGTTAAGATAATGGCTTGAATAATGTTAAAACATTTAAAATGCTTTTCCAATTAAAAAATCAAGTCATATATTAGTCTATTAATCTAATAAAAGAAAATGATAATGGAAAAACATGATTAACATTGTAATTAATCATCTCACCTCATTGATATTTATCTGACTCACATGACCATGTCACTAGAGCATTCATATTAACTTTCCAGCTTAGTGATTGATATTGATCATGGAAAGTCCAATTTAGCTACTGTGATTTGTACTGACTGATAAAATATCTGAACTGCTTGTACCAGTCATGAATGTGGTTGATTTGTCTCTGGAGGAATATCAAAAGATCTTCACAGTATTTTTAAATAGTAAATATCCAACTCATCTTTATATTTGGGAATAAAATAAGCAATATTTTAAAGAATTATGTAAATTTAACTTCTTCAGCAATTTCTATCATATTCCGAATCATCTTATCTTTTCCTTTTATAAAACACAGCTTCTGGGGCTGGGAAGGTGGCTCAGTGGTAGAGTGCTTGCCCTGCATGAATGAGGCCCTGGGTTTGATTCATCAGCATCACATAATCAGAAAAAGCTGGAAGTGGCGCTATAGCTCAAGTGGTAGAGCGCTAGCCTTGAGCTGAAGAGCTGAGGGACAGCATCCAGGCCCAGAGTTCAGGCCCCATGATCAACAAAAAAAACAAAAAAACAAAAGAAAACAGCTTTTGGTAGATAGTTTCAGCTTAGTATCTCAAGAAGATGATGGGTTTGAATATCTCAGAAATATGACAGGTTTGACTCAGTACTTGGCAAATGTTAATATACAAAGGGATTTTGGTTAGACTGTATGATTGAAATATATATTCTCAGTCATATATTTTAATATAGGAACATGAATGAAAAGAAAATATAATTTCTACTGAAAAAGAAAAACAAGCATTTAATGGATACATATGTATTTGCTTCATAAAATATAGTCTGAGAAAGGAATATTTTTTCTAAATTAAAAATTTTTTAAATAGCATATCTTGAAAAATAATTCAAATCAGTTATATATTTTCTATACTTGGAAATCTTATTATGTATGCTACTTTCAGAAGAAAAAAATGTACCCAAATGTGGTGGTACATGCTTCTATTTCTAATGCTTGTGTGTTTGAGACAGAAGAATTATGAGTTTGAGGTTAGCCTGTCTTCAGATATCAAGGATTAACCTTTTACACTTGAAAATATTCAAAAATACTGTTTAATATTGATCTGCAAGCAAAAAGAAATTTCACTGATGAAATAAATAAAAATGTATAGAAAAGGACTTTGAAACTTGAATTCTTTGAAATCTTAAAAATTTTACTGGGTTTTGTTTGTTTGCTTTTGTTTTGTTGGTGTTTGTTGGTCTTGGGGCTTGAACTCAAGGTTTGGGGACTGTTCCTGATCTCTTTTGTTCAAGTCTAGTGCTCTAGCACTTTAAGCCACAGCTCCACTTCCATTTTTTCTAGTGTTGAATTGGAGATAAAACAAAATGCTTAAATAGGCATACAGGTTGACCCATTGTAACATGAAATGTACAAGACACTATGTTTAAAATGAACTTTATACCTTGGGATGGGGGAAGGAGGGAGGACATGGTGAGGTTGGGAGGGAAGGGATGGCAGGGGAAAAGCAAAGGAGGAGGTAACAATGATCCATAGGAAATGTACTCATTACATTACTCATGTAACTGTAATCCCTCTGCACACTATTTTTACAATAAAAAATACATTAAAAAAGTTTCACGGAGTATCCTGCCCAGGCTGACTTCAAATCTTTAGATATCAGTGATCATCAGCAATCAGCCTCCCTGAGGAGCTAGTATTACAGACATGAGCCACCACCTGAGGTTTTCCTTTTGTTTTCAGTGGGAAATTAATTTTAAGGAGAAATTAGTCAGTACATGTTACGCCAATAGAGGATTTGTCATATGTAAATAATGTTACATGAAACATTTCCATGTCAAAACTTTAGTTTAAAATAAAGTTTATTGCATCAGTTTCAGAATTAGCTTAATAAGTAAGACATAAAACAGAATAAGCCCAAATGTTTTCTCTTGCATAGATTTTTTTCACTGAATGGTGATGGTAAATGTATTTACTGTGAAAATGGAAATTCTTCTGTATCTTTAATACAATATATGACATCTATTAACCACATGTAGTTCTTAGGTATGAGAACTATGATTAAGAACTGAGCTTCCATTCTAATTTTGTTTAATTATTCTTAATTTTAATTTAATTTGAACAGGAACTGTATCTCAGAGATAGAGTACTGTCTAGCATGTGCTAAGTCCTAGGTTCCAAAAAAATACAAAAGCAGACGGGCACTGGTGGCTCACGCCTGTAATCCTAGCTACTTAGGAGGCTGAGATCTGAGGATTGCGGTTCAAAGCCAGCCCGGGCAGGAGAGACCGTGAGACTCCTATCTCCAATAAAACACCAGAAAACAGGTAGTGGCACTGTAGCTCAAGTGGTAGAGGGCTCGCCTTGAGCTGAAGAGCTCAGGGACAGCGCCAGGCCCAGAGTTCAAGTCCCACGACCGACAAAAAAAAAAAATACAAAAGCATATCTAATCAATACATATAAATTACTCAGAAGATAGAAGTAGTCTGCAATGATATTTCCAATGTTTTTATGCACTTTGTTATCACACAATACATTTGTGTTAAATTAAATAATAAATGACATATTTTCTTAGAGATTTTTTTGCATTTAATTGATAATGACATTTCAGAGCTAAAAATTCTTACACTTCTGATAAATTGGTTACTAATATCTTATTGGTTAAAAACACAGTAGGTATTTGAAATATAAAAATTGTGCCTTGTGTGAAGGACACATTTAGATAGTTGGATGAAGTCTACTCAGTTCTAAATTTTAGTTTGTCAATGTAGCTACAAATTCAAAGATAAAAAAGATATATTCTTCATTCATATTACAAAGTTTGATAATCCATCCTCATAATTTATCAGTAATGGATCACATACTTTTATTGGTTAAGACTTGTATCTCTATTTCAAATTGTGGTCTTTGATGTTTAATTTGGAGACTTACTCATTTTTAAGATTAATAAGGTGATCCTCCTCTTCCTCCTTCTCCCCCTCCTCCTCCCCTTCTTCCTGCCTCCTCCTCTTCTTCCTGCCTTCTCCTCCATCTTCATTTTTGTCTTCATCTGTCTTCTCTACAAAAACTAAGAGTTTGAATTCAGAGCCTTGCATTTGGTCTGACATGCTGCCACTTGAGCCATGCCTCCAGCTCACTTTTCTTATTTTGCAAAGAGATTCTCAATTTTCTCTTTCTTCTCACTGGGCCTAGAAGAACACTTTTCTATTTATATTTCTATATTGCTGGGATGCCAGGTATATGCCATCCTGCTCAGCTTTTTATTGATTTAAGTGTGATCTCTTGAACTTTTTAACCTGGCCTTCCCAGAACCGCCCAATCAGTCTCCTAGGTAGCAAGGATGACAGGTCTGATACACCATGTCCAATTCAGTTGATGTATTTTTAATATAATTATTCTTTCCTCTTTGCAAATAATTGAGAAAAAAGAGTTGAATTTAGGGCTGGGAAGGTGGCTCAGTGGTAGAGGCCCTTAGTTTGATTCTTCAGCACCACATAAGCAGAAAAAATTGAAAGTGGTGCTATGGCTCAAGTGGTAGAATGCTAGCCTTGAGCCGAAGAGCTGGGGGACAGCGTTCAGGCCCAGAATTCAGGCCCCATGACTGGACCCCAAAAAAAAGAGAGTTTAATTTAAAAGAATGTTTTATTTTACATGTTAATCTACTTATATTTTAATAGTATTTACATATTTGTAACAAACATGAAAGTCATCAGAAAAATAAGCCATGTTTCATATGGACAAGTCAGGAGAAAAAACAAAGCACAATTAAAATGTAAGAAACAAGGGAAAGAAATCATTGAAATCATTTTAGAACAGCTGTCACTGAAGGCTGAATGGAGAATGCTTCCTCAAAGGGAGATTTAGGCCATTCATTTCATCTTATCCTTTACTTTCTTTATAGACTTTTCAACAACAGATGGATTAGGACGAGCTCTGTCCCCATGCATGCATGTTTTATTTAGGTATGTGATGCTCATTTTGGCTAGGTACAGCTGAGCCTGCCAGGTGTACAACTGAGCCTGCCACTTTAAAGTGACTTTTAAGATTGTCTTTTAAGTTATCATGTTCCTGCCTATAATCAGAATCTGGAGTTATGAAAGGAAGACAAAAAATCACATCTCTTTGAAATTCAGTTTTGCCCTTGAATTCCCTGTCTGAAGACTTATAGTTTCCAAAAATCTGGGTTTTGAAGGCTCTTTAAAAAAAATCAATTTAAATTAACTCTGAAGCATACCACTATCACCTTTCCAGAAAAAAATAACACCGTGGAGGAAATATCTTGCAATTTTTCCCCTTTTCAGTGTGATTGCACAAAAGTACTAGCATTGTAATCATTTCAATATAGATATGTTTTGATTTTCTAAGAGTTTTTATTATATATTATCTTCATTCATTTTGTTGGATATTGTTATTGGTGTATTTATAATTTCCTAAGATTCATTTTAATATGAAAATAGCACATTATATGTTTCAAATAATGATCTAAAATTCAATTTGGGGTCATCTAAAATTTTTTATATAAAAATTTAAAGGAATACCTTGGAACTACAATTCAAATGTAGCCTATAAAAATTTTTGTAAATAAAAATAGAATGAAAACAATTTGTCACGACTTAGAAAAGAATATATATTTTCTTGTTCTCCTTCTGTCCTTGTAAGTTGTTTCTGTTCTTGCTATATACATTGTAAATTTTTAGAGTTTACATTTTTAAAATTTTATTTTATTTTTTATTATTACCTGAACTATTACTTAGGTCATGTAAGAAGTACATTTTTCTTTTTCTTTGGTCAGTCGTAGGGCATGAACTGGGCCTGTGCATTGTCCCTCAGCTCTTCAGCTGAAGGCTAGTACTCTAACACTTGAGCTTCAGCCCCACTTCCGGATTTTTCTGCTTATGTGGTGCTGATGAATCGAACCCAGGGCCTCATGCATGCAAGGCAAGTGCTCTACCACTGAGCCACCTTCCCAGCTCCCGAAGTACATGTTTTTGAGCAGCATCGCCACTTCCCTCCTTTTCTTATGTTTTCCCTTATGACTCCCCTCCCCTACAAGCTGTATAGTTCATTTTCAACATAGTGTCCAATAAGTATCATTGCTGCATTTCTTCACCCTTTGTCCCATATTGTTTGATCCCCCTTACCCTCCTCAAGACAGATAAACTTACATAAAAAAAAACAAAAGATACAGAAATCAAAAACAGTGACAAAAGAGAAAAAGATAAAAAAAATACCCAAAAAACCCGCTCCTATTTCCATTTCCTGGAGTTCATTTTGATAAACATAATTTTCTTTGTATGTTATACATTTATTCATGTCTTTAGTAGATTGTTTCCATTACCTTAACAAAACCTGTTTTATTTTTATCCAATTTTTACAAATATGATACCCTAGAGAGAGTGGTGGCTGGTTGTGATTATATTAGTGTTTTGGCAAAACAGATAAATAAATTTATAGATAGTTTGCATTTACTATCATTCTGTTGTCTTTTCAATCTTCTGTGTCCCTTAGTGGCCCTCTGTGTTAAAGACTTGTACCTCAGTGTGGCAGTATTCAGAGGTGAGAACTGTGAGAAATTGGGACTATGGAAGGTTGTATGTCATTTCCTCCTGGTCTCTTCCCTTCCTTTTTAGTACCATAGGTACTAAAAGTATGCACCCTTCTTAACTATGTGTTTATACCATGATCTGCCTTGCAACTGAGAGTGTTGGGAACCTAATAAACCATGGGACAAAATATACCTCTATTCTTTCGAGGCTGATTATTGGTGACTTCAAATGTCTGTTATAATAACACAAGTTTGAATAGCATAATAGCATATCACTAGCAACCAGGGTAATTTTGATTTCTATGCATGCCATCACTTTAATAGGATAAAGTATAAATTTCCATAAATAAGAAATCTTCACTGTGCACTAATGAAATGATTAGCAGTTTTCACTGAGGTATCTATGCATTGTATCCTCACACATACATACATGGTCAGCAAACCACCGTAGTGATATAACAAAAAAAAACCCTTATTGTCAAAAATCTTATGAGGTAAACAGAAGTAAGTTTAAAAAAAAACATTTTTGAGTGCTCATTTGGTAGTCCTTGTTATTTGGAGGCCGATACTGGGAAGATCATCATTCAAGGTCAGAACAGGCAGAAAAGTTCTCAAGATCTTTTCAACACATGGTTGAATACAATGTCATCCTGGTCATCCCAGGATGCAGGGGAGTTTGAGATCTGGAACACGGTAGTTGTGGCACATGCCTTGACAAAAAGTGACACCATCTCTCAAAAATAACCAGAAGTAAATAGGTCTGGAAGCGTGGTTGAAGTGGTAGAGAACCAGCATAGCAAGTGAAATGTTTCAATATAGAAAAACAAAAATATATAAAATGAAAAAAAGATAAGATGATGTTAGGAGAAATGAACCCCAAGATAAGGACACAAGTGTTTTTTTCTTGCTTGCTATTGTTTCTAACATATTTATAAGGAGATTTTTGTTGTTGTTGCTTTGTATGTCCCTCTGTATTTGATGTTGGTATAATTTGGGGAGTGGAAGGGAAAAAACAAACTGTTTAAATAGGGATACAGGTGGACCCATTGAAACAATGAGATGTACAAGACGCTATGTCAAAAATGAACTTGGACGGGGCAGGGGGGGGGAGGGGGGTCCGCAAGAGTGTAGTCATGGAGATGGCAGCGATGGTAGGGGAAAAATGAAGGAGGACGCAACAATGCTTGATAAGAAATGTACTCATTACCTTGCTCATGTAATTGTAACCCATCTGTATGGTATTTTCACAATAAAAAAACTTATTTAAAAAATCAGACATAGAGAATTCTTGCCAAGGTATGTTTTTACTTTTCATAAGAAAGCACAAACAATTGGAAAGTCATTGTATGCCTCTCTCTTTTCTGTTATTATAATTCAATTATCAACAATATTTTCCATCACATTCTATATTAAATGTTATCAGTATAATTCTGTATAACTCTATGTTGAATGTTTAAATTATTCTCAGCATATATGAAATCTGTTGCTAAAGTTAGTAATTTGTTTTACTGTTGCTGTGTTGTTTACTGCTTCAAAGACTGTCTTAGTAGTATCTGTTGGTCTACATATTATAGTAGACATGTTAGTCCTAATAAGTCATGTTCCTTTACAATTTCCTCCTTTTGAATGTGTTTTGAACTTGGGATTTTTTTAATCCAATATAACATGGCAGTCTGTGCCAGTTTTTTTTTTTTTAATTTCACTACTTTATAAAAGGTTACTGTATTGTTGTGGTATGTAGTATGTGGCTTGGCATTAGCCAACTGGACAAATTGTTCTGCTAACTATCCATGTACAAATGTATGGACCTCTCCAAAATGAAAGTGGTGCATGTTTGACAGTAAGAAGTTGGGAAGATCAGTAAAGAAATTAAAAGGAAAGTAGTTTAGTCAACAACCTTAATTTGCTTGGAGGCAGATCCTTCTCAAGGCAAACCTCCAGATGAAAAGATACTGATTACAGGCCTGTAAAATTCTGAGAAGGATTCAAGTGGGACATATCCAGATTCCAGAAAAATGAACCTGTATGATAATAAATTTGTGATTGCAAAAAGCAGCCAAATTACTAGTAATTTTTTGCTAATCCATTTGGTTATATTTCTTAGCTATGGTAAATAATGTTTCAAATGAACATAGTTGTGCTGGTAGCTTTAGTGTGGCCTTGTTTGTGATCACTTGGACCAATGCCCAAGAGTGGGATTGCTGGATCATATGGGAGGTCTGTGTTTAGTCTTTTGAGTAGCCTTAATACTGTTTACAAAATGGTTGAACAAGCTTAGATTCCCACCAATGGAGTAGTAGTAGTAGTAGTAGTAGTAGTGTTCTCTCTTGGCCAAATCCCTGCCAGCATCTGTTAGTTTTCTTGATAATAGCCATTCTAACTGGGGTGAGTTGGAATCTCAGTGCCACACTCTTTTCTAAAAACAGTTCTCAGTTCATAGTTCTTGTAAAACAAAGATGTTTTAAATATTTATGAAGTCAATCTTACCAAATTATTGGTTTTTATTCCTTTTAAAATATATTTTAATTTTATTTTTTAAAAAAATTTAATAAGATTTTTATTGTAAAAATACCATATAGAGGGGTTACAATTACATGAGCAAGGTAATGAGTACATTTCTTATCAAGCATTGTTGTCTCCTTTGTTTTTCCCCTAACATCCCTGCCCTCCCATCTCCAACTCCCTGCCCTGCCAAAGTTGTAAAGTTTGTTTTTCTATGTTGTTGCAATGGGTTCAGTTTTATCTCTAATTAAACAATTTGTTTTCTTCCCTTCCCCTCCCCAAATTATACCTTTCTTTAGGTAGTTGTACAAAGGTGTTGTCATCTTTATTGTCAAGGTGATGTACAGAGAGGTTACTGTTACATAAGTAAAGTAATAAGTGCATTTCTTGTCAAACTTGTTAACCTTTTCCTCATTTTTCTCCTACTTTCCTTTTCTCTGAATCCCCTCCACCAAGTTGTACAGATAATTTCCAACATATTGTCTTGTGAATATCACTGTTGTATTGGTTTCCCCCTTGTCCTTTGTCTCACCATTCCCTTCTCTAATTCAGATAAACATATATACAATACCAGCTTACTAAAATCAAATACAGTGACAATAAGCAATGTACCATAGGGGGAAGAATATACAAAAGATACAATAAATCACATAGTGCATTGACAACAGCAACAACAACAAAGAAAAAATTCATGTGTCCATGTCTTAGAGTTCATTTCACTTAAATGATCTTATATGATCTTATGTACATACTTATTGAGCTATTCTGCTCATATGCTAAGATTATCCTAGATGTCTACTAATTATTGCAAATAAGGGAAAGCATGGGACATATATATTATTGGGTCTGGCTTACTTCACTTTATATGATTTTTTCTAATTCTTTCCATTTACTTACAAATGGGGCAGAATCATTCTTTCTGATGGAAGCATAGAACTCTATTATATTTATATAGACCACATTTTCTTAATCCATTCATCTGGTTAGCTTAGCTATGGTGAATAATGCTATGATAAACATATTTGCGCTGGTAGCTTTAGTATGGCCTGGTTTGTTGTCATTTGGGTAAGTGCCCAGAAGAGGGATTGCTGAGTCATAGGGGAGCTCTATGTATAGTCTTTTGAACAAACTCTATACTGCTTTTCAGAGTGGTTGAACATGTTTACACTCACACCAACAGTGTACAGTAGCATTCTTTTTTGACCCAATCCCCTCCAGCATCTGTTGTTATTAGAGTTCTTGATTATAACCAAATGGTAATACTGCCAAAGGCTATCAACAAATTCAATTCTATGCCCATCAATATCCCAACCTCATTCTTCAATGAAGTAGAAGAAGCAATCCAAAAATTCATATGGAACAATAAAAGACCTCTAATAGTAAAAACAGTCCTTAGCAGAAAGAACAGTGCTGGAGGAATATCAGTATCAAACTTCAAACTCTATTACAAAGCTATAGTAATCTAAACAGCTTGGTAATGGCACAAGTACAGACCTGAATACCAATGGAATAGAAGTGAAGACCCAGAAACAAACGCACAGCCCTAATCTCCCATAAGGGAGCCAAAATAATAGGATGGAAGAAAGACAGTCTCTTCAGTAAATGGTGCTGGCAAAATTGGTTAAACACCTGTAGAAAACTGATGGAAGATCCTCATATATAAAACCTTACACCAGAATCAGTTCCAAATGTATCAAAGGCCTCGAAGTCAAGGCAGACACCCTGAAAACATTACAGGAAGGAATAGGAGAAATTCTAGGGTTCCTTGGTACAGGCTGAAATTTTCTTAGTAAAGGTCCAGAAACACAACGAAGCCAAGAAAGATTGGACAAATGGGATTGCAAGAAACTGCAGAGCTTCTGCATGGCAAAGGACTTAGCTAGTAAGATCAATAGAAAGTCTACTGATTAGGAGAAGATCTTCACTAGTCATAAAACGGACAAGGGTCTCATATCTAAAATATACCTGGAACTCAAAAAATTAAATCACCCAAAAACAAATCCTCAAAGAAACAACTGCCCAATAAATAAGTGGGCTAAAGACTTAAAGAGAAACTTCTCTGAAGAGGAAAGAAGGATGACCAATAGACACCTGAAGAAATGCTCAACCTCCTTAGCCATAAAAGAAATGCAAATCAAAACAACACTGAGATTCCACCTCACCCCAGTAGGAATAGTTATAATCAAGAGTTGTCTTTCAATAGAGCAGTTTATCAATTCAGTGCCTCTTATTAATGTCATTTCTTTAAATATTCTCATGCATCCTTGTAGTTCATTTTAAATAAATGGCTCTATTTTGATTTCCAAGCTGTAACTGACAGTGGCAATATGTGTAGAAATTTAAATATGACTGGAAGTCATTCTCCAAAAGACTAAAAATGTGAAGGTTGAAATATAAGTTATACCACAGCATCAAACAATTGGGGGAATGCAGGTAAAATTCAAATAGGAACAAGAACTCAGGGGGAAAATATGATTTTTATAGGTTTAGATAGAATTTTTTTATCACGTCATAATAAGCCAATTAAAATAAACTTGACAGTTGAGTGGGCAGAGCCCAATTTGCTTTACCTTCAGTGCATAACCAGCCCGTGGAAGCTTAGGTGCATGATAGGGTGTGACCTTGACAGTGATTGGTTCCTTTTCCTCCCCTACCATGCCACCCCATCTTTTTTGCTTTAAAAAGTGCTTGCTGTGTATTAATAAAGGAGTTCCTGCTTTAAAAAATAAAAAAATAAAATAAAATACGCTTGAATTTTTACAAAAAGAAAAATCTTGAATTTTTACAAAAAGAAAAATCAAAATTTTATTAGTCTTTTCAAACCAACATAATGAAGGTCATTCATAAGATTAAAAAAAGACAAATTAGTTAAAAGGGCTAAAATCTGGTTCATTGTCTCTATTTCTTAAATACACACACATAAACTCATGAAAAGAAGGAAATCTATGAAAATGTGCTCAAATGAAAAAAGAAATATATATATATATATATACACTATACACATATACATATATACATTATTATATATATATATATATCAGTCAATAATTCCATGCATATTCTACAAAATTCAGAAGAGTGGTGCAGAGGAGTGAGGGATAAGACTGAATGTTGAAAGGGGTGACATTGATCAAGATACATTGGATCGATAAACTGCTTTGTTAAATAGTAATTCCTTTGTACAGCAGCTACCTAAAGATAAAATATTTTTAAAATAATTTAATGTATAGTTTTATATATTCTCAGGTACTGTGAAAATGTATTTATGAATTCATTTATAAAATCTTCATAGAAAAATATTAGAAATAAGTCTTTTCTATGTGAGAAACAAATAACTTGATAATTAATAGAATAGAAATATATGGCAGTAGGAAATAGCTTAGAAGTATCACTAAAATATAAAAACTAAAAAAAAAACTTCAAAAATTAAAGCATGTACTATGGAAACCTGGAAACTATATGGTATAGTCAGTGATTTTATTGAGCCCTGTCAATTTGGTGTTGGTGGAAAAGCTGCCTTTTCTTCTCACTTTGTAGCTTGCGATGACTTCATCATTCATCCATGTGATGATGGTTCTTTCACAAGATGCTTTCAAAAATAGTAGCTCTTATAAAAATACCAGAACCAGTAATGGAAAATTTAATCCAAAACACAGCTGTCTTTGCTCTTATGGCTAGTTCTCACAGGGATAAGAAATGTTTGGGTTCTCATTTCTATACATTAATGAATCTGCATCTAAGATTTGTGCAGTAATTAAAATAGGGTAACAGTCAGCAAATGGAATAGTTATATTCTGAGATAAAAGAGTATGTCAATAGCTATTTTAAACAGAAGGAGTAATAGATATAGCACTTAACATATATACTATTCTCTACCCAGTTACTCATTCCAACTAGACAAGACTTGAAATGACAGAAAGAGGCAGAATCTATATTTGAACCTAAAATATACAGCCCAGGAGAACATCCTGTCAAATACAAGATGACAGATAATTTCTCTTCCACCAAGTGAATGTAGTAATGAGTTGAAATCTGACTGAAATAGGACCACATTCCAAAATAGATATAAAATCTGTAGCAAGAACTGGGGCAGCAATAATATATCTGCTATGTAAGAGAGAATTGGATCTATACTATTACATTAATGAACTGATCTCTTATTTTTAATTGATCAGTTTTATATGTATATATTTTGCAGATTTATTCCCTATATAAGACAGAATAACTAAAAAGAAATGTCAAATCATAATCTAACCAAATCATACTCTAAAATATTTACTTTTCTGAGTATTATGCATATATATGTATATATACATACATGTGTATACATATATATGATTTATCATGTTGATCAAATAGGAAACTTTCAATTTAGAAAAGCCTATTAGTTACTATGAGATGCCCTGGCAAAACCTGAATACTCCAGGAATATTAAAGAAAACAAAGTATATCTTGAGCCAATCAGCATCAAGTTATAATTGTTTAGTTTTAATTAAACCTTTTATGGTTAAAATTATGATACTTCTTTCCTTTTTGGTAAGAAACATGTCCACACAATTGCGGGAATTGCATCAGTAGTCATAATAGCTATCCATATAAATAATCACAGGCAAATTTTTGTTTGGTATTAATGCAATTTCTTTCAAATGCAGCTTTTAAGGAAGAAGGATAAAAAGAATGTATCTTCTGCTTCCATTTAGGGCTTGTTTTCTAATCATGCTGGTTCACAGTCATCTTCATCCTCTTTTACATTTACATTGATTTATGTCTGTTCAAATGATCATGACTCCCTTAGTATTAGATAATGGAGTTTTCACTATCGTCATCCGTAAGTGACTCAATATGTATACAAGTAGGTATAGAATATTAAACTATTGTTTTTATATTAAGAAATAACTCATTCATTCTGTTTGCTTTACAGCTCCAGACACAGAACATGCTAGCTTAGGAAGATTCTGGCTGTTAAGAAACACATGCATTTTAATTACATGAGTTACAGCTGCTTGGGAATGTATTCATCTGCAGGCTGCATCATTGTGTAAGACTTAACTGTTTTGGCATTTTTATTCAGAGTTGATGATTTTTTACCTGACTGGCATTTAAAGGGTCTTCACCTACTTTGAAAAAATATACAGCAATAGAATCTAATTCATGCTCTAGGTACTTCCTGTGTTGAATAGTAAATATCTCTTTCGATTTGTAGCAAATGATATTAGCAAATTCTTTCACATATAGATGACAAATATAGTAGGGTTTCTTAATATTTAATATATTTATCAAAATTAACCCTGGGAAACAAAACCCCTCAATAAATTTCAGAAGAACAAAATGAATTAAATTGCTACCTGTTTTACATTGATGGCAACAATCATTATTTTAATATCTTAATATAAAATGACATTTATATATACAATATTTTTATTTGAATAACAGTTTTAATAATAACAGGTTCATTGTGTATGAGGGAATGGAGAGGTGGAATGATTGACTTTCAACTCCCTACTTTATGCAAGAACTATATTAACTTGTTGATTTCAAGCATATTCCTAAATGTTGGTTGCACAGCGTTTACAAAGATAAATATGACCCTTCACCTTATAAAGTGTTAAAGGTGATATAGTGCTTTGAAATGAAGTTCAGTGTCTTTTTACTAGTGACTTCTTGATGTTTAACAAAAGTAACAGTCTATGCTATCTGATAAATGAGAATTTCATGGTAATATATAAACTTCTACTGAGTTTCAGAGACCTTATCTATTTAACAGTCAGTCCCATATATATTTTATTTCTAAATTGACATTGTGCTCTATAATAGATGTGTGGCCACCATGTATTTCCCTGCATATTTCATCCAGCAAGGAAAAATATGAGAAAGTACAGCTCTCTAAGTAAGAATGTTCTATAACATTCCAAAAGCACATCTACTCAAATCCCAGTAGGCAAAAGTCAGTCATGTGGCCATTCCCTAACTGAAGGCAGAGTGATTAAAACATTCTTGATCATACTATGGGTTAGTTAGTATGTGAGATTTGAACCTATCTCCAAGCTAACTACCAAAACTGCGATAGTTTCAAAGATGATGGCAAAAGATGCAAAACTTCAAAAACAGGAAAACGACTTTATTATTTTATTACTCATAGCAGAGCGGCAGCAATAAACCTGATGAATGACAATGTTTCCTTCTTTCCATTTCTTGAGGGCATACATAGATTGGGTCCACATGATTCTGTGTACCTGGTGGATTTGTGTTGCGGCTGAGAAATATCTTAAGTTTAAGAAATTCTCAATTTTGATAAGGGAGTATCTAGCAAGTTTGTCTAAAATTGCCCAAGAGGAAGACATTATTTTATTATCTTGGGAAACAAATCTGGTCCTTGCTTTGGAGAGAGAGTTTATCTCTATTTTCCAATATCAGCTGCACAGCGTCTTTGCATTGCTACCCTGGAACAAGAACTGTAGGAGGATTCAACATGTGATAAGCATGGAGGATTTTCCCAGAAAATATTCTGGAGAGTTTGTGTTCAACTGAAAATTTAAGCCATATCAATGTTAAAAGGAATGGGGATACTAAAGGCAAGAAGCCACATTGCAACAAAAGTTACTGTGAGGCTTAGATCCCATCCTGCCCATTTGAGTCTCAGAGAAACTGCTCTTGTCAGGTGATCTCCTGCATCAGTTTAGGACATTTTCCTAACTTGAAATTTCAATCGAGAACACACATTGATCACCTGTCAAATTCAAAGCTTTGTATTTAACAGAGTCATATACAAGGAGAATTATAATAAATGATTTGTAGTCTCATCATTTTTCCATGGTGATAGAATTTGATCAACAGATGTTATTTGGTTACAAAGTTATATTATTATTTGATGTCTGATTCTGGCTTATATCTGCTTCTACTTGACTTCTCATTCATTTGCTGCTCATTTTTTACAGATAAACATTTAAAGCTTGATTTTTAAAAATCTCATCAGACATGTCATCTCTTGTAAAAAATCTTTTCTTGTCTGTGCTGGTTCCTGATGAAGAAATTTGTGTTCACATAGCCCTTTTATACTTGGAAAGAAAACAGCTGCCTGTTAAGCATTAACAAAGCTTTGCTTTGGATATCCTATTTCCTTTATGGATATTTGTGATTCTTATATATTTCAAATTTAGTATTTAACATGTTGGCAAAATGCCATCTTTGTTCCTATCAATATCACTACTACACATTTGATCAACTCACAAGGTTTTGAGGTAACTATCTACAGAAACCAGTATAAGATACTCTCCTTTGCCACAATATCATTTATGTTTTAACAAAATTTATTCTATTGAAGGAGGAAAACAACCTCTGAATTTATACAAAAATTTGAATGCAGGCTTAAGATTTCAGAGGAGGAAAACTCATGCTGTCTTAACTTTTCATAAACCTGGAATATGAAATATATCTAAGAGAAAAAAATTTAAAGCTATGGTTCTACTGGAAGATAAGCTACTAGGTGCTAAATTTCCCAGACTTAGACAAAAGCAGGTCACATGTCCATTGGCCAGGAAATGGGGCTTCTTCCTAAATCCTTTCTTGAGAATCATTCTGTATAAGTTTTTTTTTTGTCGGTCATGGGGCTTGAACTCTGGGACTAGGAGCTGTCCCTTGGCTCTTCAGCTCAGGGCTAGCACCCTACCACTTGAGCCACAGTGCTACTTCTGCTTGTGTGGTGCTGAGGAATTGAACGCAGGGCCTCATGCATGCAAGGCAAGCACTCTACCACTGAACCACCTTCCCAGCCTTCTTAAATGAAGCCAAGAGCTGAGAAATTCATGAGATTTAGAATAATAGAAGAAAGGAAATCCTGTAATTACCAAAGTAAAAAAAATAAAGTTTTTATTTTGTTTATCCTAAACTTTCCAAAGTACTTTTTTAAAACATAAGTTGCATGATTTTCCTCATTTGTAGTCATTAGAATGTGCCTATAAATCTCATGTAAACACAATGGATGTCAAAAGACAAAAATTTCACTTGGAAATGATAGATGGAACAGGATTATAGACATTCATACAGTGAGACCAAAGGGGGATATTCTTAGAGAGGATCACAAAGGCTCAATAGCTATGTGTGTATGATCATATAAAATCATCGACAATCTTTTAATATAGCTAACAAGGGTAACTAATTAACTAAATAGGGTTTAAGTTAAGCATAATAAAGCTCTGAGAGGAAATTGTGAAAATTATTGAAGCAAGATCTTAGTATTTCAAATCAGGATGGCCTGTCAAGAAGTTTATTATTGATAGAACAATTATAGAAGTAATAACTATATAGAGCTAGCCATGTGGAGAATGTTACATAGAATTTACACAACGGCTATCAAAGGCTATTCTGAAAACATTGTCATTTGTTGTTATCAGGGAAGAAGTCATCATCCATAACTCAGAAGTACATTTCTGTTAAAATTGATTAAAAAATCTGTGGTTTATAAGTGAATGGGATCACAAGGAAATATTGAAGATGTGAAGGCTGTTATAGGATTCATACTTTATTTGAAGAATTCCATTGACAATATGTATCTTATATTTGATATAGAAAATTACTTTCTTTTCTTTTTCCTTTTTTTTCTTTTTCTCTTTTTTTATTGTGAGCATACTGTACAGAGGGGTTACAATTACATGGGCAAGATAATGTGTACATTTCTTATCAAGCATTGCAGCCTCCTCCTTTGTTTACCCTTCACATCCCTTCCCAGCCTCCCCCTACCCCCCACCCAATCCTCCCCCC
>NW_012267233.1:23381288-23385373 GCF_000151885.1 Dipodomys ordii
CACATATCTAAGGGTTCATTTTCCTAACATCACATTATCTGACCTTTTCTGCTTGACTCATACATATACTAGATATTGCAAATAAGGGAAACCGTGGGACCTATGTTTCTTTGGGCTTGGCTTACTTCGCTTAATATAATTTTTTCCAAGCCTTTCTATTTCCTAACAAATGGGGTAATGTCATTCTTTCTGATGGAGGCATAGAATTCCATTGTGTATATATACCAGATTTTCTTGATCCATTAAAATTACTTACTTTTCTTAAGACCTTTTTTGTTCTCACTACACGTACTGGATGTGTTGGTTATACCTTTCATGAGCTTTTTGTACCACATCTCCTTTGTAAACATGTTTTTCTGAGTGGAGCAACTAGGTGCATGCTGAGCTGCACACTTTAGTCTTAGGGCTTCAGATATTTGATCTGCTCTCTATTACACAGACCTTTGTACTCGCTTAATTTGGCTCAAAATAAACTCCAATTAATTTCCCTTTAGGTTTTAAGAAAAACTTGTTTATGTAAGCTTCTAGCTAGTTGGCATTATTTTGAATTGTAAATCTTCTTTTGAAAAATAGAGCATGAATATTAATATACCTTATAAAAATCAACCCCACTCATGTCCTTTCTAAGCAACTCATTTGCTTCAAAACAAAAAAAAAGCATTAGTGATATAACCAATTTATCACAAATAGTTTGATATGTTAGATTTCGGTTGCTGTAACATATACTTGAGACAAGGTTAAAGGAAGAAAGATTGAACCTATTTCATGTTTTCAGTGGTTTTATCTAGGATTGTTTTGCTCTCTAACTTTGGAAAAACAGCATATCATGGCAGGGAGCACTTGGTATACAGGTTTGCTCATCTTCTAGCAAAGGAGCAAGGGAGGAGAAAGAGAGAGGTAAGAAAAGGGAAAGGGAGGAGAGGGAGAAAGTGAGAAAGTGAGTGCACTACAGATATTTGAAATTCCAACCTGCACTAAAATGACAAGTCTCAGATGGTCCAATGACCTTAAAGAGACTGCACCTCACAAACTTTCTATGTCTCCCAACAGTAACTTCAATTTGAGACCAAGACTTAAACACATAAATCATTAAGAGGCAGTTGAGACCCAAACTAGAACATAGTTACAGTAATTATAATCATGTATTGAGTTAAGAGGAGCTCAAAGGCCAGTGCCCAGGCCCAGAATTTAAGTCCCAGGACTAGTGGAGGGGGGGAGGGGAAGGCTTTCATATGTTTTAGTATGTGTTGCTATATTATCAACATATTTAAGACTGGATAAATACATCATACTTTGAATAACTCATAGGATATTGATTAATTTCTGTGTAGTATCTTCTTTATAGTCCTAATGTGTACAATCTTTATTTCTTTTTTGTTGGATGTTCTTAGAAAAGGTATACATTCTTTGCTAGAGGGTAGAAATTAAATTGGTTATACTATTTATTTGTCATTTCCAAGTATTAAATAAGCTTCTTTGGAATATTTTAAGCTTGTACATTCAAATAAATTCACACTAAATGACAATCTACAAAACTAATTTAAAGTCCTTCCCCTCTACTAGAAAGAGTGAGGCAGAGACAAAAAAAGCCACATATCACTTCAATCACTGTCAAAAGAGAGCCTGTGGTGGTTCCCTGACTTAGAAGGTAAGGGACAGCACATATCTTTTGTTGTTGTTGTTGTTGTGGGTTTTTTTGTTGTGTTGTTGGTGGTGGTGGTGGTTGAATCATCAGTTCACTACTCCTTACCCCAAGTGCACTTTAATTCTGTAAATGATTGAATGTACCTCCAGGTAGACAGATCCTTGCCAAACTCATGCTTGAAAGGTTTAAAGTGACTAATGACCCTAGTGATTATCCTACAGCCATTGTTGTACATTTTACTGTCTGTCACCTACTTATCATACAGTTACACTGCTAAGCTTCTCCGAGAGCAATCCACTGACATTTTCCCTTGGGAGATACATTGTTACAGAAAATTCATCGTGTTATTGTACTTGTCCACATGAGTAGGCTTTATTAGTTTAACTGTCTTACTGGTGTTTTATGTATTTCCTGTCTCTGCCTCTTTAATTCTCCCTCTTTTGCTTTTAAAAAATCATACCAACAGAAACAAAGTAATTATTAAACAGTCAAAAGTATTTATTAAGTATTTATACTGCCCAATGATAGGTCCCCAAGCAGTGGCAATAAATATATATGATAGTGCCCCTTTATAATGAAATGAAGAAGGAAAATGGACTAAGTGGTTGAATTTTTACCAGAAGCTATTTATTAGATAAATTTGGCTCTGAAATATGAATGTGCCATATGTATACAAGCAGCTAACTATCATTCTGCTCTTTTGTTGATCCTGGATTCATAATTCAGTAGGAGAATTGAAGAAAAAGTGTAAAGTTTTAAAGATACTTAGACTTAAAGGTATTTGAAGACAGCACATGCCCTAACTGGATGTGGTGGCATATGATAGCATCCCAGGTACTTGGGAATTGGAAACAGAAGGATCGTGAGTTAGAGGCTCACCTAGACAAAGTTAGCAGAATACTATTTCAGAAACAAGCTGCAAAGGACAGGTTGGGAATTTGAGTACAGTGATAAAGTACTTACTAGCATGTGGGTGTGCCTGGGTTCAATCCAAGTCTCTCAAAAAGGCACGATTCCTGGATGAATAGCGAGCATTTAGTAAATGATGGTGTTGGCTGTAATGGTAGCTATTTATATTTCACCAGAGCTATGTTCCACTGTAAAACATGAACCACCATTAAACCAGTGTGCCATGATGTGCAACAGACCAGAAGATTCCCTTTTTAATGCCCCTCGTTTCTACCACTGCTTGTCATGGTAACTAAGTAATCGTAACATCTCAAAAGCACTTCAAAAAAATAAACTTCTTAGGACAAGAATAGCTGATTAGTTTATCTTTCAGGTATAACTGAAATGCCTGGACATTATTTATACATTAATTTTAATGAGATCCATATTCAACATAATCTGGATAAATCACTGAATCTACAATATGTACATGTTAAAGAAAGGACCCACCTAGACACTCAGCTGGACTCATTCACTTTAATTTTAATATGTTTTCTTTTCTTTTCTTTTTTTCTGTAATAGAAGAGGAAAGTTCTCATTAGGTACATAAATTCTATTAAGTTTCAATTTCATTTTGCCTATTTAGATAAAATCATGCTTTGAATACATGATGATTTTGGAAAGACAAACACATGAACCTGTTATTAATTTCTTATAGCTTTTTTTTTTTTTTTTTGGTTGGTCGTGAGTCTTGAACTTTGGCCTGGGCACTGTCCCTCAGCTTTTCAGCTCAAGGCAAGCACTCTACCACTTGAGCCACAGCGCTCAAGTGGGCGTTGCTTATGTGGTGCTGGGGAATTAAACCCAGGTCCTCATTCATGTTAGGTAAGAACTCTACCACTAAGCCACCTTCCCAGCCCATTCTTAAAGCTTTTAGAAAGACAATAACTTTCACATGGAAATATTTAGCAAAAATAATTTTGTTCTGAGTCTATAGCCTATAGGATCACACATATCAAAAGGTAAAAAAGGAGACAGCTCTCCGGACTCCTAGTTAATTTGTGACATATCACTTGTTTCTATTGTTTCTTTAGGGTTGCAACACTCCTAACATTAGTGAAGCAAAAATTACAAACACCTGGGCATTCAACCAAAGCTTGCAGGCTGTCATTATAACTGAACCATTCTGTGAAGATTGGCTTAAATGATTTTTTTCTCAGTGCAAGTACTTACATTTGTTGAGTTGTCTTTTTACTTAAGTCTTTGAAAATTTGTTTGTAACAATATGTACATTCATTAAAGGTGTGGGTTGATTTATTTATTCAAGGTGGGATTAAACTTAATTTATTGAATGAGGGGATCTGTCTGACATTTTTTGTTGTTGTTTTTTTGGGTCCAGTCTTGGGGCCTGAACTCTGGGCCTGGGCGCTATCCCTCAGCTCTTCAGCTCAAGGTTAGCACTCTACCACTTGAGCCACAGCGCCACTTCCGGCTTTTTTCTTTTTGCTTATGTGGTGCTGAGGAATCAAACCCAGGGCCTCAGGCATGCAAG
>NW_012267233.1:23385499-23400236 GCF_000151885.1 Dipodomys ordii
TAGCGCTCTACCACTTGAGCCACAGCGCCACTTCCGGCTTTTTTCTTTTTGCTTATGTGGTGCTGAGGAATCAAACCCAGGGCCTCAGGCATGCAAGGCAAGCGCTTTACCACTGAGCCACCTTCCCAGCCCCCTGTCTGACATTTTTTATCAAGTAGGCCTCTTTAATCTTTGCAAGCCTCATCATAATCACTCCTCCTTGACTTTAAATTTACCCATGTAACCTGTTTTGAAGATGAACTCCATGACATGAACATGAGTTTTTTTTTGTTGTTCTCTTTTTTTTTCTTTTCTTCTTTTTTTTTAATTGTGAAAATGCCGTACAGAGGGGTTACAATACATGAGCAAGCTAATGAGTACATTTCTTATCAAGCATTGTTGCCTCCACCTTTGTTTACCCTTCCCATCCCTTCTCATCTCCCCCCCCCAACCAAAATTGTAAAGTTCATTTTTCGACTTAACGTCTTGTTGTTGTTTTTAATGTGCTATGTGATTTTTTTGTTTCTTTTGTATGCTCTTCCCCCTATGGTATATCCCCTGCTGTCACTATATTTGATTTTGGGTACCCTGGTATTGTATATCCATTAGGGAAGGGAAGGGGAACAACAGAATGGTGAGACAAAGAACCAATGCAACATGGATATACACAAGAAAATAAGTTGGAAATAATTGGTACAACTTGGGGGTGGGGAGGGTCTGGGGGATGGAAAGTAGGAGAAAAATGAGGGAAGGAGTAACAAGTTTGACAAAAAAAATGTTCTTATTACCTTACTTATGTAACTGTAACCCCTCTATATATCACTTTGATAATAAAAAAATTAAAAAAGAAGGTGGATCAGTCAGTAAGATTGTACATTTACCAACTTGATGTGATTTAAGCTTCTCTTCTAATTAAAATACTAAAAATGATGATTTTTGCATTTTTATACAAGAAAAATGTTGGGAATAATTCCACATAAATCTACATTTGAGAAACTATGCCAAGAGAAAAAGGAGACCGAAAAAGAGAAGAATGAGGAAAAGGAAAAGAGGAAGAAGGAAGAGGAAGAAAAGAGGAAAGAAGAGGAGAAAAAAGGAGGAGGAGGAGAAAGAAGAGGTGGAAGAAGAGGAGAAAGAGGAGGAGAAGACAAAAGGATTTTGTAAGCTCTTCTGTACAATATTTTCACAATAAAAACTTATTTAAAAAAAAGAAATACAGATGTTTGTCAGGTTGTATTTCTTAGGTATTTAGAGTTTTTCTTAACCTAAAATCCTGAGGTCATTGTATAACTACAAATAAGGATAACCTGTTAAACAGTAATAATACAAAAATTGTACCATGATGCTCAAAAATATTTTTGAAGTCTTACTGGCAATTTGACAATATTTAATGATGTTTGATTTATAGGACTTACTCTGATTTATATGTTATATGCACTTCTGAAATACAGGACCCTTGTCTAGAATTTAACCTAACACTACTGACTTGGAAAGCCATTCTATTTATGGCCCAATATATTTTAATTTTTGTCTTTACAAGCATGACTGACCAGCAGTACTATATTCTAATTAAGTGAAGTTCTGAAAGCAAGTCCTTTGCCTGAATGGATGTTTACTGCTTTAGTAGCTTATTCATTTTTAATAATCCTCCAGGCACGATCTGGATCTGTTTACTTCCTCTATTTTTATACACATATTTATCCTGCTCTCACTTTGTAAATTTTAGTTAAGGAAACAGATTTCCTTTGGGTTATAAAGAATTTTGTAGTATAATTACTCAGCAACATTATTGTGCATTTCCTTTCTTTCCCTCATAACCTACTGATTAATTATTTAGGAGCTCATCAGCATTTTCTTAAGTTGTCCTATTGTCTGTGAAGATCCATTGCTACTCAGATGTGCAGTTTAGTTATATTTTTCATCATAATGCATTGTTACATATTCCTATTGGTAACATAGGACAATTTTGTCATATATTATTTTTATTCAGGCAAAAATAAGATTACATTTTTATATTATATATAATTGTTTTACTATTTTTAACAATATAAATTATCTGCTATTTGCAGTTTATTAAGAAGCTGCTTGTTTGGATGAAAATAGAATTTAAAGTTAATCCTTAAATATGAATGTGTTTGCTATTGAAAACAGTTTAAAAGTTAGAGAAATTACATTCTTACAATTGCTCTAGGAGTTGGCTTTGAATGCTTCTAACTTCATCAACAGCTGAAAACAATATTCAGAAAGAGAATAATTTTTATATAAAAACTGCAAAACTTGTTTCTTTACTATCCTTTGTTACTCCTATGAAATTATTCAGTGGAAGTGTTACCTTCTTACCATATTCCCCTTATGGTGTTTTTAGAAGAAGACATATTAATAAAAGGGAGAACAATTATTGTGCTATATTTTGTTCTGTGAGCACCTCTGATCCCCATCAGAGAACGTAAGTGATTCTAACTTTCTATTCTAATATAATAAAATATTAAGTAATCAAAGGGATCACAACCACACACTCTCCCTCATCACCTGAGAATAACACTTGTGATTAGTTGTCTGAATGAATCTTATGTTGCTATACCAGAACCAAGATACTCAGTCTAGTTCTGCAATTTTCTAATGATAGTTGATGCTTTTGCTTGGAATGGTCCCTTAATTTGAAGTTAATGACAATGCTTTCTGAGAAAACAGGACAAGGAAAGGACTCAGTGGATTAGATATGTGATCTCAATCCTGATCAGTTAATGGTTTTAACAGAATCCACAATTGACCAAATCACATATGTGTTCTTGAACCACCAACTTATTGCTAAAGGGTGGTTCTAGTATACAGTGACTTTCTCTATAGAACTCCTAGAGGAAGCAAATTCTTAAAGCTGAGACACATACCACCTGGGTCCCTTTGTTTTATTTTTGTTAGTTTTCTATATATCCAGAACTTCTAATGATTAGAAATATTGAAAAATATACAAGGAATTTTTGTGGGTGCAAACAAGGAATATGTTCATTGTTCCTAATATATAGAAGATAATGAAAATATTCCTGTTATTATTTAAAATATAGATCAAAATTTAAAAATATCATTGGATGTTTTTTCATTTACAGATTTGAAAAGACATTCTTATTAATTTACTTGTATTAATATAATTTATATCAATAAATTTAATTTATTTCTAATATATGCATTTTGATATAAGATATGCCCACTTTGGGTGTCAATGGCTCGACCCTGTAATCCTAGCTACTCAGGAAGATGAGATCTGAGGATCACAGTTTGTAGCCAGCCTGGTCAGCAAAGTCCCTGAGATGCTTATTTCTAATAACCTACCCAGCAAAATCCTGAAGTGTCATTGTGGCTCAATGATAGAATGCTAGACATGAACACACAGAGACTTGGGGACAGTGCCAGGACTGGCAAAAAAAAAAAAAAACATAAAAGAAAAAAGAAAAAAAATATATGCTCAAATGTTGTTAAAGAGGAACTCAGGGTTAAATCCAGAAAATATATAGTAATACTGTGAACTGAATGTCACCTAACTAGATAGATAAAATAGATGCATTCCTAGAATGGCTGGAATTAGCAGTACTTATTCAAGAATAAATAGAATACGCTTTTAAAAATAGAGACTGAATTAGAAATTAGAAAAATTCCCATAAGGTAAAGATCATGCTCAGATGTGTTGTTAAATTCTACCAAGTTTTTAATCTAAGAATTCATGCCAATTCTTCATTTATACCATTTAAAGTACAAGAGTTCAAGATATGTCTGTCTTTATGCATCACATCTTCATGCATTTTATCAAACCAGAAATAGTGTAATATCAAAATGCAACAGTAATGTGATTCTTTTAAATAATATGTGTATGTATATGTATCTATAAGTTTTATAATTATATAATTGTATGCCACACTAACATATTATATATTACTTATATAAAATATATATTTTGTTCATATAAAATGCATATCATATTTTGTTTATATAGTTGTATTATTACTAGTATTTTAATTATATTATTAATGCATTGATATGTTATATACAGTTAATATGAAAACAGCTAACCTATAAGGCAAATATTAGCAGAAACAAAGAGAGAAACAGTAAAATAACACTAACTGGAGACTTCTATAATCAACTTTCAACAATAGATGGATCATACAGACAGAAAATCACTAATGCAACAAAGAATTTGAATAACAGTATAAACCCACTGAACTTCCATTCAACAGTAACAGAACATATATTCTCAGTCCACAATGATATTATCCAGATATTATCCATTCAAAGTAAATCTTTACAAATTAAAGAGAACTTAAATCCTATCAAGTAGTCTGTCAAACTATACTAGTATTTAACTAGAAATGAATAGAGACTAAGGTTTGGAAATTTCACAAAAGGAAAAGAAAAGGGGAGAATACAGCTAAAGACTGAATGTGTATCTTGTAAAATGAATAACAGTGAGGAAAGGTGTGGGTTGGCAGGGATGGGTGAGAATGTTCAAAGGAATGACAGTGATCAAGATCCATTGTATTCATAAACTGCTTTGTTGAATGCCAACCTTTTTGTACAACTATTTAAAGAGAAATTAAACCACATAGAAATGAACAATATTCTACTAAAAAACAGTAGGTCAAAACAGAAATTAAAGTTAACTAGAGACAATTGGAAATGAAAGTAGAAAATTTGAAAACATGCAGGATGCAGAAGAATGGTTAGAGCTAATAAATGAATTCAGTAAAGTGTCAAGATACAAAACTAACATATAGAAGTCAGTTGTATCTCTTGGCACTAGGTGGGGCTTTCTGAAGAATTAACAACCTTTTTGTTTTATAATAGTAAGATTGAAATACTTAGAAATAAACATAGCTAAAAGGATGCTAAAATACTCTGATAAAAGTACATTATAATATTTATTAAGAAAGCATTCTAAGGGATACAATCCATGGAAATATATCCCATCATAATAGGTTGGAAAATTAATAATTAATAATTAACTGTCTTTATTTTCCAAAACGATCTACAGATTCAATCTAATCTTGATCAATATGTAGAAGGTATTTTTGACACAAATAAAAAAAACTAAAATTAATCTGAAATCACAAAAGACCCAGACTTGAACATGAATAAATCCTAAAAATAATATATTACATTAAGAAGGCAAGTTACACCTTACCATATGCTGCATGATTCCTGCTTAAGTGAAATGTTCATAAGAGGGAAATCTTCAGGGATGGCATGTTTTTGCTGGGGACTGCAAAGTGTCAGAAGGGAGTAGATAGTGACTACTCATAGAATCACGAGCAAGCAAAACTGCCTCCATCTTAGAGGTTGTAATGATGTGGCATAATTTTTTAAAAAATATACCAACACAAAGATCTGTGATCTTTGGATGGTCTGTTTTCCCAATATATGACTTTTATAGCAAATGAATCTGTTAAAACATAGACACAAAACAGTGAATATCCCAGAAAAAAATGCTCTTGATTCTGTTTGCTTTGTCAAATGACTTGCTATAATATTAAATTATCATAATTTACTTCATCAGCAAAATTTCACCAAAATAGAATGTACAAAGTACAATACTCTGTACAGAAAAAAAGGTAAAACTTGCTATTGCTCCCCAAAGAAATTCTTCATTCACCATTTTCATTTTCTCCAATCAGAAACAATCTAGGGACTGAATCGGCTTCTCATTCCCACATTAGGCTCTTTCAGAATGGGGTGAGAACTGTGAAGGATTGTTCATATTTTCACATGGAGGCTTGGTATAAAGCTACTTCTACAGTTATTGAATTAAGGTCTATTTGTGTTCAGTCTTTGAAGAAACACAGCTAGCTCTTTTCTATTTGATAGATTCCAGAAAATGGAAAGAAGAATAACAGCACAGCATTACTGGGTCCTTTTATTATAGAAACTACAAGTTCTTCCCATAGAAGGGAAATGCAGCACAGGATTATGGACTTCAGTTCAGGACTAAAAGAGTAGAACATTACACTTCAAGGAAAATGGAGGTCTGTGCATGGGTCTACAATGATGCACTAGAGAATACTTTGCTACATCCCATTGATAAGTGATATCATGTGGCAGGAAAAGGGTATCAGGGGTAAGCCCATGAGGCTTGAAGGCTACCTTACATTTTAGGCATAGGAGCTTCACTCCCTTCATTACTTTCCTAACTCGGGCTGACTCAGTATGGCTTCAGGATAGAAGTACAGGGTTTTACAGCACTTAATAGCAGTTAGGTGTTACCATTGGGTAGCATTCACTGAACTACTGAAAAACTGCTGACTATGCTGAATTTATAGAGTCATTCGTTGGTTATATTGAAACAAAGTATGTTTGAAAATCTTAACACAAATAAAGTAATACATGTAAGCTAGGTTGTGAGGAGTAACTATTAATTTTAACCAAGGGGGATTTAAGACATTATTCTTTCTTTATTTGACACAAAACCTATTTGGAATTTCACTCCTACTATTAATCATGTTCTATTTTCATCTTCTTCACCTAATATAAAGATTAGACAATGACTTATTTTCACCTTGAAGAATAATAACATGAAATTGGCTTTGGTTTACAGTGACTCAGCTTATATTTACAGGGGCTAAACTACAGTTACTTGCTCTCAGGAGACTTGGTGAAAAAGAAAGAAGAAAATACACTTGATTTTAAAAATTTTCTTTCCAGTAACTTTGAAGTTTCTCCCATTCTAGTGCAAGTGATTTGTTAAGCAAAGATAGCCAATAAATAACACGGAAACCTGGGGCAGTTCTAAAAAAAATTACATGGATACCTTTGTAGATTTTTCCACAAAAAGCAGCCTAATAAAATGTGGGGAACTTGGACAGATTCTTGAAACCAGAAAGACAAGAAAGTGTAAAATAAGGACCAATAGAAAGCTATTATCAGTTACAGACAAGGATCTATAATTCAGGAATTATTTTTTTCCCACAAGATGTTAATTTTTTCTGTTCTTTTACTTGAGCGTAATGCTAGGGTCTCATGTATGTTATACTCTATTCTTTTGAGCCACATGTTTATACTTGAAAGTTTTAAATACATTATTTACATACAGTATTTTAAAAGTTGTTCTGTTTAATTTAAAGCTTCTTAATTTTAGTCCTAAACTCAAAACTTTAATTACTTCTCAATAAATAGTCAAATCTCTTGTGTATTGCATGAGTGAAAGTGCAGTAACACAACTGTGGTCTCTAAGATATTTTTAATAAATACTTTAAAATTATTACAAGCTAGACATCTACCACTTGGCTTTAAAATTCTTCTCTAGGAATATTTCCCAGCAACATTTTCATGAACCGCTCTCAGTAAGTATTAAGAATATTTTTGAAAGTATTTGAAATCATCTATATATGTCTAATTGCATGTTTGTGTGCTGCTTTTCAGAACATTCTCTATTCCCCACACTAAAATCTAATCTTGTTTTCTCAGCTTTCAGCACTATGTTTGCAATTTTAAAGATTCTTCAAAATGTGGGTTCACTTTCTTCATAAACCACTTCTAACTAAAGCTATTACAGCTGTAAATTACCTATTATGAATAAATGAATGCACCCTTTTGAGAAAATGATGAGCAGCATAGAAATAGATGTTTCTAAGTAAGAATATTTGCTTTATACAGGACATACGCATTTACTTATCAAATTACATGTGTAGATACACTATTTTTATACCTAATTTGTTTTCATTTTTAAATTTTTTTATTGTGAAAATTCTGTACAAAAGGATTACAGTTACATGAGCAAGGTAATGAGTACATTTCTTGTCCAGCAATTTTGCCTCTTCCTTTGTTTTTCCCCTACCATTCCTTCCCTCCTAATTTGTTTTCCATACTTAAAATTTAATCTCACCAGAGATCAATGCCCAGATTGGCCTCCTATGTAGGATTTGATGAAGAGATTTCTGTTGAATTATCATAGAAAACTGGATTATTTCATAGTCTAAAGTGTAATGAATATGTATTAATATGTCAAGAAACTGTCATTTCAACCAGGCAGTCATTTTGACTTCTTTCTGACTTGAACTCTCCATACAGTTCACACTCATAACATTTTCCTACTATTTATAGTACGTTTAAATCATTAATATATTATTTATAATTTTAACTATAATCAAATAAATAATTACAAAAATGCCAATGCCTTTTCAATTTAAAGAAATGAAGAAATAAGAAATGTACTCATTATCTTTCCCATGTAATTGTAACCCCTTTGTACAATATTTTCACAATAAAAATAAATAAAAATTAACAAAAAGAAATGAAGGAATAAAGTACAAAAAAGTATTTTGTAAGAGAGCAAAATGTTATTTAAAATAATGCTGTCAAAGCCTCTTCAGTAAATGGTGCTGGCAAAATTGGTTAACTACTTGCAGAAAACTAAAGCTAGATCCTTATATATCACCCTGCACCAGAATCAACTCCAAATGGATCAAAGACCTCAGAGTCAAAGCAGACACTCTGAAAACATTACAGGATGGATTAGGAGAAACCCTAGATCTCCTTGGCACAGGCCGAAATTTTCTTAATAGACACCTGGAAACACAACAAATCAAAGAAAGCTTGGACAAATGGGATTGCATGAAGTTGCAGAGCTTCTGCATGGCAAAGGACATAGTTAGCAAGATCAATAGAAAGCCCACGGATTGGGAGAAGATCTTCACTAGCCATACAACGGACAAGGGTTTCATATCTAGAATATACTTGGAACTCAAAAAATTAAATCCCCCAACAACAAATCTCCAAAGAAACAACTGCCCAATAAATAAGTGGGCTCTAAAGACTTAAAGAGAAACTTCTCATAAGAGGAAATAAGAATGTCCAATAAGCACATGAAGAAATGCTCAACTTCCCTAGCCATAGAAGAAATGCAAATCAAAACAACATTGAGATACCACCTCACTACAGTTAGAATGGCAAAAATCAAGAACTCTAAAAACAACAGATGCTGGAGGGGATGTGGACAGAAGGGAACCTTACTTCATTGTTGGTGGGAGTGTAAACTTGTTCAACCACTTTGGAAAGCAGTATGGAGGTTCCTCAAAAAACTTCACATAGAGCTCCCCTATGACCCAGCAATCCCACTTTTGGGCATTTACCCAAATGCTTACAAACAAGACCACACTAAAGCTACCACCACAACTATGTTTATTGCAGCATTATTTACTGTAGCTAAGATATGGAACCAACCCATATGCCCCTCAGTAGATGAATGGATCAAGAAAATGTGGTATATATACACAATGGAATTCTATGCCTCCATTAGAAAGAATGACATTGCCCCATTTGTTAGGAAATGGAAAGGCTTGGAAAAAATTATATTAAGTGAAGTAAGCTAGGCCCAAAGAAACATAGGTCCCATGGTTTCCCTTATTTGCAATATCTAGTATATGTATGAGTCAATCAGAAAATATCAGATAATGTGATGTTAGGAAAAATGAACCCTAGATATGTATTTAAATGTTTTTTTCTTCCATGTATTTGTTTCTAACGCATTTATAAGATTATTTCTTTGTTGCTTTGTATGTCCCTCCCCCACAGTATAACCCCTGCTTTCACTACATTTGATGTCAGTATAATTTGTGGAGGAGATGGGGAAAAACAAGTCGTTTAAGGATAGAGGTGGACCTGTTGGAACAATAAGTACAAGTTGTCATGTTGAAAACGAACTTTACAACTTTGGTGAGTAGGGGGTAGGGAGGATTGGGTGAGGGGGTGGGGGAGACTGGGAAGGGATGTGAAGGGTAAACAAAGGAGGAGGCTGCAATGCTTGATAAGAAATGTATTCATTATCTTCCCCATGTAATTGTAACCCCTCTGTACAGTATGTTCACAAAAAATAAAAAAAAATTATGCTGTCAACTTACATTAAAAATGTTAAACCTATCCTTGCATAAAAATGAAATTTTGGAGGCAATTCTTTGTTTATTCTCTGTCTGTCTACACCAAGGAAATGGAGAAGATAACCCCTTCCCTACATATATTTGAAGGCTCAGCAAATATTGATTGTTTAAGCAGGTGATCAGTATTCATGCAGTGTAATCACTGATATAGTTGAAAATATGGGTTCAACTTATATTTTATTAGTTCTCTTTTTATTGCATCATAAATGTCCTTAGTCAGAGAAAACAAAAGAATTTCTGTTTTTCTTTATCTGTACCTTGTACCTTCATATGTTTGCTTTGTAATAATAAAATTGTATTAAAAGTACTGTTCTCTAAAATTCTATCGGGTTCATAGCTGAGATTCTATGGATGACTTTTGAAGATAGCCCAGACAAAACATCCAATGTGATTCTATCTTCAAAATAACTAGCGCAAAGCAAGCTGAAGTTGTGGATCAAGCAGCAGAGTACCATCTAAGAGAGCAAGCAGGATGAGCCTGAGGCTCTGTGGCAAACTCCAGTACACCAAATGAACAAACAAAATAAATAAATATTAGCTGCCTCCCTGTGGCCAATTTTCTTAAGTCTTCCCCCATAAACTTCAAGTGAGTAAAATGTGAAGAAGAAAACAACTTGTTTACAGAGTTCTATGAGAGTTAAACAGTCTTCAAAGTGACCATGGGAGGGTAACACTGGTTAATACAGATTTTAACACTACAGTATAATATCCTAGGACCAAACTCTATGCATATATTTGCAGTGTTACATAAGCAACTTCCATTTCTTAGCAACAGCAAGATGAGGACAATTGGCGCAGGAGATCTAACTTAGGATTCCAATGATTTAATTCCTTTGAACAATTACCTTACAATTTAACAAAAGGAAGAAGGTCAAGAAGCTGGAATATATGTTGTCACAAAAGAAAGGTAAGAGGAGGATGGCAGACGAATGGAGATGGGAAAGGGTAGGTTAGCATAGCAAGCAATCTTAAGATACAACAGAGAAGAAAAGTAATGCATATATGACTTATAATAAGAGTTATATTTCAGTAAGGACATGGCGTTCCACAATGTCCAATGAGTATCTTTAGGAAAATCTAAATTTTAACACATATATCACACTGACACAGAAATACATAATTCAGAATAAAAATAAATCCAACTATCTTTGTATCTCCTTATTTTCCTAATTAACATTTTCCAAAATGTTGAATTCTCTAGGCAATGAAAAGTTATTCAGTGCTAAAAACAAATGCTCTGTCCAGCTTTGAAAGCATGTGATTTTATTTATTTATTTTTGTTGTTGTTTCTTTTGCATGTTCTTTCCCTTATGGCATATCCCCTGTGGTCATTGTATTTATTTTGGTACCCTCATCTTGTATATACATTTGTCTAATCTGGGGAGGAGAAGGGGAATAACTAATCACTGAAACCAGGACACAGGAAAACCCATTGCAACAAGGATACCCACAGTACAGTATATTGGAAACAAACTTTACAGCTTGGGGAGGGGGTTGGGAAAGGGAGGGAATAGTGGGACACAACAAGGGAAGGAGTAGCAATGATAAACAATATATTCCTAGCCTTATTCATGTAACTGTAACACCTCTGTAGAGCATCTTTACAATAAAATAAAATAAAAAATAAGATTATTGAAATGAGCTCCAGGAAATGAATTTTTTTAAAAAAGAATGTGGCCCTCCACATTCTTAAGTCTGTCAAAGAAGCTTCCTTTCCTTTGAGCCCCAACGTATCACTATCTTGGACAATTTTTCCTTGACCTGCTGTGTTGTCCTTTAAGAAGTGGTAATAGGTCTTTCTGCCTTCAGAGAGCTCACCTCATAGACACAAAGGTTAAATTATTTTCACTGCAAGATTTGCAGCTGTTTTCAGCAGTGTAATTATCACTGATATAGTGGAAAATATGGGTTGGGCTTATATTTTATTTATTGTTTCTCTTTTTACTGCCTCATGAATGTTATTAGGGAGAAAAAGCAAAAGGATTTCTATTTTTCTCTTTATCTGTACCTTGTACCTTCATATGTCTGCTTCATAATAATAAAATGTTATTTAAAATACTGTTCTCTAACATTCTATCTAGTTCATCATTCCTTAAGACTTTGTACAATTTCCCAGAAACAACTAATTGAGAGACATATACCCTTAAACATAAAACCTAATGAATTTTGCTTTTGCTGCCTGGAACTCTTTCATTTATATCACCATTGTATCATCTATCATCTATTTTTTTATCTATATATCCTTCTCATCTGAAATTACCTATTTTTCTATCTACCATCTATTATTTATCTATCATCTATAATCTATGTAGTCAGTTAGAATACTGAGGATTGTACTCAGCATGGCTTACTAGCTAGGTTGATCCTCTACTAGAGTCACACCTCCAGCCCTAGTATTTGCTGGATATTTGGAGATGGAGTCTAGCAAACTTTTCTGCCCGATGTAGCTTCAAACTGGGATCCTGCAGCTCTCACCTTCTTGAATAGCTAGGCTTATAATCCTGATATAGATGTTATCTATTTCTCGAGGATAGTATTGTATATTGAATTATATGCATTTGTTCATAAAGTCTTCTCTGAATTTCCTTTTAAAGCAACATTTATATTAAACTGTTTCCTGATAGTGTGTGTGTGTGTGTGTGTGTGTGTTTTGTGTGCGCACGCGTGTGTGTCAGTAGTAGAACTCAGACTCAGGTTCTAGGCCCTGTCCCTTAGCTATTTTGCTCAAGGCTGGTGCTCTACCATGTGAGACACATCACTTTCAACTTCTTGGTGACTAATTCCAAAGAAGAGTTTCATAAACTTTTTCCTCCCAACTGCATTCCTGAGAAAGAATATCCTCAAATTTCAGTCTCATAAATTTCTTAGGATTGCAAGGATGGGCCCTGACCCTTGATGAGAAATTCCTTTTACCCTTTAGCTTTCTTTGGAAAAATTTCTTTGATGTCAGGGGCTATTATTTATCTCTTTTTCTCAGTGGAATCACAGTGCCTATATGCAGTTGGAGTTTAAAAAATTATTGAATCAGTTGATCTAGTGAATATATACATTTATTAATTAATAATTGTATTATTATCATATTGTTTCTTTGCCTAGAAATCTCTGAGTAATTTCTATTGTTCTTAGATGAAGTACACAAACCTTATCTTAAAAAATGTGTAGCCTTTATACTCCTGAACTTGTCCTTGATTATCTTGTTAATAAAAACCTATTCTACAATTTCATATTTCTTTTAGAGAGTTGCTCCTTCCATATCCGAACTTTTGAACTTATTTGCAGTTACTATTACTTTTGCTAAGCACAGTATCTCTATATCCTGGGCTTAGCCTAAAACCCTATTCTCCTCCATTTGGTTTATGCATTCCTTTGCATATATACCAAAAGCATCCTGTACTTACTCTAGTATAACTCTTCCCTCTCTCCATTTTGCTTTCCTCTCCTTGTCTCCCTATCTACTATGACAACCTGTATTCTAACCATGTGATACTTGTTACAGAGTTGATTCTAATGGCTTAACACCATTAGAATCTCTTGGCACAATCTCTTGTGCCATTGTCCTTGTATAACTAGTGCTAAAATTGAACTTGCATATGTAACATTTCAAATATATTCAAATAGCTTGTTCCCAGGCTATTGTAGTTTTAAAAAATCTCTTCATTAACCAATCAAAATCATTTTCCTGTGTCTGAAATTGTCACCCTGTTATAATTTATTTTTCCTAGCAGAATATGTCTGTCAACACATCATAAGTTTCCATTGGTAAGACATGGATTAGAGCAAACTACTTTCATTTGAAAAGCTGTGTTCACAAACATGATGCTTAGATTATTTTATGAGCTGCTAATAGTTTTCAAGGTTATTAGTAATGAGTTCTTAGTTACTTCATAATGCATTTACCAGATACAATATTTTCATGTTCTTTTGCTACAATGGAATCTGTGATTTAATATATTATGAATCTTAAAATGTATTACCTACATTAGATTCTTTCAGAAAAGTGTGAAGTGATTGCTTCACAACTTAAATACTTTAGAACACACTCTACTGCCCAAACAGGTCTGAAATGGCCACTGACAGCAACAACAAAACCAAACCAAATACTTTCCTTTTCTTTTGAATTAGAATCTATTTCTGGAGACCTGCTTTTTTGTGTTAAATAAAGCTATCAATCCATCAGTTTATCCATATGTATTTTCCTTTCAGCCAGTGTTAGGCAATAGAAAGCCAAAGCTTTCTGCTTATGATTTCCCTCCCAAAACCTTTGTCTACCTGCAGTGCTAATCTCTAACTTTAAATTCAGGATGAGATCACTTTATCTGGTATTTGTTTCATTCAGTGTCTATTCTATTTTTATTTTAACTGTGAGATGGAAAAATATAAGTAATGCTGTTATGACAGCATTTTGAAATACCTGCCTTCATTCTATCAGCCTCTTTTCTATCACATTGCACAGCAGTCTTAATTTCTAAAAACTATTTTAGCTCCCTGATTATTGCGAATCCAAAATACTCAATACATATGCATCTAGTTCTTTCAGTGTGTGTATTTATATGTGTTCTAATGCCTTATTTTATGTAACTAGTTATCCAGGGAGCAATATAATAATCTAAAAATAAGCACAATTATTTTCAGATATTTTTCTCTAAAAAATAACTTAAGTGGATTGTTATTTAATAATTTTTTTAAATTTTATTTTATTTTATTTGTGAACATACTGTACAGAGGGGTTACAATTGCATGGGCAGGATAATGCGTACATTTCTTACTAAGCACTGCAGCCTCCTCCTTTGTTAACCTTCCCATCCCTTCCCAGCCTCCCCCCTCCCCCCCATCCAATCCTT
>NW_012267233.1:23405456-23416543 GCF_000151885.1 Dipodomys ordii
CCCTTTGTGGTCTCCCTGGCTTCCTTCAGCTCTTTGTTAATGGATTCCATGAATGCCTTTAGTGATCTTTGTGTATTCTCTACCTGGTCTCTCAATTCCTGTATTACTCTTTGATTAGCTGCCTTCTCTATTTAATAATTTTTGTCTGTGTTGTGTCCATATAAACTTAAATTGCTTAGTAAAATATAACTGATTTTGTTACAAGGTTTGAAGTACTATGATTTTTAGCATAGAGTTTGATGAATGAAAAGTAATGAGCTGGTATTTCCTTTTTCCATCTTTTATTTGTTATTTTTGATGGCATTGGGATTGTGCTCAGAGCCTTATATTTGTTAGGTAAGTAAATAATCTACCACTTGAGCCTCACTTCCAATTCTTTTAATTTGAGTATATTTTTCAGATAGGATCTAAGGCTTTTACCCAGATAAGTCTCTTATCTTGATCTTTTTATTGGTTGTAATTGCAGGTGTGTACCTCTATACCTGGACCTCCTTTAACTATTTGGATCCCACCACATTAGGCTCTTTACTAAGGGCTGAAGTTTCAAAGATGAATGAGGCATGTTTCTCTTCTTGAGGTCTCCTACGGGAATTTTACCCAAATATGACTCTGCTCAGCCTCTGTGGCCAGATGAGATCCAAATAATTTTAATATGCACCTGTTTATTTTTTAAATCTGACTTTTTATAGTTTTTAAAAGTTTGAATATTCTATCAAAACATTAAGGATTTCATATGTACAAATAACAAGAGTACAATGGATCGCCTTAAAAATGTAGAATAGGAATAAGCAATGGATGAAATTAATTTGATCACAGGACATTCTGTGGATGTATACAAATATATTAATGAAACCTATTAATATTAATCAATGCAATATAAATAATATTATAATATTAATATAAGTAAATAATATTGTAATATTTGACTCATAGTTAATATAAATTATGTATTGATTAAACCCATTTAATTCACACAAATGATAATTTAAAATAATATCAGAAATATTTGCAAAATAAGTATACTTAAGAGCCAAAAAAGTATTAATTTCTTTTCATACTGTTTTGGCCCAAACGTACAGAAATGTTGAGTGGCCTTATTACAGTTCCCTCAACCAACACTATAACTGAAACAAATCCTTCCTCAAGTAAGTATTCTCACTTCTCTATTTTTTATTTCCCATGTTGTTATTACTATTTTAGTCACTAAACTGAATGTTTACAAAATCAGCCCTCAAGAAGAATAAAGTAAAGCTTTCCATCTGTCCTTTTATAGAGTCAGAATGATGTGAGAAAGGATGGAATCTTGAGAGTTTCTGGAGCAATCTTAGGCACTTCCAGCACCAGAAGTGCTGGGGAAACTTAACCAGGAGATCAAATTTTTGGAAATCTCTTAGATGCACTAAAAGATTCAGATCAAGAGGAGAAATTTGCCCATCTGCAAGAACAAATTCTATTTTAAGAGACAAAATATATCCCTCTTTCTGTGGGGTGTCACTGTCTCTGTCTCCTCCTCCACTTAAATCTGTCCGCTCCATAGACAAGGTGAACATCGAGTAGTCCCTGATTAGTAAGAAGAAGGGACCTTGACTATTTTGCCAAAGTATACCAATTTAAATCACTAAAGTTCTCAGGTGCTGTTCCCCTGCATTCAAACCAGATGTACATGCAGAATTCAGTAAGACATTGGTGAATCCCTCCTATACCCTGAGGCCACAGTTCATACTCTGGGTCAGATCCTTCAGAACTGCATTCATGGCTATATTATCAACGACACAAAAACAACACTTTTACATGTCAATTCTCATTATTGCTCATATATATTATTCAATATGTCCCATGTACCAAATCCTCATATTACTGAACACAAGGCATATTTAGACAATTGTCTCCAAGTAATAGAAGCCCTTCTCAGTATTTTCTGAGATCATGGAATCCTTGCTTTTCTGAAACCTTGTTATTCTTGATTTTGTACCCAGAAATACTTGCTTCTTAAACCATCCTAGAAGTTTGTAGCTTCACAGGCTTGCCCACCTTGATGTTCGGAGGGACGTGGCCTCAGACATTGTGACTCCTCTGGACAGGATTCACACCTGATGGTTTTTCAGTCATGGCCACAACCACTTTACCTGCTTCTCTCTGGGTGTTTTCCTCATCTCACTGCTATGGAATGTTTTCAATAATAGTTTGAACATTTTGAAGGGCTCAGCTACTCTGACAAGTCAAGTCTACCTTGTAAAAGGATCACTTGTGCCCAGGTCACAATGACAGTCTTTGGCTCTGTTATATACAAGTGGGATTAGTAATTAAAATTATACATACAGCTCTAGGGTGATAGTGAAGTTCCATCTGTTACTAAAATCCTAGGTAAAATACTTTCCTCTATTGTTCATTATTGTTAAGAGTAATGCACTAGATTTCCTATTGGTGCACAAGAACAATTTGCGACTCTAGTTCTATTAAATACTGGGGTTTGAATTCTGGACTGGACTCACCACTTGCTAGGCTTGAGCCACACCTCCTCCTCTACTTTCTTTCTTTCTTTTTTTTTGGGGGGGGGTCCGGTCATGGGGCCTGAACTCTGGGCCTGGACGCTGTCCCTCAGCTCTTCAGCTCAAGGCTAGCACTCTACCACGTGAGCCACAGTGCCACTTCTGGCTTTTTTCTTTTTGTTTGTGTGGTGCTGAGGAATCGAACCCAGGGCCTCATGCATGCAAGGCAAGCACTCTACCACTGAGCCACCTTCCTAGCCCCTCCTCTACTTTCTATATGTTATTTTAATTTTACTGAACCATTCAGTTAATGCTGGCCTTGAGCTGTCACCCTCTAGAACTTATCTTCTTAGTAGCTAGGATTACTGGCATAAGCCATTGATATATGGCAATATGCATCTATTATCAGAACACATTCTATATTCAAAAGACCTGCATTAAACATAAACAAAAATTAATAATTTGTGATGGACTCAAATTGCAGAGGGATTGTGGGAGATCAAATAGAATCAATTAAAGCCCAAATTTTGTTTTGTGGGATGATGGTAATATATAAAGTGATAACATGATACTGGAGGTGTAAATTGTGGAAGGCGGTAAAAGCAAATAGCTGAGAAAATTAAGGTAGAAGTTGAGCTAAAAGAGTCAAATAGCAGCTTGACTATGAAGGGTCCTGTTGTGGTTTAGAGATTTGAAAAGAGATGATGGAGAATCATTAATCATTATATAGCTTTAATGAATACTCAAATCCACATTTTAGTCTGTAAGTCTGAGCCACATATTTTAGCCACAGTAACCTTCAGTTACTCAATAAGCTCAATTAAATCATAATTGGTTTTATAGTTACTAAAATATTATTAATGTAAAATGTACATTTCAGGATCATCATGAGAGTTGAAACTGACATTTTTAACTTCTCTCCAATGAGAGCTTCTAGATGACACTGATGGAGTACATAGGATATAAATCACACTGTTGAAGAAAATGTGCTGGTGAGCAAGGAAGAAAATCATGCTTCAGAAACATTGAATGGAACCTGAGAAAGACTGTTAGAGTGGTGGGTTAAGATGGTAGCCAATAAGGCGGCACATGGCACAGGGCTGTGTGTGAAAGGACAACTAAAGAATGGAAATGAAAGCAGGAGGATTAATTACAAATCAATAGGTCAAATGGTTGAGTTTTCACTACTCTTCACTCCAGACATTTAACAGTACGTGCTAGTCACTAGGAAACAGAATGAACCCCAGGAAGAGATGCATGGTAATTAGTGTAGATGCAGGACCTTGAGTATTCATATTTAAAGGTTCCAATGGACCAATTATAGGTCCATTCACCTGAGAGCAATTGTTGATAAACCCTATGCCCAGTACCTAACTTTATACTTCATTCTTTGTTGTTTCCTTTGTAGGTCTCAAGATGACCAGGATTTTGACAGGGGGAAAAAGGTACCATGAAAGAACTCAATAAGCAGTGATAAAGATTGACAAAATCTTTTAAAATCTGAAACATAAATTTGTAATACTAGAGTGGTACTGGAGGATATTATAGATCCATAAAAGACAAGGAGGAAAGATTTAGAATATATAAAAAATTAAATGTTTAATGTGAATGTAGAATGGAAAATTCTGTAGGATGTTTGGAAAATATGGACAGAGTATCTTTGCAACAAATAATCAAAAAATAAATATCTGAGAAAGAAATAAGGTACAAGAGAACAAGAAATATATTGTCTAAAAATTAGAAATATAAATAATTAAAGCAATGAGTCAAATATCCAGCTACCTGGAATTTAGAAAAAAAGACAGTAGAGAAACTTCAAAGGGAAACTATTTTAATATAAGGCAGGAATTTCCCAGTTTTCAGGCCTCAACTCTCTATTTAAAGACTTACTCAGATAAAACCAGCCACTCATCGTATTAGGAAATAGTGGACAACCAAGTTTAGGGGTAGAACCTCAAATTTTTAGAGTTAAAGAAGACATGTTAGGAATAAAGCAGATCACCTATGACAAAGAAAAGTATATTTGCTTCAAAATTTTAGTATCAAAATTGGATTTAAAATGATAATATCTTCCAAAAGGTAAACTTTCCTTACTGATAATGCTATCCTTAGCAAAATTATATTTCAAGATAAAATGAAAATATTCAAGCAGTCATAATGGTTATTTATCATGCATCCCATCCTTTCACATTAATTTAGTAAAATAAGCAAAGAAACATAATGAAAATGTGAGTTTAAACCAGAAAATAAATAAAGAAAACATAAAAAATGAAAAGACACACTAAATGATGGTTTCCACAAGGTTACAAAATATAATAGTACTGTTAATATATATACATATATATGCATAAAACATGTGTTATATAAATACATTCTAATTTATTCATCAATAAATTAAAATAGCCTGTAAATACCAAAAATAAGAAAACATGGAGTTTGAGTTTTAAATCAATCAGAAACTACAAGAAAACATTTTAAATATTGAGCTATAAATAGTTATAAATATTTTATAGCTATATATAATTTACAGTTCCTATAATCAGTAGTTTGATATTCATAATAGCATAATTGATGTATACATTTTAATTATAAAAACTAAACAGATGGCTTAATTTTACTACTTGAATAACCTAGATAAGCTAAAAGTAAAGTATGCATGACAAAGTTTAAAGCAAATATAACTACAAGGAGAAATATCAGAAGTGTATTATAACCCATATCTGGGTGTGATATTGATTCTAGTGAAGAATGCTGTATTCAACCCAGTGTACTGATGTACTCTTGCAATCCAAAACTCAGGAGGCCAAGGAAGGCTGAATATGTGTTCTAGATCAGCCTGAGCTAAAGTATGACTCTGTCTTAAACAAGAAAGAAAACAAGCAAACAAGTAAACAATTTTATTTATACTGTAGAAAAAGAAATAATATTTAAAAGCAATATTTAAATTTACTGAAACTAAGCCATACGACAACTAAAGTCTGCAATTGTAATTACATTGAACACAAAGAAGGTTTGAGTTTGTTTTACTTTCTAACAGCAACCAGAGAAAACTTAAATCCATTTTAAAACAGATAAAGCCAGAAAAAGTAGCACATATTGCTTAAAAAATTGAGAGTAAGCTGGGTACTGGGCTCACCCCAGTAAATCTTGCTGATCCAGAGGTTAAGATATGAGGATCAAGGATCAAAGCCAGCCTGTGCAGAAAAGTCCATGAAACTTATCTCCAGATAAGTCAGAAGTGGAGTTGTGACTCAAGTGGTAGAGCATTAGTGCTAGCCAAAAAAGCTCAGTGAGGACTAAGGCCCTGAGTTCAGGGTGCACCCTCTCTCTCTCTCTCTCTCTCTCATTCTCTCTCTCTCACTCTCTCTTTCTCATTCTCTCTCTCTCTTTCTCCTTCTCTCTCTCTCTCTCTCTCTTTCTCTCTCCCTCTCTCTCTCTCTCTCTCTCACACACACACACACAGGGTACTTGCCAGGGTTAACAGATAAAGGGATGAATTTGTGGGAGATAAGTTGTTTAATTTCAAAAAAAATCAAATCTATCCATTACTTTAAATAGAAAGTAGCTAAATTTATTTAAATACAGAAATGTAGATGTGCAATTTGCAATTATGAAAGTGATTAGCCAATTTCCAGTCTGCAGCCATTAATTTCTGATGGTAAACAGATGGCAGCAACCACAGCGAATATCCAATCTCACTGCTCTGCAACCCTCCCAGGCTAATGAGTGCCTGCTCAGTATGTTTGAGCAGTTCATCACCCGACTATGTCTTACTCTTCATAGTTTTAGCTATAACTAATTTCCTAAGTACCTTATAGAACAGTATTTGTTGTGTGTTTTCAGTCCTGCCTTGTATAAGTTGAGAGAATATATGGACTCTTTTCACAACTCACTCATGAAAATGTCATGCTTCTTTATGTGCAATAACATTACTTTCTCCTTTCTCACACATTGTCACTATTTATTTTCAATCTCTTCTATGAATTTCTCTTCTTCATTTTTGTTAGGTCCCAGGGAAACTAATTTACATCCATTGTCTACCTAAATAAATGTGACTTTACATAATGATCCCTTAATCTATAAGTCCTGATTTCTTTCTTCTGAATATTTTATCATCTTCAGGTTGTATAAAAGAATTTCCATTCAACAAAACAACTTATAAATCCAGTAGATCTTGATCAATGCCATCCCTTTCAACCTCATTCCACCTCTCCCAATCCATCCCATTTCCTCACTTCTCGTAATTTTTAAGGTATGTATTGATTTTTTTTTGTTTTTGCCATTTGACAAAGCAGTTTATATATAAAATATATCTTGAGCTGTGTCATTGCTGAGTCCTTCTTCCCTTTATTTTGGTGTGGTACTGAGGTTTGAACCTGGGACTTTACGTTCACTAAGCAGGTGTTCTATTGCTAGATCAAGCCTCTGGCTCATTTTCCTCTTGTTTTTGAGATAAGGTCACACATTTTGCCCAGGCTAGGTTGGACCATGATCTTTCTATTTATACTTGCTACTGAAGGTGGGATAACATATTTGTACCCAATGCCAATTTTTTTTTCTGTTGAGATATATAGTGTCCTTTATCTGATTTTTCTTGCACTAGCCTAAACTTCAGTCCTCTTATTTCAGTGTCCCATATATTGAGCTCACAGTCAAGCTCTGTCATATCAAGCTATTGTTTGAGATAAGGTTTTATAAAACTTTTGGATAGACTTGTCTCGTTAGCAGTCCTTCTGATCTCTGCCTTCTGAGTAGCTAGGATTACATGAGCCACTGACATGAAATTTATTCTCGTATTTCTAATATCTTAAAACCAACATGTCAGTGAACTCACAACCCACATTCTTCACAAACTTGTCTCACAATCATCAAATTGTGTGAATTGTTCTTCCATTAGTATGTTAGAAAACTGAGGCACTGGTGGCCCACTCTTTTAATCCTAGCTACTCAGATTTTATACTTGAGAATTGTCTGCCTGGGCAGACAAACATAAGAGATGCTTATCTTCCAGTTAAGCATGAAAAATCCAGAAGTGGAGGTGTGGCTCCATTGGTAAAGTATCAGCCATAATCCAGAAAGCCAAGTAAGAGGGTAAAACCTTGAATTTAAGCCCCAAACTGGCCCAATATGGAGAAAACAGAATAATGGCTCTCAGCCTTTTCAATCTACACTGCTAATTTTTCAATCAAAAATACTTCTGGAAAAGCTTCCATAGCTCCTGTATCTTTCATTCTTTCCCTTTGTAAGTGATATGTATCTCATGCTTCCAATTCCTGATGTCTAGGGAGCAGTGTGCCCTGCACAGGTGAGGGAAAGTCTCATAATATGCCTTTGTTCTTGTATTTTCTTGGCAGTAGAAGGATTTCTACCTGAAGTCTGTGCTTTTTAGTCATATGCTCTATCATTAGAGCCACATCCCTTCAATTTTTCTTTAGTTATTTTTCAGATATAGTCCCACTCACTTGGCCTGGGGACAGCTTCAGATTGTGATTCTCCTACATTTGGCTTCCTCCTATTTATCTGGGATTAGTTAGATTATACACTGCCCTGTCAGGTTTGTTTGTTGAGATGAAGTCTGGTTAACCTTTTTTTTAATGGACTGGTCTCAAAATGCAGTATTTTCAGTTTACACTAGGAGAATATCCACAATCAGAGGCTTTTATGCAAATATATTTTTGTATAAAATAAAATAAGCATATTAAGGATAATATATTTCCTCAATTATATCATTGGACAATATATTATACATTTAGCAATAGTGTATTTGTGTGTCATATTTTTATGGAAAATATTTTGATCATATACCCTACCATTATTTATTCTATTAGAACAAATAATGCTAATGTGTATGATATTGATCATTAGAATGTTAATGTGTGTTAGCTAATGAAGGTACCCCCAAATATCCCAAACGATTGTTAGCATATGTTAACAGTTTATACTTTGGAATAATAAAATAATGCATACTATGGAAATAATTTTTTTTAGATTTACACTAAAATATGATACATCTTTTTGAAGAGATGCATGATTCAGGTATTTAGCTAATCTTTGCTCCAAAAAACTCATATTAGCTTGAGAATAAGCACAGAATCTTTCAATGAAATTCAAAAAGATGAAACATAATTAAAAAGATTGAGAAGTTTTAAGTAGGAAAACACTCATCTGAATATTTCTTCTATCTAAATTCTCCTTACAATCATGATCAGCTAATCACTAAAATTGCAGTTTAATGTGAAGCAGAAATAGAAGAAAGTATCTTCCTATCATTATTGGTGTTCTCTCTGAGGCTGAGTTGGAAGGAGTAATTCCCTTTTGGAAGACTAGTTTTTGGTTATGGCTTGAATTAAGAATTCAAATTACCCAGAAATATGCTGCAACTAATAAATGACTACAGGTTCTTTATGGCTTACAGCCACCCATGTTTAATTTTCTCTCAAATGCATGCTGATCACGAACTACCTGCAACACACGTTCTCATTGTAGGTGCTCAGCTGCTAGCACAGCTGCTAGCTGGGGTGTCACCTGAACTAAAGCAGAAAGAATAGTTTGACAGTCCCACATGCTGAATCTGGAAGATGCTCTTGTTATCATGTCAACAATCAAAGCAAATTTCCTGATCTTTCTTCATGAGGAAAAGTTGATAAAGTTGAGGGGCAACACATCTACTACAAATCATTATTGCCATCAAACCTTGCTCCTCACGTTTCTTCTTCACCAGGAATTGCTTCACTCCATTCCCCATTGTGATAGTATCTTACCTGACAGATCACCAAGCTTATGGTGTAGGGGTTTACACTAATCTCTATGTTGATTTAAGAGGTAAGTTATCTTGATATAGATATAGCATGACAAGTTACAATTAATTTAGAAATGTGAAAAAGGGCCACACAACCAATATTTCTGTTTATAAATAGAAATGAATAAAATCACCTGTTCATTCTGGATCTGCTAACACCCATCTGTGCTTTAGCACTATGGGGCATACAGAGGTGCATTAGTCATTATCTGTGACTACAAGACAAAAGAAGAAAGAAGGGAAAAAAGACTGGAAATCAGTAACTCTTAAATGTTTTTTCTTGAGCACACACTCATAATTGTCACTCATATTTCATTAGCCAAGGATGTCATATATGTAAACCTGACTGTGGAATTCAAGGAAGAGGTAGAACAAATTAGGAACAATCACATTATACTAATTAAATTAGCATAAAGCTAATTAATGTAAGTGAAAGTACACCGAAGATTTGTGTATATACAATTTTATCATATATAAATGTCATTGAAAGGACCCCCAAACTAGATTCTGTTGATGCTCTATATGATATAACCTAGTTTCTTTTAAGCGAAAGAATTCGTAAAATATTTTTTCTCTAGTAAATATTTTTGTGAATTTTCTGGTATCTTTGATACATACTATTATTTCAAGAAGGACATCTTTACATAAGATAATACATTTATTATTAAAATTGCTCTATTTTGTCACACAAATCCAGATCATTGAAGTCAGGTGCTGGTGGCCAAACCCATGGTCCTAGGTATTCAGGAAGGAAATATGTGATCACAGTTTCAGCTCAGCCCAGGTGTAAGTGTAAGACTCCAGCTCAATCAATTTTTACCTGCTATCACAGGCACATAGGAAGAGTAAAGAGCCAGATGGCTGTACAGACACATTTGGCCATGCATGTGAGAACCTATTTGAAAAAATAATGAAGGCAAAGAGCTTTGGGATATGGTTCATGGGTAGAGCTTGTGCCTAGAAGTACAAACTGGCTGGGTTCTAATCCAACCAAATTAAACAAACGATATAAAACAACAAAAGAAAAATTTATAAAACAGACTGTTAAAAGACAAGGTTATCTCTTATTTTCTACTTTTTCTTATCAAGACACCTATATACATAATGCAAAACAAATTGTGTTGGTGATTTAGTTTACTTGCGAAAATGAATTACTGTTGAAATATAATGAATATAATTTTAGTTATAAATTTGCCCACATATACAATCCCATATAGAAATGAGAAATATGAAGTAGGTTGCTTTGAAATTTGGGAAGTCCACATACAGTGATCAAGCATTTCTTTGAATTTTCTGTTAGGTTTTATGCCACATTGATCAACAATATGTCTGATAAGCACCTTGATTAGAAGGGTGATATTTGTTATTGAACCAGTAGTTCAAAGGTCACAGTTAAGTGCCAAGTTCAACAGCTACTGAAATGGTTCTAGGATCTTATTTGTGGTTACTTCTCTGATATTTAATAACATACGCTCAAAGAACTGTAACACATGTTCTAAAAATATTTTTATCTTTAAGTAGTTATGCAAAGAAATTGTCATTCACTAATGCAGTTGATGAATATGATGCATGTTGATCTTGATTAATGTTTCCCTTTCAATATTCTTACCCTACTGCGGATTTTTTTTAAATTTATTTATTTATTTTTTATTTGTGAACATACTGTACAGAGGGGTTACAATTACATGGGCAGGATAATGCGTACATTTATTACCAAGCATTGCAGCCTCCTCCTTTAGTTTACCCTTCACATCCCTTCCCAGCCTCCCCCCTCCCCCCCAATCCCAACCATTCTCCTC
>NW_012267233.1:23418963-23431752 GCF_000151885.1 Dipodomys ordii
GGAACCAACCCAGATGCCCCTCAGTAGATGAATGGATCAAGAAAATGTGATATATATATGTATATATATACAAATATATATATATATATATATATGAATTCTATGCCTCCATCAGAAAGATTGGCACCACTCCATTTGTTAAGAAATGGAAAGACTTGGGAAAAAATTATATTAAGTGAAGTAAGCCAGGCCTAAAGAAACAAAGGTCCTATGGTTTCCCTTATCTGCAATAACGAGTATATGTCTAGGACAAGCAGAAAAGGTCATAAGCTATGAACATATGAAAAGATAAGATGATGCTAAGTGAAATGAACCCCAAGATAGGGACACTAGAGGTTTTATCTTTGTTACTGTTGTTTTAATGTATCTTTAATATACTATGTGATTTTTTAAAAATTTCTTTTGTATGTTCTTCCCCCATGGTATAACCCCTGTTTTCACTGTATTTGCTTCCAGTGCCTTGCATCTTATATATACGTTTTTCTAATTTGAGGAGGGGAAGGGAATAACAAAATGCTGAAATAAGGTTACAGGTTGACCCATTGTAACAATGCGAGGTACAAGACAGTATGTTGAAAATGAACTTTACAACTTTGGTAGGGGAAGGGAGAAGTTAGGGAGGTGGGGAGGGAAGGGATGGTAGGGGAAAAACAAGGAGGGGGTAACAATGCTCAATAAGAAATGTACTGATTACCTTACTCATGTAACTGTAACCCCGCTGTACAAAATCTTTACAATAAAAATATATATTAAAAATACCAGGACAAACTAACACAAGGAGCTATCACCTCAGTACAAAGCCACTGTTGGACATCTTGAAAAGAAATATTATCTTTATGCAAACATTTATAATGAAAAATCTCAATAAGCTTCTTGCTAAATCTAAGCTATTAAGTAATCAGTACATCTGAATCTTGAAGATTGAATACGTTAATAAATGCAATGCTCTTAAAATAATCCTTATCATGTATTAAATAAATGGTTATGCCCAAAATTGGTATCTTGTTTTGCTCAAAAAATGATACCTTTCATAACTATTGCACTTAAATTATAATTAGAAGTGTTAAGAGTTGAAAATAGAAAAATAAAATGTTACTGAAACTTTTGTAGTTTTTACAGTATGTACTATTATAGATTATAATGAATCCCTCAATTTCATAAGACCACTTAAAAATCACTCTTATTAATTATGCACAATTAACTGATTTGTTACATTACAAGCTGTGCAATATAAAATGGTATAGAATCTAAACAATACAATATTTAATATTGGGGTTTAAATCTAGAAAGATGAAATTGAATTGGTAGAAATGACAGAAACATAAGTATTTAAATTTATATAATTTATGTCTAGATAATCTAGATTAAAATTATATGAATTCATGACAAATTAGTTAAGAATAAGGTATATAATTGTATAAAGGTTAGTTAAGATTAATGTATATAATTGTATAAAGATAAACACATAAAACTAAATAATGTTCATGCACTTGTAAAAGTCATGTTTAAAATATTTCCATTTAGTTAATGTACTTCACATTGAACTAAGGCGATTGTGTCTGGGTGGTAGTGTCTGGAACCTTGTCTTCAAGGTGAGGAAAGGTGAATCCCTGCATCCCAGGTGACCGGCTTGCTTGAATCCCTGGAGCCAAGGGTGGGCACTTGGCTGCTAGGTTACTAAAGCTATCAGTCCAGTTACTAAACCTACTCAGTCCAGTGCTTGGGCCTGAAAGTTTCTTGTGATACTGCCTTTAATCTGACCCTATTTAGGGCTGGACCAGCTCAGGAACCATTATGCCATACCACACGTCTCTGTGTTTGCGTCCAGGCTCCTGACTCCTGGGTCTTCTCCAGTCACCGTGGCATTCCAATTCAGTTCTCCATTGGAGCTGAATTGGTTTGTTGGTATTGATTTTGTTCTTTCTTTCCTTTCCAGACTTCTTCGTTCAGTTTCCTCACAGTGTTAATTGTACTTTCTGTCTGTTGGTCTTTCAGACAGGAGTCCAGCATCCAGTCACCATCCTTTTAATAAAGACTCCAAGATTCAACTTCTCAACATGTGGCTTCTCTGTTTTCTCAGCTTACAATAACATTATTTCTTCACGTTTATAATATATAAATAAGTATTATCTAATTTTCACTGAAGAATTAAGTTTGAGCACATAGTTCATCTAAATCATAATGAAACTGATGGCGATATAAAAGGTACATTATCTGAATTGAAATTATTTTCAGTTATTTATTTATTTTTATTTTTCACTCTCCCACACAACTGGAATTATTCCTGGCTTGTTCTGAACTTAAATTATTTGCAAATTATTTGGTATTTTCTTCAACTTAATAGCAGTAATGTTTCCATACATATTATGTTTAAAATTGTCACATACATGAATAATAAGTCAACGTTGGGTGATTTCTATTTTCCACGTGTTCATTTTTCAGATTTTTCAACCACAAAAATGTATGGTGTTCTATGGTTAAAATACACTCATGAAGATGATTAAATGTATATTTAGGGATTTAATGTGGTAATAAAACATTGCACATATGATATGAGAGCTAGAAAAACATAAATATTTGAAATAAATTAATGAGAGTTATTTTTTCTCTTTCTCTGCAATGTTTAAAAATTAATACCTTTAGGTTTGAATTTTAGATTCCTTCTCTTTGTCATGCAATTCACTGGAAATTTTAAGGAAAACAACCACAGTTGTCAGAATTTCAAAAACAGAATGGTACTTACAGTGAAAAAGACAAACAAATATGGGTAATGATAATTTCCACACTCTTTTTCTCAAGTCATGTAACTCTGAAAACACAGAAAAGAATAAAGGTGAGATGCTTCTGATAAGAAAATAAGTAAATGTATTTTCAAGTAAAAATGGAGAATTTAAAAGGCACACTGCAAAATATATAAGCTTACAGAGCCACATAATATTTTTAGTCCTTTAGTTTACTCATATTTGAGCACAGACTATACATTTCTTGTTTTTTTATAATAATGTCAGTGTGTATGAAATTTGCTAAAACAAAGTTGTATAAAGGAAGATAGTTCATCATAATTTATATATTTGGAAAGTAAAAAGTGCTGAAATATTGAGCATTTACTTATATAAAGTGTGTTATGAAAATGTAAGCATTTACTTATACTAACAAAATAAAGGAATACAATATATACATCTATTTTAAGGTTACATACTATAATATGTAGACATTGACTAGTATTTAATTAATACTTTCTATGACATTTTTGCTGATTACATATTTAATTGATTGTTTTCCCATAAGTTATATGGAGTATTGTCATTTTATGGGGAACAATAACCTTTAGTTGAAAATAATTATCAAATTATCCCAGTGAATGTTTAAATATAGTGACACCACAGAAAATTGTGTTAATATATATTCACACTACTAAGAACTACTAAAGTTTATTTGCTTTTATTCATACTCAGTTCCTACTTATAGATTATTTTTTTAAAAAATAAGCTTTTTATTGTGAAAATACTGTACAAAATGATTACATTTACATGAGCAAGATAATGAGTACATTTCTTATCAAGCATTGTTGCCTCCTCCTTTGTTTTTCCCCTACTATCCCTTCCCTCCCACCTCGTATGTTACCGCCCCCCCCCACCTAAATAGTAAAGTTTGTTTATTGACATAGCATCTTGTACATCTCATTGTAGCAATGGGTCAATCTGTATCCCTATTTAAACAATTTGTTTTTTCTCTTCCCTCCCCCCAAATTATACCAATATCAAATACAGTGAAAACAGGGTTGTTCCATGGGGTGGAACATAGATTCTTTAAGCAGACTTTATCCTATTCATACTACAGTTGTTCTTCATCTATCTTTTCCTGCTCATCATAAAAAATAGCTGAAAAATTTTCTTTACACTAAGGTATGGTGTCAACAATCCTTCCTAAGTATATTTTCAATAAATATTAGATGGTTGGTTAAATAAGTAAAAATTGGTATTTTAAGTCTTAAAATATTTTAATTTTTAAGTTGCTTCAATTTCAACTTTATCATTCAAAATTAATTAACAGAGAATTGGGCTCTTGGATTTAGCTCAAGATATTATTTGGTGTCTTCTCTGATCCATCTTTGCATACTCTATCTCATCCAACAAAGCTTCTTACTGTATACTTGATACTGGGATTAGTAAACACAGATGGTATTAATAATACTCTTTGAGCCCAGAGTGGTGATTCATGTCTCTACTACTAAGACTCAGGAAACTGAGCCAATGAGCATTGAAAGTTCAAGGTAAGCTTGAATTAAATAAGGAGATCCTGTCCAAAAAATCAAATAATAGCTGGGCTCTGGTGGCTTACATCTGAAATCCTAGCTACTCAGGAAGCTGAAATCTGAGGATGAGGATTCAAAGCCAGCCCAGATAGGAAAGTCCATGAGTCTTACCTCCAATGTACCAAGAGAAAAAGCAAGAAGTGGAGCTGTGAGTCAAATGGTAGAGTACTAGCCTTGAGCAAAACAGTTCAGAGGCAGTGCCCAGGTCCAAGTTCAAGTCTTTTGACTGGTAAAAGGTACTCCTTACAATTTTAGGTTAAATTGTGAGAATTCCATGATTTATTTACAACATAATAAGCAAATATCAACACGTGGCTATCATTAAATTAATTTGTATTTTGATTTAAATTGACACATTGAGTGTCAAATCTTAACACATGTTACCTTGTAATACATTACGCAGTGTCAATGAAATCTAATGAAATTTTATAAAACCAGCAAAACCCTTAACTACGTATGAGAACTTAAATGCTGGCACAATTATCCCATTTTCAGTTCAGTGACAAATTAAAGCTGACAAAGTAGAAATGAAATTAACATACTTTGAAATGGAAACATGTTCACTCTAATGGATTAATTTCTACATTCACCTGCCATCTTTCTGTTTCAGCAATAATAAGGCAAAATTTTAATGAAGCTAGATGAACCTGTAAACTTCAATACAAAGTGAGTTCACTGATGTGATTATGGCTTCATCATTTTCTCCACCAAGAGACCCAGTTTTCAAAGACACACATTTCAGTGAGGATTCTATTTAGATGAGACTCTTACTAAAGCCTTAGTTTAGGGAAGACATAAATGGATCACATTAGCCAAATCTTTATTTTCATCTAAAGGGGTATCTTTACTGTACACATGTTTAAAATAATGTGAACTTGAATTCTATTTATAACTTTGACACAATTTTATCCAAGGACAATCCTTTAAATAATACACAGGAGATATTCTTCTATTCTACATTAAATTTTATATTTAGAATGTAGATGTTATAATACTGATGAAGGACCATTTATAAACTAATACCTTTTGCATGATATTTGTTATTAGACATACTCAAATGTATTCCAAAAAAGAAATATTTTTGTACTATAAAGTATTTTATTTCAACTTTTTAGTATTACTTTGCTATTAAAGTCAATACTTAGTTCTTATTCCCACTAGTTTCTAATTTGCTATTTGTAGTGAAGGTGGACTACACTCATTATAGTCCAATGTGAGAAAAGCAAATCAAATTTGAGTTATTTTTAGGCTAGATCTTTTTAGATAAAGGATATTTTTTGGTTCCTCTTCTGTCTGTTGGACTCAAATGACAATGAGTTCCTACAGACTGGTAGACAGAAAATAAATTGTCTAGTTTCTTGAATCAATATATAGTGACTAGCGACAAAAACAAAAACAAAAACAAACATACCCTACATGTATATTCTTCAATAGTGAGAATAATTACCAACACAATGTACTATTTCAACTGTGCTTTCTTTTATGTTCTCAAATAATGTGTATCCATTCTACTTTTTTCTAATTGTTTAACTTTTTTAAATTTTCTTTTATTTTCTATATCATCGTATCTAATTTAGGGTTTTTAAATTTTCCTACTTTTTTCGTTCTTTATTTTTTCTCTTTATTGTCATTTCTTCCCTGTATTCTCCTTACTTTCATTTGTTTATTTTGTATATATATATTTCCTGTTGTTTTGATACTCAGGAAATAAAAAATTTCACTTCTGTGACTAAAATACTAAAATATAGGTAGACTATTTTAATAGTCTTCATAAAAAGTACTGACAATAAGTCTAAGAATCTCTCTTTATGTATAATACAGTTGAGTGTTGGCCTCTGATTTAGAATAGATCTCTTCTCAATTTGTTTGAATATCCATACTGAAATATAACCAAAAGTCAATTATATTCCTCCCTCATACACACAGAAAATCTAGAAACATTTTTTGTAACCTGAACTTGGGTCCTGGGTGCAACTTGTTTGCTTAAGGTTAGTGATCTACCACTTGAACCACAATTTCACTTTTGGCTTTTTGGTGGTTAATTGGAGATAAGGGTCTCAGTGACTTTTCTGGCTGGCTGACTTTGACCCATGATCTTATCTTAGTCTCACCAGCAGCTAGGATTACATGTATGAGCTACAAGTATACAGCTCAAGAATTTATTTTTAAGAAGATATATGACCCACCAGATACTCTAGTCTGTCAATTTTCCAGAAAAAGTAAGAATTATGAAAAATCACTGTCATTAAATGGAAAGAAAATTATTTTTGAGAATAGAGAACAATTGGCTATGCACCACTTGTGATTTTTGTTTCACATTTTTCTTCCTTATTCCACATTCTTATTATAGTAGTATATTATCAGCCATCAATATAGTTCTTATTTGATAATTGCACTCATTTTAAGTGCTTATTTTGTGCCCTATAATAGGTTGAGGAATATCCCAAATCCTTGAACTAAGCTAAAAGGTACATAAAGATATAATCAGAAAATATAGTATACTAGTGAGAATATGGAAGATATTCATGAAAATAATTTAGGCTTGATCACGTTAGATGGACCTGTTGCCATTATATTTTACTACAATTACTGCATAGACCTCAAGGTATCATGATTCTTGCTGACAATAACTTGAATCTTCTGAGGTGAAATCTTTTCCAAGTTCTTTGAGTATTTCACATCCATAAATTCCTGAAGGATTTGGAATTCATTCTACACCAAAGCATAAGTAAGATTTTTGTCTATGAGACTTCTTTTGTTTGCAAGATCCCCTTGTATTTCTATATACTCAAAATAGTGTGAAAAGAAATTAACTAGTCCATTCCTAAAATTTTGTTGTAGGAGAAGAATTCATATAGCATTCATTTGTTTAGTGAATGTATTTCATTGTTGAAATCTGAAAAATGGTTTTTACTATTATTTTAGTTAATTAGTAGAATCCAGGGCTGCTTCAACTGCCTCACCAGGTTTTAAATGGGAACAGCTTAACAATACACAAATGTTATTTCAATGAATTCATGAATGAAAACAGAGGACAAAGTCACTGCAAGAAGTACAGAAATTCTATGTTGCACATTATTTTATTCCAAAACTTAAACTGAAATATTTTAATAGAAAAATTATGTATATATATGCATAGATGTCTATCAGTCTATCTATTTTCTGTCTTTCTAGACATCAAAATTTTATTAACATTATATATGGAAATAATATATGGAAATAGCAATTACATTTTGACTATAGCAGTATTTCTTTTCTACTGAGTGCCATTGTATGCTGTGCTTTTCTTTCATGACTGACAGTGCAATAGCTTTCCATCCACACCTAGTTCAAACATAGAATGAATATAGCTCAGAACAAAAAAATCTACAGGAATATCTGATTTTTTAAATCTGTAGATGAGACAATAGATTTGAAATACAAAGCAGTTTTACTTACAAAGATGAAATTTTTGAGTTAGAATGAGACTTAGTGTCTAAAATCTTTGCATAAAGTTGATTCCTAAAGAATGAAGTTAAGAATAATAAAAAACTGAAAAGATTTGTGTTTTAAAATCTTTTCATGAAGAGAAATTAAGGCTCTTGACCTCAAGATGAAATCACGAAAAAATGAAGGCAAAAGTCCTAGATACTCATCTGAGATTTGATAGTGAATTTTTTCCAGAGAAAGGAAAAAAATAAATTTAAAATATGTGCTTTTTTTTGTTCACACAAAATAACTGTAGATGATGACATGGTAGTTAGGGAAGCCATGATTCATCTTGGAGCAATAACTGCAATTAAAGTGATGATATACAGGGATCTGAGAATGAAATCAACATTCTTGAACTTAGGTTGAATGTGAACGATATCCAAAGTTTCAATCTTCTGACAGAAAAATATAAAAGTGGAAATTGTCCTGAAGACCCACATATAAAATGATCAATATTACTTGATGACTTGAGCACTAAGCCACATAAGGGACAGACATAAATTGTTTTTCTATCACCTTTCACACACTTAAGTCAGTAGGAGGAGATGTGGAAAACTCTCCATTCATGCTAAGGCATATCACAAAACTCTCCAAATAGCCTGTCCTAAAATAGAGATGAATGAATGTGAAAAGAGAGAGAGAATAAAATAACCCTGGCTTAATCTTTTAGCAAAAAAAAAAAAACAAATTACAGCTCTTGGTAACAACAGAAGAACTTGAGAAGTCAGGGCTATATTAGTGACAGAGAAATAAAAGTGCATTTTTTAGATCTAATTTTTAAAGCTGCTTTATTAGTATATTTGTATTCTACTATAATGCAATAACTAGCACAACCACCATTCAGTGAATACATAGCATATTCTGTGTGAAATATGTTCATATGTAACTATATTCTCCATTCAGTATGTGCATATATTCTCCATCCAATCCTCACAGGGTAATTAAAACAGTCACCTATTTACATAGGGGAAATAAACGGTTTCAAATCATTTCATTTTTAAGTGAAATGTATGTTTGATCTAAAAAAAATCAAATTCTTCATTACTGTGAAAATCGTCATTTTCATCATAAAGGGGTGCTGGATTCTATCAAGTGCTTTTTCTGCATCTATGGAGATAATCATATGGTTTTTGTCCTTGTTTCTATTGATATGTTAAATTACACTAATTGATTTGCATCTATTGAACCAGTTTTGAATCCCTGAAATGAGCTGTGTTTGATTATAGTGTATAATTTTTCATTAGTTGTTGAAGTCGATTGGCCAGAATTTTATTAAGAAGTTTTGCATCAATGTTCATCAGAGAAATAGGTCTATAGTTCTCTTTCTTTTATGAGTCTCTGATTTTGGGTTGAGGGTAATAGTGGTTTCACAGAATGAATTTAGTAGTGAGCTTTCATTCCAATTTCACTGAAGATTTTGAGGAGAATAGGAGTGAGTTCTCCATTGAAGGCCTTAGAGAATTCAGCTGAGCATCCATCTGAACCTGGGCTTTTCTTGGATGGAAGGTCTCTTATTGCTGTTTCTATTTCATTACTTGATATGGGTGTATTTAATTGCTTTAAATCTTCTTGATTTAGTTTGGGAATATAAATTTTTGCTAGAAACTCTTCCATTTCTTCCAGATTTTTAAATTCATTAGCATAAAGGTCTGCAAAATATTCCCTTATGATGTTCTGAATCTTGCTAATTTCTGTGGTGATGTTTCTGTTCTCTTATTTTGGATTTGTGATCTTTTTTTTGGTGAGGATTGTTAAGGGTCTGTCAATTTTGTTGATTTTTTCAAAGAAACAACTCTGTCTTGTTGATTCTTTCTACTTTCCTTGGTCTCTAATTCATTTAACTCTGACTTAATTTTAATTATTTCCTTCTGTCTACTGGATTGGTTGCTCTTTTTCAAGGAGCTTAAGGTATATCATTAAATTGTTGGTTTGAGTTTTCTCCAATTTGTTGACATAAACACTCAGAGCTATAAATTGATGAAAGCTCTGGAGAAACTAGAAATCCATAGAGTATTCCTAAATATAATCAAGGCTGTATATGACAAGCCTACAGCCAGTATAAAACACAATGGTGAAAAGTTATAGTTCCTTTAAAATCAGGAACAAGACAAGGTTGTGCTCTCTCCACTCTTCTGCAATATAGTATTAGAATTCCCAGTTGGAACATTAAGGCAAGAGGTAAACTCAAATTGGATACAAATAGGAAAAGAAGTAAAACTCTCCCTCTTTGCAGATAACATGATCTTGTATTTAAAAAACCACATGGACTCCACTTCAACGTTACTCAAGCTAATTCTAAACTTTAACAAAGTAGCAAGGTATAAATTCTCAAAAATCAATGCCTTTCCTGTATGCCAATAATGAGAAGAGTACAGTTGAAATCAGGATAGGAACTCCTTTTGTACTAGTCCCACTAAAAATAAAATACCTAGGAGTTAACTAAAGAAGTTAAGTAATTCTAAAATGGAAACTTCAAAAATCTGATAAAACAAAATCCAAGCAGACCACAAGAAGTGGAATAACCTTCCATGTTCCTGGATTGGGAGGCTTAACATTGTGAAAATGGCAATATTGCCAAGGGCTAGCTACAAATTCAATGTGATGCCCATCAATGTCCCAACTTCTTTCATTAATGAAATAGAAGAAGAATCCATCCATATGGAACAACAATAGACCCTGAATAGCAAAAATATTCTTTAACAGAAAGAACAACACTGGAGGAATTTCAATACTGAACCTCAAACTCTATTAAAAAGCCATAGTACTCAAAACAGCTTAGAACTGGCACAAGAACATGCCTGAGGACCAATGGAATAGAACTGAAGACGCAGAAATGAACCCACAGATCTATGGCCACATAATCATTGACAAGGTAGCAAAAAAAATAGGATGGAAGAAAGACAGCCACATCAGTAAATGATGATAGCAGAATTGGCTAAATACATTAGAAAACTAAAGTTAGATCCCTCTATATCATCCTGCACCAGAATCAACTCCAAATGGATCAAAGACCTCAAAGTAAAAGAAGATACCTTGAAAATATTACCAGAAGAAATAGGGCTCCTAGGCACAGGATGAAACTTTCTTAATAAAGATTCAGAAACACAACAAATTCAAAGAAAGGCTGGATAAATGGGACTGTATTAAAACACAGAGCCTCTGCATGGCAAAGAACAAAGCTAGCAAAATATATTGAAACCCCATAGACTGGAAGATCTTCACCACCCATAAAACAGACAAGGGTCTTATATCTAAAATACACCAACAGCTCAGGAAATTGAATTCCCCCAAAACAAACACCCAAAGAAACAACCACCCCATTAAAAAGGGGATAAAGACCGTAAGAGAGACCTCTCTGAAGAGGAAATATGAATGGCCAGGAAACACATGAAAAATTGCTCAATATCTCTGGCTATAAAAGAAATGCAAATCAAAACAACATTGAGAGTCCACCTTACACCAGTTAGAATGGCCATAATCAAGAAATAGAATAACAGATGCTGGCAGGAATGTGACCAAAAGGGAATGATACTACACTGTTGGTAGGAGTGTTAACTTGTTCAACTGCTCTAGAAATCAGTGTGGAGGTTCCTCAAAAGACTGCACATAGAGCAATCCCACTTCTGGAAATTTACCCAGAGGATAACAAACAAGTCCACACCATAGCTACCTGCACATCTATGTTCATTGCAGCCTTATTTACCATAGACAAGATATGGAACAAACCCAAATGCCCCCTGGGTACATGAATGGATGAAGAAAATGTGGTTCATATAAACAATGGAATTCTATGCTTTCATAGGAAATAATAGCATTGTCCCATTCACAAGGAAAAGGAAAGAATTGGAAAAATTTATATTAAGTAAAGTAACCCAGGCCCAAATAAAAGCAGGTTGTATGATTTCCCTCATTGTTAAGAACTAGAAGATGAATATGATATTCTTAACAGGGGATCTCAACACTACAAGTGTTTAATGCAAAGAATATATATATATATATATACATATATATATATACATATATATATATATTCAAGCAAATTACATGAACTACAACTTATGGAAATGTGAGGTTCTCATTAGACCCTATATATAGTTTATTTTTTCTCTATTTTTTTCTTTCTTCATTTCTATCAGGTTTTTTGTACAACAGGTTTTGTATAATAGACAATGCAATATGTGAAAGGCAAAGAGAATCACAGAAACAGCAGGACAACAGATGAACCACAGCACCACTGATACTCACTGTACACTATGTTGAATACGAGCATTACAACTTGTGGGGAAGTGTGAGGGGTAAATGGGAGATAAAAAGGGATGGGGTAAAGGCTATCTACAAATTCAGTGCGATACCTATCAATATTCCATCCTCATTCTTCAAGGAAATAGAAGGGGCAATCCAAAAATTCATATGCACCCCGAATAGCTAAAACAATCCTCAAAAGAAAGAACATTGCTGGAGGAATATCATTACCAAATTTCAAACTCTACTACAAAGCCATAGTAATCAAAACAGCTTGGTACTGGCACAAGAATAGACCTCAGGACCAATGGTATAGAACTGAAAACCCAGAAATGAACCTACAGACCTATAGCCATCTAATTTTCGATAAGGGAGCTAAAAAAATAGAATGGAAGAAAGACAGACTATTCAGTAAATGGTGCTGGCAAAATTGGTTAACTACTTGCAGAAAATTAAAGCTAGATCCTTACATATCACCCTGCACCAGAATCAACTCCAAATGGATCAAGGACCTCAGAGTCAAAGCAGACACCCTGAAAACATTAAAGGATGGATTAGGAGAAACCCTAGGACTCCTTGGCACAGGCTGAAATTTTCTTAATAGAGACTCAGAAACATAACAAATCAAAGAAAGGTAGGACAAATGGGATTGCATGAAATTGCAGAACTTCTGCGTGGCCACGGATAAGGCTAAGCTAGCAAGATTAATAGAAAGCTCACAAATTGGGAGAAGATCTTCACTAGCCTTACAATGGACAAGG
>NW_012267233.1:23432744-23435251 GCF_000151885.1 Dipodomys ordii
GGGAAGGGGAAACAAAGGAGAATGCTACAATGGTTGATGAGAAACATACTCATTATCTTGCCCATGTAATTGTAACCCCTCTGTACAGTATTTTCACAAAAAAGGAGGGATGGGATAACTATGATTAAAAACAACTGTACTTATTACCTTACCTTTTAATTTTAACCCCCCCCAGCTCATATATAAATATATAAACTTAAAAAAAGAAGAAGAAATGGTTGCTTTAGTGATGCACAGATAACAGAGAGAAAACTCTTTCTTGATTCACAATAGTGATTCCCCATAATCTTGCCCATACAAGATAGAAAGAAGCCAGAATCACTGTTACTTTTAAATCAGACTCTGTGTTGATCGAACATGTTAAAAGAAGTAATGATTACTGCTAACAGATACCTCATTTTCTTTCTTTATTTCACTGTAGGCTGACTTTAAATGTCAGATACCATACAGCTATATAACTCCAAAATAGGTGTTATACATCCAAGACCAGAGCAAAGTATTATAACAAGTAACATATACACAAGTTCCAGGTGCCAAAACAACAAACTCTACTTTAATTAAAAATAATCAAACTAACAAACCACAAGGTCAAAAATGTGTACTTTCCCTTGACATTAGAAATGTCAAGAGTTTGTTGCTATGGAGTAACACATTTTACCAGAATATTGGCAAATGATTTACTAGAATAGAAATTTTAGATGAAGCAGGCACACTGCATATCACCATTGTCAAATACATCACATTGTTGTTACTCAAGGATGTCCTTGGATGTAACTGTGAAATAACCTCACATAAGAGCTTGTGAGAAATAGTCTTTCAAGTTTCACCTGAGCCTTTGTGAATCAGAATCTGAATTGCAATTAGATTCCCGGGTGATTTGCATGCACATTCATGTGTGTGCACAATATAATCTGTTTTTACGGAACAAGGCATACTAATTTTTTCCCCATGCTGAGAACTGCACACAGGGTCTTACACATACTAAGCAATTTTCTACCACTGAGGTAAACCTTTGGCCTAGGAATATTAATTTTTATCACAGATGCTCTCATCTTAAATCAATATTATTAATTGTATTTGCCCTAATGTATCACTTCTGGAAAAAAATTGCTTAACAAATACTACCTACAAGGACAATAAGTCCCATCTCTTATTTTCACTCTCCTCAGGAATAGTAGATTCACAGTTCTACTTTAGCAATTCAATACAGATTGTGGTAAAAGTTAGCTATTCTTTTAGTTACGTTCTTTTAGTTACGTTGTTGATTCATAATCACCTGTTGTAAAGGAAGTTTCTATAGATATTACTAAAGTGAATAACTACATGATGAATCAATCAAATATTATTAATTAAATTTATTTATAATTCTCTATAAAAACTCACTCTAAAAATTCTCTAGCTTTGAAATCTTGATTCTGTTCAAAATGAACATATTAGAAGAGATCTTAAGCTAGAATCTAGATGGAAATAAGAATATTTGCAACATAAATACCAGACTATGTAGTAAAATTATAATGTAGGGCTCATTTCACTCATTCACATTTGCTAATTTGTAAAAGAAACTGGTATTTGTTATTTAAAAAAACTGTAGGAGGATTAATAGGTAAGGCTATTATTGAAGTATAACATAAAGCCAATAGCTACTATTTAAATATAATAGGTAATGACTTACAATCATAATTCTAAACTTTCATATTTAAAACATGGTTATATGTATGCTATCTTTCTCTAATTGTATATGAATAACTATTCAAGCATGAATGAAACTAGTGCTGGGAAGTTTTTATGAGTAATGGAAAAAGTCTTTCTTTTGAATGAAAACCTAAAGTTCCCCACTCATATTTATTATAACTAAAATTATTATGATTGCATTTGAGGACTTTCAAGGTACTACTTTCATTCATTCACTACTAAGAATTTATCAAATGCCCACTACATGATTACCTCTACAATTGGTAGATTGTACATATCAGCTCATAATGCCTACAACATGCTTAAGTGCTTTTATGTCATTAAAAATTGAAGAAACTAATATTTAAAGATATTGAGAAACTTGCCCAAAGTTACACAGCAAGTGAGTATCAGAACTAGTGGGAGAATATACCAGTTTTTACTGTCGAAGCCAACTGTTTAGGCTTATGAAACCCAAGAGTTTACATTTACTACTAGAGGTTAATTTTGACCAGTGATTAAAATGCACATAATTAGAATCTGACAATTTCAAAAGCACTATGCTTAAGAACTCTTCTAATAAGTTCATTTTGAACAGAATCAAGATTTTAAAGCTAGAGAATTTTTAGAGTTTTTATAGAGATTATAAATAAATTTAATTAATAATATTTGATTGATTCATCATGCAGTTATTCACTTTAGTAATATCTACAGAAACTTCCTTTACAACAGGTGATTATGAATCAATAATTTAAAAACCTAAATCCTATCCAAGTCCTTAAGAGTTACAGACATAGACAAGATAAAATTAGGTGCAATAATGATGAACATCAAGA
>NW_012267233.1:23436191-23437164 GCF_000151885.1 Dipodomys ordii
TATATAAACACACACACAATAAGGAATCAACCTAATCAAGAGAGTGGAAAATATTTTTCCCTGAGAGACATTCCAAAGTGTCTTTCTAGATTAGAAAGTTGGAAGTTGGTATCTAACTTCATACTTTTTATAAATGGAAGAAGGTTAACAGCACCGAAGAAACTTTATAATGAGTGGAATAGAGGTACTGAGTAATGTAAGCTGTCTCTACAGTAACAAAAGCATAAACCTCTAACCAACCAGTTGTTTATCTTAAAATCTGATCAGAATTTTCACTGGAAGTACTTGATTGATTAAATTTTGTACTAAGTTGCAGTTAGATCTTAACCACATTTGATAAACTGAAAGTCACTAGCCAAGAGAGAATCATAAATTATATATACATATATATATATAATTTATGATTGCTATATATATATAGTAAAGATACCGTGCTGAGGGGTTACAGTTACATCAAGCATTGTTACCCCCTCCTGTGCTTTCCCCCTACCATCCCTTCCCTCCTTACCTCTACAACTCTCCCGCGACCCGAAGTTGTAAAGTTCATTTTCAACATAGTGTTTTGTATATCTCATTGCTACAATGGGTCAATCTGTATCCTTATTTTCAGCATTTTGTTATTTCCCTTCCCTTCTCCAAATTAGAAATATATATATATATATATATATATATATACACACACACACACACACACACACACACACACACACACAAGGTGCAGGACACCAAAATCAAATACAATGAAGAGAAGGTTATATCATGGGGGAAGAACATACAAAAGAAACAAAACTCTCACATACTACATTATACATACATTGAAAACAACAGCAAGAAAGAAAGAAACCTCTTGGTTCCCTATCTTGGCGTTCATTTCACTTATCATCTTATATGGTCATATGTATATCAATTTTGATCTTTTCTGCTTGACTCAGACATATACTAGATATTGCAAATAAGGAAAACCATGGGACCT
>NW_012267233.1:23439044-23442126 GCF_000151885.1 Dipodomys ordii
TTGTCCAACATTTCTTTTGTTTGTTGTGTTTCTGGGTCTTTATTAAGAAAATTTCAGCCTGTGCTAAGCAGCCCTAGAGTTTCTCCTATTTCTTCCTGTAGTATTTCTAGGGTGTCTGCTTTGACTCAGAGGTGTTTGATCCATTTGGAGTTGATTCTGGTGCAGAGTGATATGAAAGGATCTAGCTTCAGTTTTCTAAGGGTGTTTAACAAATTTTGTGTCTCCCTTTACTGAAGATGCTGTCTTTCTTCCCTTCTATTTTTTTAGTCCCCTTGTTAAAGATTAGGTGGCTGTAAGTCTGTGGGTTCATTTGGGCGTCTTCAGTTCCACTGGTCTTCAGGTCTGTACTTGTGCCATTACCTAGCTGTTTTATTACCATGGGTTTGTAGTAGAGCTTGAAGTCCAGTGTTGATATTCCTCCAGCACAGTTCTTTCTGCTAAATATTGTTTTTGCTATTTGGGGTATTTTATTGTTCCATATGAATTTTGGGGTTGCTTTTTTATTTCATTGTAGAATGATGTTGGAATATTGATGGGTATCACATTGAATTTCTAGATATCATTTGGAAGTATTGCCATGTTCATGATGTTAGTCCTCCCAATCCAAGAGAATGGGAGGGTTTTCCATTTCTTTAGTTCTGCTTTAATTTCCTATTTAAGGTTTTGAAGTTTTAATCATAGAGGTTCTTCACTTCTTTAGTTAACTCCTGGGTATTTTATTTTTTCGGGGGCTATTACAAAAGGAGTTGCTTTCCTGGTTATTGGCATACAGAAAATCCATTGATTTTTGAGTTTAATTTTATACCCTGCTATTTGCCAGTTTTGAATCATCTCCAGTAACTTGGGTGTGGAGTCCATGGAGTTCTTTAAATACAAGGTCATGTCATCTGCCAAAAGAGATAGTTTTATTTCATCTTTCCCTATTTGGATCCCCTTTATGTTTGCATCTTGTCTTATTGCTGCATCTAGATATTCTATATTTACTAGGAGGAAAGAAGTGTGACTAGAATCTGGGAATGAGATAGTTGAGGATGTGGACACGTGACAAGCAGACAAATGAAGTAGGTAATAAGCCCGAGACAAACAGTAATAACAAAAGACAATGGACTACCTGGCATAGGGGGACAAACCATAATACCTGAGTCTGGTCATTAGTATTGACAGGTAACTCAAAAGAAGGCTGAAGTACTTGCATTGGTTTGTGGATGAAAGAGTTGCAAAAATTAACTCAATAAAGAGGCAAAATCAGTAGTGGCATGGCCTAAGAACTATTAAAAAGATTACAACTTCATACTACACAATGATGGCTCAAGTCTGTAATCCTAGCTACTCAGGAGTTTGGTACTTGGTGAATCCTTGTTTAAAGCCAAGACTAGGTAGAGAAGTTCATTGGCCACCATCTTCAATGAAGAACAAAAGACTGGGCTAAATTCATGGTTCAAGTGAAGCATGCATTCAAACCTCAAGTCTAGTAAGAGAAAAAGAAAAAAATATAATCCAGTGTCAAGATGGAGAACAAATCAGACCAGAATAAGACATGAGAAGATGTCAGTTAAGATGCAGAATAAGACATGAGAAGATGTCAGTTAAGATGACATTACATCTGTCCTAGAGAAAGGTAGCAGTACTTTAGTTACTTTGTATGGCATCAATAGTTAGACATAGTAAAATGAAAGATCTCATACTGAAGAGGATTTTTTGAGTGTAAGAAAAGTTTGATTAGACAGCAGAGTGATGTTTGATAACTTCTGCCTGTGGAAAATTCTTCATTTGGTAAAACAAGATGCATGACGGAAGTTGAGCAATCAACACTGACTCTGTGGAATATTCATTGAAAACAGATACTACCTGTGTACACCACAGTGATTTACAGAAAGCACAACCTATGACTGTGTTTTGTTGATATTTGTAATATGAGCTGATAAAAACAAAATTCATTTGGACAAAGCGGTTGCTTTTTCATAAAGTGATCGAACTGTGAGTCAAAAGTAGACAGGACTTAGAGGTTCACAAAGGTAGCTTAGGTGTTTTGCCAGGGGAAATAAAGTGAGCTTTGGGGAAGGAAACAATTTGTGTGAGAGAGGTTAGCTTGATGTAAGTGAAGTGAGAGTTACCTAACTGGACATTGATCTTGAGGCCTTTCTCTCCCACAGATGCCACATAAAATCACTCACATAATCACAACAGCCTATCCCTTCTCCTCTTAAATAGCTCTCAAATCCGCCCTCTTTTCTGAGATTTTTTTCTTGAGTGTGTATCTGATCATACATTCAGTGTGCTTAAAATCCTTGAGTGTGTTTCCCCTATTCTCTTAGAGGGAAAAGTCAATATCATTTGTTACCATTTCTGAGACCCTTGTGAGCTCTCCCTCTTAACATGTCCCTCTGTGTTCCTTAGCCGAGTATTGGCCTCCTTTGTCCACTGTGAATGAGTTAGAGGGATTTCTATCTTTTTTCACACACATTGGCAGTTCGCCCTCACCTGTCAAATGTTGCAGCCCATTTTCCTTGTGTCTTTCTGAACCATTAGCTTCTTGATTAGGCCTTGTTTTAACATCAGTACCCTCAAAAACATTCATATTCTTCTCCACCATGGTTGAGTACTTGGACCCAGCCTTAATTGAATGCTTTAACCCAAAACTATGGAAGTTGTTTGTTTTTTTTTTTTTTTTGTAAATCTTCCTCAATGAACCAGACAGTTCTGTTTGGATATTAAAAATGTTGTTGTTTAAGTTTTATTGAACTACACATTTTAATAGTATGTACATGAATATACTTGTTTAAAATTCTGAACACTTTTAGATAATAGATAGTAAATATCACCAATTCCCAATTTTGTATTTCGGAAATAACAGCATAGAGAAAAAGGTCACTGAAGAAAATTAACTGTGAGGATAGGCTTGATTTACAAAAATTCCATTTCTGGACCTCATAGGCATAGTTGTAGATGACTAAAGACTGACTGTTACGTAGGAAGTACAGAAAAGCTAGGTAATGTTTGTCTAATGATAAGCCTTCTTTTGTAACCATCATCCAGGTCAGCATAATTTCCACCTTTTGGAAGCTATGCAATGAGTTTATTT
>NW_012267233.1:23444246-23460539 GCF_000151885.1 Dipodomys ordii
AAGAATAGCCTAAAGAGAAAAGGAAACAAGTATCTATAATTCTTTAAATCTGATAGATATTGAATAAGATGTATTATGCTTAGAATAAAAACTGGATACTATGCACTCTATTGATTTGTCGAGTGGTAACTCTTATGTTCAATTACTTAAAGATAATACAAACATAATTTGAAAAAGATTTCTAGCTCTTTTGAGCATAATTAGGCAAATATGCAAGCATATTTATTTAAATATAAACATATGACACATTCAAATTTATGTCCTCAGTTTTTATACAGTACACCTCAGGAATATTTTCTCAAACTACTAGGATGATTTTTCTAAAATACTGTTAAAGTTTTTGCATAATGCTATTCTACATCAACCTTATAGATTATATTTAAAACATTTATTAGTGTCATATTCACAATATTATACCCTGTTTAATATGTACTTTAAGGTTCAAAGATAGTATTACAGGCCATATTTATTTTGTGTACATATTGTTAAGTTTTGGTCAATGGGGATTATTCATAATATACTTAATAGTCTCAGTTGCTCAGTCATTAATAACATATCTCATACTCTGTTTCTGGTGTGAATATTTGCCAGTTGTACAGTTTAAATAATTTAACTCTTCCACTTTTTATCTCTTTGTATCAAAAATTATATGTGTTCAGCCAAGTTTTTATTTTATTTTTTAATTTAATTTTATTGCCAAGGTGATATACAAAGGTATTACCGTTACATACATAAGGTAATGAGTACATTTCTTGTCAAACATTGGTACCCTGTCCCTCATTTTTCTCCAACTTTCCCTCACCCTAATTCTTCCCCCACAAGTTGTGAAGTTCAATTCCAACATATTTTGTTGTGGGTATCACTGTTGTATTGGATCACCATTGGTCTTTTTTCTCAGCATTTTCTTATTCCCGTTCCCTTCCTTAATTCAGACAAATGTATATACAATTCACAGGGTACCAAAATCAAATACAGTGACAGCAGGGAGAATTTATCTATTTTTTAAAAATTTTCAGTAGTTCTCTGGGTTGAACTCAGGGCTTCATGCTAGCTAGACATGTACGTAACAACTTAAGCCATGCCTTGAGAACATTTAATTTAGTTTTTAAGTACTGTCAAGTTTCTTTTTCCTCATGCCAGTCCCAGAGTATAAGTCTTCTATTTCCACCTCTCATTCATACAGTTGCAATTACACATCTGTGAAAACATGCCTAGTCCAGTTATGAATTTACTAAGTGACCATCTCATTTAGGTAGAACAGAATATATCTCCCTGGATTTACAAAATATTTTTAATTGTGAAAATAATGTACAAAGGGGTTACAATTACATGGGCAAAATAATGAGTGCATTTCTTATCAAGCATTGTAAACTTCTACTTTGTTTCACCTTCCCATCCCTTCCCATTCCCTCATCCCCCCAACCCAATCCTCCCCCACCAAAGTTGTAAAGTTCGTTTTTCTACATAATGACTTGTACATCTCATTGTTGCAATGGGTCCACCTGTATCCCTAGTTAAACGATTTGTTTTTTCTCTTCCCCTCCACAAATTATAACAACATCAAATACAGTGAAAACAGGGGTTACACTGTGGGGAAGGGACATACAAAACAACAAAGAAATCATCTTATAAATATGTTAGAAAAATCGCATGAAAGAAAAAAACATTTAGATACATATCTTGGGATTCATGCACGACTATGTTTTTTTGCAGCATTATTTACCATAGCTAAGCTATGGAACCAACCCAGATGCCCCTCAGTAGATGAATGGATCAAGAAAATATGGTATATATACACAATGCAATTCTATGCCTCCATCAGAAAGAATGACATTGCCCCATTTGTTAGGAAATGGAAAGGCTTAGGAAAAATTATATTAAGTGAAGTAAGCCAGGCCCAAAGAAATATAGGCCCCATGGTTTCCCTTATTTACAAAATCTTTATGGTTGGAACAATGAGCAGAAGAAAACAACAGAAAGAATTGTTCTATGAGTATTACCAAATCTAACTCTCTGAAGTCCATATATTACACAATTTTTAACCCGAGTAATTGATTTAATCTCTTTCAATTCAGTTTCATGTACTTTAATATTCAGAAACTGGCAGATAGGTTTGTAGAAAACATTATAAACAATTTTCATAATTTCTTTATAATAATTTCTGGCATTCAACAAGTCATAATAATTATGATTATTATGATTAGGAGCTATTGACATGAGGTGTATTTTCTGGAATTCAACATTAGATCAGTTACAGATGAGAGAGCTTGAGGGATACACTTGAAAGAAAAATTACTCCCCGCGAGGATAGTAATGAAATTTGTGATTGTATCATTTTGATAGCACTACTACTCTTCTAAATCTTACTCATCAGCAAATCAGAAACACACATAATTTTAATTGTTTGGGTCTTGTGGAAGTAATAAATGATTGTTCATAAACACTCCTGGTGATTTTCATGAGCTTCAGATAAATCTTTGGAAATGGACCTCTGCTTTTTGGGTGCTGGTTGCAGATGGGCAGTTGATTATGTTGCACTCCTCAGTAAAATAGTTTTCAAGAAAAGCTACAAGGAACCCTTGGAGGATAATCAAGTCCACTGGTGTGTGTCAGAGAAACCTGGGGCCTCTTCCTCACTCACTCATGTTCAAGTATATCTATCTAGTATGACTAAACATAGAGGTATATCTTTTCAGTTCCTCTCACTATGGGGATTCTTTTGTTAAATGTTTCTTGCAAATCAGGAGGTTGCAAGACAAAACAAAAAGCTTTCTACATTTTCACTACCAAGTGAAGTAGTCTATTGGTTCTGAGCACTTTGATTTCACTAATGATACAATATATGGAGCATGCAAGTTAAGGTAAATAAGATGAGAGATTATGTAAGTAAAAGTATATGACTATTTAAAATTTTCCAAGCCAGTAAAAAGAGGTATATAAAATACTTAGTAACAAAAATCATAACATTCTCAGCTTTAGTTCATTCTAGTGATTTAAAATAGGATTAATTAAGAAGCAGGTAATAATTCAGATGAAGGGATACTAGAGAAAGAGCCTTCTTTCCATCTGCTTGTGATCTGTTTGAGAGACACAGAGGAATATTGTTAGCTCTAGTACCAAGAGTAAACTACAAGAATTTCATGTTTTCTTCAAGAGATACCATTGTATACTTGATAACAAAGTAAACTTATATATTTTACTATTGAAGATATATGTGTATGTGTGTATATATACATGTACACACATAGCTACATAAAACACATTAATTTCTGCATATATATTGTTAGAACATAGTTTGTTCATGTAAATGGAACTTACTCATTTTCAAACAGTAATAGGTAATTTTTTTCCTTTGGAGTCAATTATTTTTACATGGGCTTTTTCACAGTATATAAAGGTATTTCTCAACCATATTAATGTTGATAATGATATTCCAATAACATTTCAAGTTTGGTTAAAAATATATATTCCAAAGTCCTAAAATATGTGTTAAATTTTAAGCCACATTATTTGTTTCAGTTAAACGCCTTAAAAATACTACACAGTAAAGCTTACAATTAAAATTAAGATAAAAATTGGCTCTTCTACATTCATGCATCATACGGTACATATTAGAACAGTACTTTTTGTGTCGACTGTTTCAATGAAAATCAGAAAAGTTATTGTCATAAAATAAAACTAGTTATTTATTTAGCATGTATTATTTTTAATAGTTCATTGCTTATGCAGTACTGAGGCTGGAATTCAGGACCTTAAGCCATATCCCTCTGTTGGTTTTTTTTGTCAAATTTACTAAGTTTATCCAGACCAGCCTCAAAGTATAATCCTCTTGCCTCAGACTCCTAAACAACTGGGATTACAGTGTTAAGCATCAGGCTCTATCTTTTACTGATTATTAATACATTAGTGGCACTAAAATAATTAATAACATTTTCTTAAGTCAGATGAACTTGTTTAAGTGAAAGTATCTACCTTGTTAACTCTAATCTTGCTTCTTACTCTTTTGAATTACTTTTACTGTCTCCTCAGGTTTTTTTTCTTTTATGAGAGATATCGGATTTTATGAGGGGTATCATGTAAACCATTAAAACATTATCTAAACAGTTAAATTTATTTTATTATGATGCTGTTCTGTTCTAATATTTGTTATGCAATAGAGAAATAATTAAATTGTTACATATTATCAAGACTTTGTACTTCATTCCTAAAATATAGGGTAATTATTTCTGTGGACCACTTTGAGTCTCAGAGCTCATGTAGCATGTCAAAGATAACATAGTAAATGAAGAAAGGAATTAAATTCTAATCCAGTTTTTTAAACTTGTCATTATTTTATTGTAAAGATGCTGTACAGAAGGGTTACAGTTACTCTAGTAAAGCAATGAGTACATAGCTTGTTATATCATTGTTACCCCTTCGCTTCCTTGTTGTTGTCCCATTATCCCTTCCCTCTCTCACCTTGCACATTCCTCCCCACCCCATTCCCTCTCCCCAGCCCCATCCCACCCAAAGTTGTAAAGTTCATTTCCATTATACTGTCCTGTGAGTATCCTTGTTGCAATGGGTCATCCTGTGTCCTTGTTTCAGCATTTTGTTATTCTCCTTCCCCTCCCCAGATTAGATGTATGTCTATACAAGAGGCAGGGTAATAAAATCAAGTACAGCCATAACAGGAGATATGCCATAGGGGAATGAACATACAAAGGAAACAACAAAATATAAAATAAAATCATATGGATAATTTAAAACAATAACAATAAAGACAGACTACTTGTGTCCATATTTTGGGGTTCATTTCACTTAGCATCATCTTATATGGTCATGTGTACATGGCTTTTGAGCTTTTCAGCTCATTTGATAAGATTGTCATATATGTATACTAATTATCTCAAATAAAGGAAACTATGGAATCTAAATTTCTTTGGGACTGGGTTACTTCACTTAATATGATTGTTTCCAAGTATTTCCATTTCCTAACAAATAAGATGGTGTCATTCTTTCTGATGGGAGCATAGAATTCTGATATACATATATATATATAAATATCGTATTTTCTTGATCCACTATGGAGGGGCATCTGAGTTGGTTTCATATCTTAGCTATGTTGAATAATTTTTTTTTTTTTGGTCCGGTCGTGGGGCCTGAACTCTGGGTCTGTGCGCTGTCCCTCAGCCCTTCAACTCAAGGCTAGCGCTCTACCACTTGAGCCACAGTGCCACTTCCGGCTTTTTTTTCTTTTTGCTTATGTGGTGCTGAGGAATCGAACCCAGGGCCTCAGGCATGCAAGGCAAACTACCACTGAGCCACCTTCCCAGCCCTATGTTGAATAATTTTGTGATTAATATAGTTGTGCTGGTAGCTTTAGTGTGGTCTTGTTTGTGATCATTTGGTTAAATACCCAGAAGTGGAATTGCTGTGTCATAGAGGAGCTCTATGTGTAGTCTTTTGAGGAACCTCCATACTGATTTCCAGAATCGTTGGACAAGTTTATACTCTCACCAACAATTCAGTAGCTTCTGCATGGCAAAGGACATAGCTAATAAGATCAATAGAAAGCCCACAGACTAGGACAAGATCTTCACTAGCCATACAACAGACAAGGGCTTCATATCTAAAATATACTTAGAACTCAAAAAAAATTAAATAATCCAAAAACAAATCCTCAAGAAACAACTGCCCAATTAATAAGTGGGCTAAAGACTTAAAGAGAGACTTCTCTGAAGAGAAAATAAGAATGGCAAATAGACAGATGAAGAAATGCTCAACTTCTGTGGTCATAAAAGAAATGTAAATCACCATTGAAATTCCACCTCACCCTAATTAGAATGGCTATAATCAAAAACCAAATAATGACAGATGCTTGAGGGAATGTGGCCAAAAGGGAACCATAAAACCTGTCATATTTTATGACAATGAATGTATTCTTTGCATATTGTATTGCATAGAATAATGTATTATTCTACGTCTTTAGAAAATCTAGTGCTTTTTGTTAATATGTGGTAATATCAAGGAAGGAGGGAGGGATACCTAAGTTGTGGGGCCATTGTAAATTCTTGCTGTTCTTTCTTTTTCCTTTTTGTTTCTCTTTTTTTCCTCCTCCTTCTTCACCTCTACTCCTCCTTCTTTTCTCCTACTTTGTTTCATGGAGTAATTAGAGTTTTGCAAACACTTGCTAATGGCTTCCCTAAACTGTGCCCTTGGCCCTTGGCCTTGTTTACTTCTTCCAATTTTCACTCATCATTTCATAATCTTTTGGTAGGTTACTGCTATTTATACTTCACTATAATCCTCTTGTTTCTTTTATTTCCATTACAACAATCTTATATTTAAAAAATAAAATGAATATTGATCTGAGTATTTGAGGTACATACAACAAAAACAGCAGAAAATAACCTATAGATATCTAAATATATGTATTGCTTAGGTATCTTGTCCACATCTCAGTAAATCACTTTTATAGAAGCCCAGGTATTTTAAAACAATTTTTTGGTGCTGGTCCTGGGGTTTGAATTTAGGGCCTTGACACGGTCCCTGAGCTTCTTTTGCTCTAAGCTAGTATTCTACCACTAGAGCCACAGCTGCACTTTAGGCTTTGTTGATAGTTCAATGAAGATGAATCTCACAAATTTTGCTGCCCAAGCTGGATTAGAACACTGAAACTCACATCTCAAATTTTTGAGTAGTTAGAATAACAGGCATGAGTCCCTGACATCTGGCTATAATTACTTCCTTTTTGTAAAGACCATTTCTTCCTTTTCATATTTTTCCAAAATACAATATCATGTATTTTCTAATAGTAATTCAAAAGTATTTGGAAAGAAACAAAACTTACATACATTCTTTAGATATATAAAGTTAAAAATATATCTCAAGGCATGTTATATTCTTGAATCTGGCTCACTATAAATGGGAAAAAAATGAAAATGTAGAGAAGAGGTAGCTTAATTCTCATGCATTCACAAAATTGTCCAGTTCTATGTATAAATACCCAAATGGTTCTTGATTTTATGACAAAAATGTTTAGACTTAATAGCAGTTGCTTACATATCTTTGAAAATATCAGCTTAATTTCAGACCTAGTTAGATGAAAGGACTATAGTTTCATTGTGACTTCAGTAACAAATGAGCATGAGAAATCTTTTTATTTTCTCATTCTTATATACCTGTAAAATAAGACATGTCACATTTAAAATGCAGAACATTTCTCAACAACTGATCTCAATCAAACACTGTATGGAAAACATCAGTAAAGAATCCATATAAGTATTTTTTCACAGCATTTTTTTAACCAGTTTGTTATTATGAAATCAAACACATACAATTTTGGAGTATTCCATCGTTCATCAATTGATTCTGTTTCCTTGGATCTGTGGAAGGACAGCTCAACATAGTGAAAATCGTATGGCAGAAGAAAACTGCTCCACATTCAAAACTGAAGAGAAGGAGAAGCAGGAAACTGACATCCCACAATTTTTTAAAGAAAATGAAATGACCTAAAGACCCTTAATTACGCTTCACTTCTATAATGTTCCAGTATGTTCACATGATACTACACTGGGAACAACCCATTAATGCACAGGCCTGTAGGAATACTCAACACCAGGCAGACATTCGAATTTGGGAAAAAAAAGATTACTTGATTATATACTGTGCATGGATTTTTCTGTCATCAGATTGTTTGTTTTAAAGTTTAACTTAATTAAAAACTTGTTTTATCCATAGCTATTACATTTTACTACCATATTTTGCTACTGGGTGATTTATGAGCTGCAGAAGTTTATTTCAGAAAAATAGTTCTATTGGCTGAAAAATTCTAGATTTAGGTGTGTAGCTACTGAATGTCTATTGACAAGATCTTTTATTCTTGTAAGCTATAACACAGAAGAACTAAAAGACAGATTCAGGTAATACCTTCAGCTTGAAATACTCCACAATCCAAAGTGATTTGACCATCAGCATGATGCCAAAAAAATGCTTTGTATTCTGAAACATTTCGGAGTTCAGATTTTCAGATTAGACAAGGGATGTAAGGGATGATTGTGAGGGTGGTCCTGTGACCACTATGGTGGGTAATTACCACTGACAGAGAATTGAGTGTCTTGATTCTAATTTAGACCACAGAGATAACAACTAAAACTTAGGATGCAAGCACAAGTAAGGAAGGACATATACTGAAATGCAACAAAGCTTGGGAAGAGAGAGAAATGGCAGAAGACTAAGTTTCAAGTAAGCCAGGGAAGCACACCATTCAAAAAAAGATAAAGTATCCAAGAAGAAAGTAAATGTCATGAGAGAACCAAATATGAAAAGGACAAAACATGTCGGGGAGAGGTTCCCAAAGGAGTCAAATCAAAGAAGTGTGAGACAGAAAATTGAAGACTGATAGAATTCAATCCCTGTCTTCCCAATCCTATCACAAATAATACTGAAGAAATAGACGTCTATCAGCCTTATGCTTTACTCTCAGCAAATAACAAGGCACAGTTCCCAGTCTCTGCCTCAGTCCATCTTCTAGAGAAACTACACTAACATTGAGGCTGGCTCTGGATTTGTGAGCTTGGAATATATTCAGGAACAAACAATAAAACAAGCAAGCAGAAGCAAAATAATCATACAAAATTAGGTATGCAAATGCATGTTTCCTCAGAATGAAAAATAAATTACAAGGAACTGTAAGTTTGCAAAAGCTGACAAGCACAACATTTTAGAATTTTAGCATATAATAATAACCATAGCAACTGTCTAGCACATCTACAATACTTTTCCTAATTTGTTTTTGTTGTCTACTTTGGTCACTTGTCATATGGTAGTTGTCTAAAATTCTCATTAAATGATGAGGGATGAAAGTTTTTATCTCAGCATTATGTATTGAATTAGTGATACTTGTTTATCTCTGTTATTGACAGAGATTTCTTTCCATTTCATAATTTCTTATCCAGCATCCTTGATCCAGACTTGTATCTGCCTTCAAAATTGATTACTCTAGTTCATCTCTTACAAGGGCAAGAACGTTGGGAATGCTAGAGATATTTATTTGTTTGTTTTAATATCTTTTGGGCCCTGGTTCTTGCTGCTCCACCAAGTTGATCCTCTCTGATCCTTAGTTTTCAGGCTTTCAGTAAGGATTGTATGTGGTTTGCAATGGTCATAAAACCCACTGTTGAAAAGTACAATGAGAAGACAATAGTTTTCATCCAATTATTGTAGACTTCCCACATCTCAGTGCCTAGGGAATTCTCTAAAGGTATATTGTCACCAGAAGTGGATGAACACTAGGCTGTAACCTGGAATCCATCTACAGTGCATAATGTGCTCCAGGCTGGGATTGTGGTGATGCCCTCCCAACTTATTTACAGGGCAACTCTCCATTCTGGAATGTTAGTGATGTGAAGAAAGTATTTGTTTTGAACATAGTTTCAATATGTGAGGGGGAATTCCTATGTCATTCATTTCCAAATATCACTTAGTCCTCAATAATAATCTACTCTCCAGGCTTATAACCAGACAGAGAAAGAATTCAATAATTGGGTTTGTGAACATTATTGGCTTGCTAAAAAATTGTGTACAAATGCCCCTCACAGATTAGAGGCTTGAAGTTGCCAATAAAAAGTGTCATTTGTGTGATTGCGTCCAAGCACCATTTAGCACAGACTCATAGAATAAATATATAGTATATACTTATTATATATCAAACTGAAACATGAAGATGTACTTTCTGCCACTAAAATTTTATGTAATTTGCTTCAAATTAAATCCAGACATTTCTAAACTTTATTCCCTAATACACTGTTTCCTCCCCTCAAATGTTTATTGTTAGCTGACAAATAAAATTATATATTTAAATGTCTTACAATTGTATTATATCATGTTCTTTTCTCTAAAGACTCTTAGAAAGTTGTTCACCAACTTTGTGTTGCAAATTATGGGTTATCATAATCACTATTAATAATTTGTTCTATTGATTGAACCACTTAAAGAACTCAGCCAGTAAGATGATGAGTACTTTTTAGTGGATAATCTGTGGAATAATTGAAGTCTTTAGAAAAACTTACTTTGAGTACTAATTCTAATCACATTTGATGGACAGAAGAAACGCCTCCAGTGCTTAGCGTCTAAAGCAATGTTTGTCATTTATCTGATATTTTTTCATCTTTGCTAAAGTCAAAATAAAATTATATTGCTGAGAGAATGGAGAGTAGAAAATAAAAGTTTGGAATTTTAAAAAGATCTGTACCACAATTCATGAACAAAGAGAAAGTACTAAAATCCTGGACATTGTGTTCAGTAGATTATTGGTTCATGTTCTCCTGATGAATATTTGCACGTGAGTGTGTTGTATATAGAGAGAATTGCTCATATAATGAACCTATTTATATATATATATATCTATATAAATGCATCATTCTGTCACATTTTGTATATAAAGAAATAAATATATAATTCTTTTTCTCAGTTAACCATAAAAATTGCAAAGGAGACACAGTACACACATTCAGGAATAATATACCTGCTTTTGATGTATAGTAAATGATTTAATTTTTTATGGTGGCTGAGGTATGATCACAATCTCCATTAATGCCTCCTTCTCTGACCATCTCCATATCCTAAGTAGCTAAACCTATTCAAACTTGCAGGCTGATTACGATTCAACTACAAGCAATGCAAATTTTTATCTGGAGAACAACCAAGTCCTCCTTTCCCACCATATGTCCCTGAATCCCTTTCCTAAGCAAATCCTGTGCAGTAAATGTTGATTCAGGTTCTTCTGCATAACCTATGCTTGATAGTGCCTGGGAAGAAGGGAGGGATAGCAAACTGACTAGAATGCTTGTGCATTACTAGTGTGCTCTGAATGGGAGACTTTATTAAGACTTCTTTATTTAGCAGCTACATTATAGTAATGTTGTGGGGAAGCTTCTTCTGTACAAAATCTATGACTCTTAACTCTTGCCACCTTAATTTAATAAACATTTGGAATCATTTTACCTAAAAAAAAAAGAGGTCTTAAAGAGTGACTACTTGTTTCTTTTACTTAAAGCCTCCCTGTGGAGAGGACAAAGGGACAGGAATAATAGTTTTGCAATGACAACTTTATATTATGTCAAGTCTTGTTCTATGTGAATGAATCAATCAATACAACATGTGAAATACCTGCATTGTGTTTGCACAGGGCAGCCCGAATGTCCACATAAAAGATCTAAGCACATTTGGATTTGTACTAGTGGTGGTGTCACCAAATAGTGGGGATGATTTGTATGGTGTATTAATTTTCAGAATCAATATTGCTCTCTTGCATGGTAGGAATGATGAGCTTTTTGTGTTCCTTTGAACTAAAGAAGAATAATTCAACTTCTCAAAACGAGTAGCAGATGTTTTCTTGGCACTGTCACCAGTTTATGAATGGATATTACATATTCTCAGTGTTGCCACTGAACAACCTCTTACAAAGCTCAATAGTCCTTAACCATCTTATTTTGATCTGCATGGAAGAATAAAGAATGATAGAATGATATTTGGGCATTTGTAACTTCACCAAAAAGTACTTTTAGGGAAGATAGAGTTATGCATCATTAAATATGGTTTCTTAGGAGTACTGGGGCATGATGATGCTTGTGGCACCACATGGGTCTGAGGTGAGTCAGTTCTGTTTCTGAATTATACCTTTCCTTCTATGTCCCATTTTGTTGGTCTTTATTAGTCTTTTTGTTTTAACTTTTTATTCCCTTTTATATTATCTTTAAGTAGTTGTACAAAGGAGCTACCATTTAAAAAATAGTTTAGGAATATAATGTAGGTAGATCCTAAATAGATGATAACCCCTTAGTCATTTTCTCCATCCTTCTAAACCCTTGCCCTTTTCCCCAACTTTCTTAATATTGTAGGATATTTAAATTGTATAACTGTCTTCTCCCTCTTCCTCTCTTCATTTGTTTGCCCCTCTTCTTTTTACCCCATCTACTACCTTTCCAAAACCTGGTATTTATTATTAGTTATCCTTTCTTATTTTTCATCACTCTTGTGATCTAGCTTCCATTTCATCTTTAGGGAAACTCCTCAGAACACATGAAGGGGAAAGGTAATAAACAGATGGAAGATTTCTAAATAAGATATTACTAGAATGTATACTGTGAATAAGGGTGAAGGATTTTATTTCTTTACAATATTTTTCTATCAGCCTTTGTAACAGACATGTTCACAAATTGAAGCCAGGTGTCTGAGTTGCACTTGTCTTTTCCAATGAAGTTACCCTCTCCCAGGAGCCTTGCTCCCATTTTTCCTGCTGACTTAATGATGCAGATATGAAGTGTTGAAAGTGACACTGTGCCACTATGCCGTCATGTTGGTTGCAGAGAGGTCATCAAAAATATAGATGGCAAGGAACAATCAATACATCTTTGTTATGCCCAGTTGCAAGGGAAATGTTTAAGGCAGCAGTTCTATCATTCAGAAGTGCTTATATATTTGCAAAGTAGCTCTCTTTAAAAGAATCAATTTTAACACGGTTAGGGTTTTATTATTTTCTAGTGACTACTTCACCAGTTTATAACTTTTACAAACACCTTTATGCCATTTTTCATTTGTAAAGTTCTTTCTCAGTCTAAAAGCTTGGAGTCATATATCCATATATAGAGAAGTATATCTATATAGCCATATAAATGTTTATATTCTTAATTTGTCTTTGAAAGAATTATGTTTTATAAAAGCTCAAATACTATGAAATATTGAATTCATAGTTTTCTAATAAAATATATTTTAGTTTTCAAAAACAGTAAGCCCATTAAAGGACATAGGTTTTGGGAAAAAAAAAGAAACTTTAAACTCAAGAGTAAGAAAAAAAATGCTGTTACAATTGGCTTAGTAATTGGCTAGAAGTGAAAAAATGGGTTGATAGGAATTAGGTCTGAGTTCTTTCAAGCTGGGTAATGATGATACTGATAGGATGTTAACTCAAGCTTTACACCAGAGCTGAGCCTAGCAGAAGTAAAAGCCTTAGGGCCTCAGCAATTCTAACTGAGACTGGCTGTAGTTATCTGCTGTACCTGAGTCTCACTTGCATTCCACCACTTTTCACACAGTAGGGTGGAGTCAACTACCACAACTTTTGTCTGCATTGAAATATTTGTACCATTTATTATATATGAAAATTACCTGATCAAATTTGACTTGTATAGATATTTAAAATAATTTCTTACAACCCATCTTGTTATCATTTTGTTGATGAATAATTTACAGGTAATGAGTTATGCATATTTATAAAATGAAATATGATGTTTTACCTATGACACCAATCCTGCACTCAAAAGTAAATGGGAGACAACTCCAAAAGACACATTTCCTTCCCATTTTTTTCTTGTCACACCGTTCCCTATTCTTTAGCAGTCACTAGCTTGTTTTTAAGCTTTTGATTTGTTATCATATATTACTGTGCATATTCTAGAATTTTACATGCTGAGAAGTATAAAATACTTTGTGTTCTAGATTATTTTCCTCAGAAATCCTGTTGATATTCATTTAGGCTAAAGAGTATATAAATACCACATTCATAAATATTGCTCAATAAATCTCATCCCAGAAATTTATCATATTTTCTGTAGCCATGAACCTGTTGATTGACATTTGGGCTACCTCCAGGTTTTTTTTTTCTTACAGTAATTACAACTTTTATGAGCATTCAGGTCCACATTTATAAAAGAATGTCTCCTTCCATTTTCTTGGGTATCATTTTGGTATACATTTCCGGACTAGGCATTCTCTACAGAGTTGTTTCAAGTGAACAGAGTTTTTCAGTTGCATTCTAATGAAACCAATATATTGAAGAGATTCCTCTACTTCTTTGATCTTTCCAACAATGACTCAAATACGGAGATAACCTCTTGTCTATTGTTGTATGAATAGACCAAGAAAACAGTGCATGTGTGTGTATATGAGAACACTGATGAGACTTAACAAGAAGAAAATCCTTCCATTTGTAATAACATGAATAAACCGGATACACAAATGCAATGTTAAGTGCAATAAGGTAAGCAAAGAAAAACAAATGCATGACCTTGTTTAATGTAGATTTGAAAGAAGACGAAGCCATGGAAGGAGACGGGGAATGGTGGTCAACAGACAAATAGAGTTGAGATAAATGATGAGGTGTTAAAATATTAGTTATGCAGGATGAATAGTTTCAGAAATTTAACATCTAATTACCACTATTCTAATTATAATATAAGCTTGAAGTTTGTTGACAGTAGATTTTAATTGTTCATTACCAAAAATAAAAAATGTCAAAAGTTAAATATGTATTTTGCTAACAATACCACTTTATTCTGAAAAAAAATTTTAACACCAGTAAACAGATGTGAAGTTTAGCTTATAAAATAAATTTATTTTATAAATTAATCAAGTACCTATGCATGTATTGCAAAATACATTTCCTTTATAATTGTTAATATGAGATTTTTAAAAATCACAATGAAATGGAGGTATATGGAAAAGTTATCTCCAAGAATGTTGCTTGTCTAAAATTGAGAACAGTGTTAGGTCAGTAAAATTAAATGAATTAAAGTTGTATTTATAAAGTGATATGATATTATGTTTTTCAAAAGCTCCTATCAAGCATAAGGACATAGTACAGGTCAGTTAAATGTCTGCAAGTACACAAAGAGAAAAAGACATATTTTTTAACCATATTATAATTAGATAAATTCAGCTTCAATAAAAATGAAATTGCCAAGAAGAAATGTAAGATGAAATAATAAAAATAAAAACTCCTGAGAATACTTGTAGTATCTAAATTAATAAAGAAAGGAATATTCATATAAAAGGTGGAAGTAAGGAGGGAGGGAATATGAAATGAAAAAGAATGGGAATGGGTAAAAGGACCAAAACATTCTTTTTTCTTTCTTTTTTTATTGTGAAAATACTTTACAGAAGGGTTACAATTACAGGGGCAAGATAATGAGTACATTTCTTATCAAGCATTGTAGCCTCCTCCTTTGTTTGCCCTTCCCATCCCAACCTCCCCCAACTACCCCCAACCAATCCTTCCCCGCCCCCACCAAAGTTGTAAAGTTCGTTTTCCACATAAGGACTTGTATGTCTCATTGTTGCAATGGGTCCACCTGTATCCCTATTTAAACAATTTGTTTTTTCCCTTCCCCTCCAATGAATATAGTAGGAAAATATTTATACTGTCATTATACATATTGACAGTAATTTGACAATTTATATAATCCACTCTTAATTTATACTTTTTTGTAGCTTTTTAGTTCTTTTAAAAATTTTATTGTAAAGGTGACATACAGAGGAATTATAGCTACAAAAGTCAGGTAATGAGTACTTTTCTTTTGAACAGTGTCACCCTTTTCCTCATTTTCCCAGTTTTTTCCTTCCTTTTCCCTGCCAAGTTTTATAGCTCATTTCCAACATGGTGTCTAGTGAATATCACTGCTGAATTATGTCACCCTTTCTCCTACTTTCTCTGTGCTTCCTATTCCTCTCCCCAAATCAGATAAACTTACATAAAAGAAAAAAATGTTTAGTAATCAAATACAGCATCAAAAGGGAAAAAATAAAAGCAGAAGAAAAAACACACAAAAAAAAAACGAAAGAAAAATCTCTCATTTCCACTTCTTGGAGTTTATTTTTGAAAAGCATCATTTTATATGATCATATGCACATAGCTATTGAGTACTTGTGATCTTATGTTAAGATTATCCTCCTTTGGTCTCATTGTGTGAAGGTTTAGAGTTCTGTTTAATTTATCAATAACCAACAAATATTTGGTAAGGGAGACAAAAACTCAGGATGGAAGAAAGACAGCTTCTTCAACAAATGGTGCCAGCAAAATTGGCTATTCATGTGCAGAAAACTGAAGGTAGATTCTTATATATCACCGTGCACCAGAATCAATTCCAAATGGGCAAAAGACCTCAAAGTAAAACCAGATACCCCAAAAATATTACAGAAAGGGATAGGGGAAACACTAGACTTCCTGGGCACAGGTTGAAATTTGCTAAGTAAAGATCCAGACTCAAAATAAGTCAAAGAAAGTCTAGATAGATGGGATTGCATCAAACTGAAGAGTTTCGCATGGCAAAGAACATAGAGAGAAAGATAAATAGAAAGTTCACAAAGTGGAGAAGATCTTTACCAGCTGTGCTTTAGACAAGGGCCTCATATCTAAAATATACTTAGAAACTTTGGCAAAGTGGCAGGGTATAAAATTAACCCCCAAAATTCAAAGGCTATTCTGTATGCCAACAATGAGAAAAGTGTGGCTGAAATTAGGAAAGCAACTCCATT
>NW_012267233.1:23462871-23491177 GCF_000151885.1 Dipodomys ordii
ATATTTAACCTCACCTGTTAGAAGGACCATTATCAAGAAAACTACCAATAATAGATGCTAGTGGGGAAGTGGCCAAAAGGAAATGTTACTTCACTGTTAGTGGGAACATAGATTTGTTCAATCACTCTGAAAAGTACTATAGATGCTCCTCAAAAGACTAAACATAGAGTTCCCTTATGACCCAGCAATCCTACTCCTGGGCATTTATCCAATTGACCACAAATCATGTCTTAGTAAAGCCACCAGCACAATCATGTTCTTTGCAACAATTTTTATTATTTTAATAGCTAACATATGGAATTAACCCAGATGCCCCTCAGTGGATACTAGATCAAGAACAATATATATGTAAATTATATGATACATATATATGTGTGTATGTATAGATATGATATGTGTGTGTGTATGTGTACACACAATGGAATTCTATGCTTTCATTAGAAAGTATAACATTGTCCCATTCCTAAGGATATGGAAAGACTTGGAAAAAATATATTAAGCAAAGTAAGCCAGACCCAAAGAAATATAGGTTGTGTGATTTCCCTCATTTGTAATAATTATAATGTGCCTATGAATCTAAAAGTAAACCCAATGGATAGTAAAAGAAAAAAACTACACCTGTACATGTTACCAGTTGACAAATTTGATTTCTTTTAGTGAAAACTACTTTCAGAAGAGGAGAATGTTCCACTTAAAGAATTATTAGAAAAAGAGGTAACATTACACTTACCATAGTTTAATAGTTTAAAATGATGGATATCTTTGTTATATAGCACTCATGTTACTTAAACAAATTCTACACTAAGAAGACTATAAGGCATAATTGATCATCCTGGAGGTAAATGAAAGTTTACCCAACATGTTAAAATACAGATTTTCATGATTATTGAAGATAGAGAATTGAATATTATCATTTTAAAGTTATTACCATTCTCACTTCTCCACAATATTTCTTCTTTTTTATTTTGTTAAAATAGGGGTTTTTTGACACCTAGAAGTATGACTTTAGTCAACAGTCCATTGTTGAAAATACAGGTGCTAAATCATATGATGAACATCTGCTGAACCAGCTGTTGTCACCATTTAAGTTCAAGCTGTTGCCAAGAAGCATTTCCCCCTATAGTTTCACTTGTTCATTCAGGGAGAATGATCTGGGAATCAGAGCCAGTACTGGATGTGATTATTACAGGAGAGAGTGATTTGGTGGGCCTCAAGAGGGCTGCCGTGTCTTTGCAAACAGAATGGTCTGAATTACTGACAGGACATATTGATAGATATACTGAATGGCACCTTTAACAGTAATGGGGAAGTATTCTGGTTTAGCGACTGTGATTGTGGATTCTGCTGTAGACCCTGATAGCAGAATGAAGTACCTGCTATATACAAGATTCAGGTAATAGAACTAAGAGTCTGACCTATGCTGTCAAGTTGAAATGCAGATGAAGTGTGCAACTCAGCTAATTTTAGTGGCATAAAAACAGCCACTTTATCTAGGTCAACATTCTACATTATTTTTCCCTCTAGATAATTGCTAAACTCTACTTTCAGAAAATGGAAGAAAACAATTGAAATATGACAGCAGTTTTATTTAGTTGTAAAGATGAAATAGATGTTCAAATATCACTGAGAATTACCTCCAATTATTCGCTGTGAGAATGAGGTCAGAAACATGGAATTATTTCTCTTGTACTTTGTTTCACAAATATAACTTTAATTAGAAAGAAGCAGTAATTTGTATGTATTTCTTGTCCATTTGCCCCAGGCAATCACAAACCTTGGAATTGACCTGTCCATCAAGAGAAATGGAAGCTGAGACTGGATGTTTAAAACATAATATGTTCAACTTTTTAAACTGTGATACAAACAAGATTCCACCAAGGAAAAGAATAACCCACACACAAAGAAAGTGTTTTAATAATGCTTTAACCTCATGCTAGGTAGGAAAGAAATCACATAAGAGAAAGACCTATGTGTCAATGATTTTATAAAAAATATCAGTTAAATATTTATATAGATATATTATGGAATTGCATGTCTTTCTTTTTAATATAAGAAAAATCATTTTATACTTTTAGGGTAATTCTAAGACATTCCAAGGACCCATGTTTTCTGTTGTGTGGCACTGGATCAATATCTCTGAAATGTTAGAAACTAAAGTATTTCAACATTATTATTCCAACGTTATTTATTCCGAAACTATGTAAGAAACCAGATATTTTTCTAGATTTCAATTGGGCATGGGGTAACTTTAGTATTAACATTAAAATTGGAAAATAATAAATATGGATAGAAGTTGAAAGAGGCTCAAAATAAACTTATAAATTCTTTTTAAAATTTTTTATTGTAAAGATACTGTACAGAGGGGTTACAGTTACTATAAAGGTTTTTTTTAAATTTTTGTTTTTGTTTTTGTTTTTTTTTGTCTGTCGTGGGGCTTGAACTCTGGGACTCTGGACTTGGGTGCTATCCCTCAGCTCTTCAGTTCAAGGCAAGCACTCTGCTGCTTGAGCCACCTTTGGTTTCCTAGTGGTTTATTGGAGATAAAAAAAAAAACCAAATTGTTTAAATAGGGATACAGGTGGATCCATTGCAACAATAAGATATACAGGTCATTATGTTGAAAAATGAACTTTACAATTTTGGCTGGGGTGGGGGCTGAGGGGGGGCCGGATATGGGAAGGGATAGGAAGAGGAAACAAAGGAGGAAGCAACAATGCTTGATAAGCAATGTTCTCATTATCTTGCCCATGTAATTGTCACTCCTCTGTACGGTATTTTCATAATAAAAATTTAAAACATTAAAAAAGAGTGTCATGGACTTTGCTGCCCAGGCTAGCTTTGAACCGTGATCCTCAGATCTCAACCTCCTGAGAAGCTAGGATTGCAGGCATGAGCTACCTGCGCCCGGTTATAAATTATTTACTGATGACCATTCACAAAATTTTACTCTGATGAACCATTCTTCTTAGATGCTGCAGTCAGTTTTCAATGGTTATGTCTTTCCTAAACTTTTCTACATATTTAAATCCTTAAGAACTCCTACTGCATCTCATCAAATTAAATTTTGTAATGGAGATCAGAATAAAAATTTATAGAAATTACACAGAAATTGCCAAGTTTGATGGTTCATGACTGCAATCCCAGCACTCTGGAAGCTAAAACAGAGAGATTGGGAGTTCGAAGCCACCCTAGGCCACATAGCAAGTCCTAGTCTCAACAAACAAACAAACAAACAAAAAACCCTCAAGGGCTGGGAGCTTAGCCAGTGTAGCCTAGGGGCAGGATACTTGCTGAGCATGCCCAAGGCTCTGAGTTGACCAATACTCCAAACTATCTATTAGAAAAATTTTAAAAGGTGGCCACAAAATACCAGCAAACTAGCTTTTGCCAGTATTTTATCCTGAGAATTTCTCATGTTGGAGACATGGATAAATACAGGAAATTCTGAGGGGCTGTTCTCCTTTAGTTGCCTCTGGCTCACAGAGGTTGACTTCTCTGAGGAAAAAGGCTCCGGTATTAGAAGAATGTTTAGCCTTAGCTTGTGAGTCGAGGACTCTGAATGCTGCAATGATAAAGGCACTTTGAAAAAGCTTAATCTTGTGGTGTTTGTCCAATCCAAGGCTAAGATAAAAAGGGGGTGGGGAAAGGTAAGGGCTTGGGGGAAAGTAACTGTGGAGACAAACTTACTTACTTGTTACTGTACTGAGTACGTGAATCCATGCTTCTGGGTGGGCTGTAGATGGTGTCAGCCATTCCATGTTCTTAACTTCCAGGAGAAAAAATATGAAAATATGAGGCAGGGAATGCCTTTTTCTATTGATTTCTATGAATTGATGCCTTAAATATTCCTCCCTACTGGATATACTGAGAATGTTATTCTTGTCAGAAATTCCAAATGAGCCCAACACAGTTTATGAAGAAAAGGACCTTTTCATTAGGTTACTTTTTATGAGACACTCTGGCTTTTCTGAATAGTTTATTGGAGATAAGAATTTCACAAACTTTCTTGCCTGGGCTGACTTTGAACCACAACCCTCAGATCTCACCCTGAGTAGCTAGGATTACAGCTATGAGCCACCAGCATCGGGCTTGCCTACTTTTTAAAAACTATGAAACAAGGCTATACTAAAGCTACCAGCACAACTGTGTTTATCGCAGCATTATTCACCATAGCCAAGATATGGAACCAACCCAGATGCCCCTCAGTAGATGAATGGATCAAAAAAATATGATTTTCTTGGAATACTATGCTTCCATCAGAAAGAATAACATCACCCCATTTGTTAGAAAATGGAAAGACTTGGAAAAAATTATTAAACAAAGTAAACCAGGCCCAAAGAAACATAGATCCCATTGTTTCCCTTAATTGAAATAAATAGTATAAGTTTAGGACAAGCAGAAAAGATCAAAAGCTATGTACATATGACCATATAAGATGATGTTAAGTGAAATGAACCCCAAGATAGGGACACAACTTGTTTTTTCTTTCTTGCTATTGTTGTTAATGTATCTAAAATGTAATTTTTTTTGTTTCTCTTGTATGTTCTTCCCCCATGGTATAACTCCTGTTTTCACTGTATTTGATGTCAGTGCCCTGTATCTGTATATAATTTTTTTTTAATTTAGAGAGGGGAAGGGAAATAACAAAATGCTGAAACAAGGATACAGGCTGACCTATTGTAACAATGACATGTACATGACACTGTGCTGAAAACAAACTTTACAATTGGGAGGAAGAGGGAGTGAGGGGGGAGTTGGGGAGGTGGGGAGGGAAGTGATGGTAGGGGAAAAACAAAGGAGGAGGTAACAGTGCTCCATATCTTACTCATGTAACTGTAACCCCTCTGTATGCTATTTTTGCAATAAAAAAAATTTAAAAAAAGAAGAAAAAAAACCTCTGAAATGTAAGACAGGAAGTTGAGAAGAGCAAATCTTTCCATTCATGGAGTGCATCATGACAAAGCTTCATATTAATTTACATGACAATATCTGAGAGATAGTGAGCAAAAGAGAGGGCAGGATTGGACCATTTAACACAGAGGTGAGTGTTTTGGATTTTTAAAAAAATATGTTTAAAAAATATGTTTAGGCAGGGTGGTTCAAGCCTATTATCCTAACTACTTGAGAGTGGAGAACAAGGTGTTTCAAATTTCTAAGAGACTGAGGTAAGGAAATCATGAGTTTTATGCCCAGACTTAAAAAATTTCATTGGGCTCCATCTCAATGTCTGGGCATAGTGGCACCTATCTAGTATCTCAGCTATGGGGGAAGATAAGTGTCTGTGTGCAGTTGTGAAAGCTTCTTCCAAGCAACATGGGGAAGGCACATATAGCAGGACCACAAGCCCACCGAATGCTGTCCTGGCAAAATATGAGACCCTCTCTCAGTCACAAGCAACCCCCAAAGGGGATAGAGGTGTGTGGTAGCAAGTGCAAGGCTTTGAGTTCAATCCCAACAATCATGTGAAAAGAAAAAAAAATCAATCAACCAACCATATGTGATGATATGTGATGACACATTAAATTTTAGAATAAAAAAGCCATTGGTCAAACTGATCTCATGATTCTTTGTCTTTTCTACAGTCCTATTTTAGCTAGCAGACACCAAGACAGGCAGGCACATCAAGAACATGAGTTCAGATGTGGGTATGTTGAAATTTCATGATCATTAAGACTACCAGAGAAAAGATGACAAAAGTATCTGTATCTATATCGTCTCTCTCTATCAAGTTTGAAGGACTACGCAGGATGAGATGTACATTGGAAATTTATACATTTATAATTCATAGCAGTTGGGTTAAGAAAGGGCTCCTGGCACTAAGACTTAAAGAACTACGCAAGGTCAAGAAAGGGCCATGTGAAATGAGAGAATGGATAATCAGAAATATATGACTATAACTAAAACTGTGTATCTTCACAGATGCCAATATGTGGACTTTCAACAGAGTATTGCCAATAGTACAAGAAACTTCTGAACCAGGTGTCAGTGGCTCACACCTGTAACCCTAGCTACTCAGGAGGCTATGAGGATTGTGGTTAAAAGCCACCACAAGCAGGACAGTCCATGATTCTCTTACCTCCAATAAACCACTAGAAAAGCTGAAGTGGTGCTGTGGCTCAAGTGGTAGAGTGCTAACCTTAAACTGAAGAGAGCAGGGACAGCGTTCGGGCCCAGAGTTCAAGCCCCATGACCGACCCCCTCTACCCCCCCCCAAAAAAAAATAAAAAAGCTTCTGCAGACTTGTGAGCAAAACTTACACTTAACAGGGTGCAGAGATTGGTGACTTTACCAAGGTAGAGCTTTTGTGGAGTGATGGTCACAGATATTAATGTTGGTTATGGAATGAGCCCAATATGAAGAGATCAATTTATCTCTATTTATCAATATCTGTGTTCTCTCAGTTCATAGCCCACCCTCAGGGCCTTTGACCTGACTTCTAATATCACACTATTTAATGCTCAGAACTCAAGAGCTAGGTGTATAATATATTCTATGCCACTCAAAAAATCCACTACACCTTAAGCATCCTTATCTTGATTATAGTGATTTAGTTGGGCTTTACAATCCGATTTTTTGTATCAGATTGGTGCTTTACCAGCTACTAGCAGTGAATGATAAGTATGAGTTTTAAACTACTTGGATTTCTTGTTCTCTGGTTGATAGAATGGAAATAACAGCACAGCACAATCTTTATGATTAAATGGTAGAATGTATTTTAAACCCTTAAAGCTGTCTCTGCATGCAGTACATGTACATTACATATAAGATAAACTTTTTTTTTTAGTATTCTGAAGTTGCCATTGTTCCCTGACTATACTGGTTTTCATCCTTCTCTGTTTGAAAATATTTCACCTTAAATATTACTGGAGCTAAACCTTTCAACAAAATCAATGGTTTAAAAACAAAGTATGGTCTTACTGCTCTGATTCCATATTTTTATTCCTGATTAAAATTTAGAGCTCAGGGAACAGCTTAAAGGACTAAAGAGGTAAAAGGCTTTCCTTGGTGATGAATGAAAAAGAAGGGAAATAATAAAATCCTTATTATTTATACTTTACAAGAATGTCAATAATTTAGTTAATTTTTTTTATTTTTAGACAGCATTCAGGTTTGAATACAGGATTTTGTCCTTTCAGGTTTTTTACCACTTGAGTCACAGCATCAATTCCCTGTACGGCTTTCATTATTTTTGAGTGTTTCAAATTTTGTTCAACCAGTCCTGGACCACTATCATCCTAGGTAAGCTTCCATATATAGATATATATAGATATAGAATGGAAGACCCTAGGCACTTTGGCCATTTGTTGGGGGTCTCTCAAACATATTGCCTGTAACTTTAAACAGAAATACACCCAAACTCAGACTCGTAAGTAGCTACAATTATAGGGGTGAGCCACAACATTTACCTATTATTACTATAAAAATCTGAGCACATGTAGAACTTTGATAGAGGTTTAAATCATGTACAATAAAAATTAGAAATAAAAGAGTCATGCCTTGGTACTGAGTTAGTATTGAGAAGGTCAAACACGTTGGGAAGGTCAGAAAGCTTAAGATAAAACATGGCATTTTGGGTAAAGCAAAATAAAATTTGAAAAAAATAAAATCAGAAATGTGTACATTGAGAAGAATTAATGTTTGAATTTCAGAGTAGTTGCAAATCCTAATCCTATTTATATTCTTGATTAGCAAAATACTAGTGTTTTCATTTTGCTCAAAATTTGAAGAATCCATGAATTGAATTTTCCAAAAAATTAAGTATCTCATATTAGGTACAGCCTTTTCACACAAAAAAGAGGAAGATATAAATCTTTGAAGTGCATAATAATTTTGCAGAAATCTACCCAGGCAACATGCATGAAAATAGTTCTGTTTTTTCCTAAGTCCTAGAATAAGTCAACACCTGAAAGTTATAGAATTGCACAATGAGTCATGTAGACAACAATTAAGCAAAATAGGAAGAGGAATTGATTTCTATAGTTCCCTAATTGATGTAGGCTCAATTAAGCAAGGAGAATTATGGGTTTTTTTTCTTTTATCACCCTTTACTTCTCTTTCTAGGGTCCCGGTCTCTGATCAGTTACTTAATTCCATTTAATGCCCTGTACAGATAGGCTAAAAGTTGATTCTTACTTTTTCCATATACAACATGCCAGCTAAAAAAATGACAATGTTTATAGTTATTATATCTATCATACCAAGTCAGGTCTATAAATATAAGTATTCTTCATACATGTGTAACTATTTTTATTGTTAATAAAATGGATGTTAATCAGTCCTAAAAATTAATCTTTGTTTATTGCTTTTTCAACCTTCACAAAATTATAAAATAAATGTCATGTCTTCAAATGTAAAGTTTTGCTAAAAGTATATCCACAGACAAGTAATTTTCCAAAGTGCTCAGTGATAAGACATCAGATAAAAGGACTGTTTCTTTTTCCTAAGTTGGGGATTGAACAAGGGCCTTGCACTTGCTGGGCACGCACTCATCACTGAAAACAATTCTAGCAGGACAAGAAAATTGGGATCCTTGATTACAGGATGATGTTAGGTCTGATGTCCACACTGGAATTAAAGATAGGGCATTAGGAAATCAAGGCCAGTCTAGGGCAATTTAGGAAGACCTCATCTCAGGAACAAAAGGAAAGAGATCAGAAGATTAGAGCTATAGCTGAAATGTTGAGTACTTGTTTAATAAGTTTGAGAACCTGGGTTCAATCTCCAATGTCACAAAAGAATAAGTTATTAAAAGTATACCAACCTCTTGGTCTACAGATGTATTATGTGTACGTGCATACAAGCACTCTACAAATGGATTTGAACAGAGGATCTTTATGCTTAGAGCATTTTGTTGAACTTGTCAAAAGTTAAAAGTTACCCTTCTCCCACTCCCTCTTTCCTCCTCTCTTCCACATTCTCAGCCCTCCCTCTCTTTTTTAAATATCTGGTGGGACACTTTCATTTACTACTCCAGATTAACAAGTACCAATTCTGTTCTGAGCAAACTTGATTCATGACCACCCTATCTAACAAGTAAGATCAAATGAAATAATATTCCATGAAAGTCTTGGTAATTGTACAAATAGAAGTCACTGTGAAGTCATATACTACAAAAATGTGTTGTTGATGAAGACAAGGAAAAATAGTTGGGCTACTTCCAGTTCCTAAATGAGAAAACACTATTACAGCAGTGTTACTAATTACCTAAATTCATATGAGGTAGTAGCTGTGAGACTAGAAAGTTACAGGATTGCTGATTATTAGATTAAACTTGTGAGTGCCTTAATGACTGACTAATTACTAGATATAATTCCCATTGTAGCAATGGAAATACAAATGGTATTCCTAATACAAAAAAATCTATGTTTTTATACCATTTGTATATTTAGACATTTTCAGGGTCATTTTCTAATAGTTAAACATTTTAAATTTTATGAATAAGATCACTTATCTAAAACAATTTAAGTGATAATTCTATCTTTGATGTCTTAATTGTATCCCAAATTGATTTCTGCTGGCCTAGACAAACATGTCTAGAATAGAAATAGCCATATACATCTGTATACATACCTATGCATGTTTATGTACATATATACACATGCAGTTATATTCCAGAGTGCACAATAGTCATTCTAATTTAAACTGCTTGTAGTCTGAATGAATTATAAGAAATGTAGGAGATTTAGCCTGAATCAGTATGCAAGGTGACAATATTAAATATGTGGTTGTCCACATTTTATTAATAGCATTGCAAAAGTGAAGTCCATCTTATATAAGTATTTAAGAGTTTTTGTTTGTGGTTTGTTTATCCCCAGAGCAAACCTCTTTGAGCTATTTGTCAAATACTGGACACATACATTATTTTGGTCATAATATTTACTGAACTTGTCACCCAAACAGGGACTATTTATTGCATGAGGGTGCAAATAATAGGAACACAGATGAGTAGTGAGATTATGAAATCTATTCCATCACTGTTTACACTGGCAAACTAACCAAAATAATTCTTCAACAAATCTTATTAGTCTTGATATCAACATCAGCCTCTGAAGTAGCTATCTATGATTAATCTATGCTGCTACTCACTTCTATTTCCTGTTAATAATGTGTTTATCAAAAAATTGTATGCAAGGGCTTAGCATTTTATCTGATTTATAAACACATTTAATACATTTGCTGTGCAAATTTTAATGTGTTTAATAAAATGTTCTATAAACTTTATTATTAATGTATAAGTTTCATAGATAACAGAGTAGAGACTGCATCTTCCATCTAAATCAAGTTCTATATAATTTATAATAATTTTCTTGTGTGATTTAGCTACCTTCAGAAATGCAGAATGAAGTAGGCCTTGGCCGTTCAAGTATTACACTAACAATAACAATTGCACAACAAATGCTGGTACTGAGGTAAGCCTGGGACATTTGAGTATTACACTCGCAATAACATCTGCACAACAAATGCTGGTGAGTTGTGTTGAAAGCAGTTTGAAAGGCAAAGCAATGCCAGCTGAATAATAACTATCCCTCTAGAAAAAACCTGACATAGTTGAAACACTCTAGGAGACCAATGGACTCTGTGCTTCCACCAAATATTCCTCAAGAAAATGTCTTTTTATTTTATTTTTCTCAAGAAACATTAGTAATAAAGCTATCCAGACTTCTTTATATTTATGTTTCTCAGGCATACTATTAAATTTGATTTCTTACACATAGTTCAGATCAAATAACTTCATCCTCTTTTCTCAGATAACTGTTTCTCAGAAAATTTCATTTTGAAGGGGTCGGATAGCTCCAGCAAATAATCAAACTCCATTTTTAGTCAATCAAATGAAAAATATTACAAAACATATCTTAATGTGTCTTTTGACTTTATGTTGGCACTTCCTGTACAGTTTCACTAAACATCTTGTTTACATTAAAGCAAATAAATGAATAAACTTTTATAAGCTTCAGTACCTTAGAGCCATAATGGCTGCATTCAGTCTCTCCACCCCCATTACTGTTTCTTTCTCTTCTTTCCCAGCACCCCTCTTTGCCTACTCAACGGTAACCCTTTGGTGTTCATGGCCCTTTGCTCCCCAAAAACATTCATCTGAGAACATTCTAACCTATTTGGTACTCTGTGTGTGTGTGTGCACACACACACACGTGCACACACGCATGCGTGTACCTACAAATGCATAAAATTCTCTGAGATTTCCTTCCTATTTCTTATTGGAAAAGGCAATAATATGCATTTATGTTATCTTGAATAACAGAAAAGGAAAATTGTAGAGTCCAAATGCCAATGCAGGTGTAGAATCTAATTTGTATGCTAATGGATTGGATTCCTGAACCTTGAACCTAGAAGTGAGGCTAGGTAGAGAAACAAATGTTTGAAGTATTATAGAAAAATATTTTAAAATAGTGCTGATGAGGTTGCTGGAAAGACAAAAAAAGTGTTTGTAGACTTTAATCTTAAACATCAGTACCAACTTTCTCTTTGGGTTGTTGAGTCTAGCTATGATGTGTTCTTCCTAGGCTGAGGAAGATATTTAAGTATTAATAAGGCCTGAAAAAATTGTTGAGGAAATGGAGCTGGTATTTATTTGGTTGAATACCTATAATATGCTAACCAATCTATGTATTATGAGAAAGAATTATCCTCACTGTTTTGATGCAAAACACCATTAAGTTTGAGCTGTTAAATTGCAAAAGTGAGTTTTGATTTCAACTGGCAAGGTTTGGTTACATGACACATTAATATTTCTATAATACATTAAAAGTGGAATAAATATTTCTCTATTGCATTGGCCAAAATGAAAGACCATCACCTGATATTTTCCCGCTGGTGCTCTGTGTTCACCAGGAAAAACTTAATAATATAGATTGAATATGAATTAAACCAAAAGAAAAAAGTGGAAGAAACAACAGAGAAGTGTCCACCTAGAGCTTCCTTCTATGTCCTTCAGCCTGTTACTCGCACTGATAGAGATTTCATATTTCTATCTAGGCAATACACATGGAGAGAGAGAGAGATCAGTGTTTTTGAGGAAGTGTAAGAAGGAAAGCAGACCTTTGCATACTTTGATGAGATTATAAATTATCACACCCATATGGAAGATAGTTACAGCAATTCATCCAAAAATCAACAATAGACTCATCATGTACTCCAACAATCCTACTTCTGTGTATACATGCCTGAGAATAACCTGACTCAAATTCCCTACTCTTTAATTTCCCCTGCTAGATGAAGTAAAGCTACTGAGCATATGGAGAAGGCTTGTTTGAAAAACATTTGGAATACATTTTAATTTGCAAATCCAAACACAGCAATAGTCAGTCCACTTTGTTTCTGGCTTCATATCATTTCTGTCATGAGCTCTTCTGTGTGCTATCAAATAAATAAACATTTCTCACTCAGGGCAGAGCTCTGAAGCCAGATTAGACTGGGGCCAAGTGCTATTGAATTATAATTTAAGAGTGAACAAGACTAGAATAATTTAGCTCTTCAATCTGAATAGTTTACTGTGTAATATTCATGTTACTCTTGGAATATTTAAGATTCTCCAGCTTCAGCAACAGTGTACCCAAACAATGAGGAGAGGGCAGTAAGGCTTCATTTGCTGGATCTGACATTTTAATCTAGCCAAGACTTAGTATTTATCCAGCTGCTCAAATCCTCCTGTTGTTCTTTGCTTCTCTGATTTAATTTTCCAGTTATTTAAAAAAGACCAGCTATAGTGTCCTCATATGATATCATAATGAAGCAATAGAACAACAACAAAAACTCATTACATTGCCTAATTCCTTTTATTTGAAGCTAAATTTTCCCTTAAGTAAAAAAATAGACAAAATAGAAGTATAGATTGTAAAGTATAATAAAGCATAGCTAATGAGCTGCCCTATCTGGAAATTACTAATTGCTTATGGTAATTGAAATTTAAATGAACTTAAAAAAATAAAGCTGCCTGTTTCTCACTCACACAAAGCATTCAAGTTCTGGCAGCCATATATAAGCAGTTGTCATTTCATTGGATAGTGTAGATTAGAACATTTGGTATGTCAGGGCAATGAGATTGTGGTCCCAAAGTACAACCATTTGTTGCTCCTTTTATGTTTATCAAAACAGGTGAGAAATATAGTGGGCAATGATGTCTTTCAAGGGATACAGTAGAAAATTTCTAGTCCTATAGACTTTTTTATACAGCAAATAAAATAATTTCATTAAGAACTCAGAGCTGGGAGCCTGTGGCTCATGCCTGTAATCTTAGCTACTCAGAAGACTGAGATCTGAGGATCATGGTTCAAAGCCAGCCTGGGCAGAAAAGTCCATGAGACTCTTATCTCCAATAAACCACTAGGAAACCAGAAGTGGCGCTGTGGCTCAAGAGGTAGAGCACTCACCTTGAGCTGAAGAGCACAAGGACAGCACCCAAGCCCAGAGTTCAAGCCACACGGCCGACAAAAAAAAAAAAAGAAAATTCAGACAACAGTTGGGTATATCATTTTCCTCATCATAAAAGTTAAAGATTTGATATGTTTCTCTAGTTAAGCCTTTGTATATATTTTACTTATACTTGACTTAGAAAAATGAATGGAACCTGGAGTAAGCATACTAAATGTATATATCTATACCTATACCTATCTGTCTATCTAGCAGTAGACAGATAAATAGATAAGATAGATATAGTTATCTATCTATCTATCTATCTATGCAAAGTCATTCTGACAGTCACAATCTTTCACCAAAGATATGTTTGCAATACAGTAGTTACTTAGTATCTGCAGGTATATGGGTTCTAGGGAAGAGCACTATGAAAAAAAGAAGCAAATGTTTAGGATGTATAGAGTTCTGTACTGCCATAGATACTTGAATTCCTTTCTCCATGATAATCTTCTCCCAAAGACATACCACCTTTCCACAAATCTAGATTTTTTAGGGCATCATTTAATTAGAGCACATTCACTTTCATTCTGCCACTTAGTACTTTGAGAGATATATTTGCACAAATTTAAAAGCAGGAAAGCATTCAGCAAATTGCACACTGATCTAAACAAAACCAACAGTCTAGGATTGACCGCACTGAGTGTTGTCATGACTGTAGGGAATGTTAAATTTTTGTTTCTGAAGTTACTTTTAATTTTGTTTGTGTATTTGTTTGTACCTCATTTGCTCAAAACAGAAAAAATTAACTCACAAATGATGAAGGCTTACTCTAATACTTTTGCATCTTCATATTTTCTACCACGTTATTTTCATGAGCCTATCTTTGATTCTAGGTGTTCAAATATATGGTGAATTTATAGGTAAGATTATAGTTTTGTAGTTCAGGCTATTCTGCCTAGTGTCATGCAGCACATCCTCATCTGTATCCATGATCAAGCTGAACTGACACAGGACAAGCCAAGACTCAAAGCAGCAGATGGATCCAGCTGAACCTCAGACTTACACACACAGAGAAATATTTGTTCTTGTTTCTGAAATTGAGGCTGTTTCTTATGCAGTATATGTACATACATGTATATATATATATATATGATTGACAAATAAAAACCTGTCTAAACTTAAATATACCCAATCAATTTAAGTGTTCCTCCTACTTGTTTCTAATCATAAGGCAAGGATCTAAGTGTGCAGTGTGTGTATGTGTGTTTATGTGATAGAGACCCTGTCTTGCAGAGAGAAAGACATGGGATTTTTACTGTATTGTTGTACAAAGGGGTTCTCATTGTGATACTTCCACACATGTATACAATGGACCTTGATCAAACTAATTCCAAAGAAAGAATTCATAACAACGTTGCAAATCCACAAAGCTTTCTACAATGAATTAGGAAGACTTTATAAAGGATGACTACAATATCTCATTAGATCTACAGAATAAAAATTCTAGTGGAAACTATAGCTGAAATCTACATAGGAAATGCTATAAGACATGGAAAATTATTATGGGATAACTTCTAATTCAGAGAAAATTAGCTACTGGGTAAGAGGGAAGCAGAGGCTAATGCAAAAGGCATTATATAGACCATTGTATTAAGAGAAGGTGGACCATTCTTACTACGATGTATGCTCTTCATGCAAAGATACATGCAAAAAATCGCAAGGCAAACAATGCTTTTGTAAAAACAGGATCTGAATTTACTATTTAAAATACAGCATTGGTAGGGCACTGGTAGCTCATGCCTATAATCCTACCTACTCAAGAGGCTGAGATCTGAAGATACCGGTTTGAAGTCAACCCAGGCAAGAACATCTGTGAGACTCTTTTCTCCAACTACTTGCCAAAATGTTGGAAGTGGAGCTTGACTTAAGTGGTACAGTACTAACTTTGAGCAAAAATAGCTCAAGGACAAAGCCCAGACTCTGATCTCACACCCCAGGATTCCCCCCTCCCTCACAGACACAGTAATATTCATCTGTTGAAGCTTATATTAATAAAATAAAAACACTACTGCTATGCATAAATACATCCTCTCCTTTAAACTAGATAAAGTTTATATTCAGCTACTGAGATTTTACAAGGTGCATTAGTCAAAGCTGATCTATTTCTGTACTTGATGACAGTATCAGAATAATTGGATTTGATATTCTAAAGACCAATTCACTTGTGCTAACTAATATAGGTTTTGTAACTCTAATAATGAGTATTTCAAATAGACTTCAGCCTAACAGAAACAAAAATGTTTACTTTGGTTTAGAAAATGAAACAAATCCCTTCACATGAACAAGAAAATATTGGGTGAATACTTGAACCATCTTACACATTGCTAATAGCAATCCTCTTTCCACCAATTCAAATTCCTTTTTCCTATAACATATAAACTATATTTTTAAATTAACTACAAAACATTTGTTAGCACTTTTCAAGACTAACTAAGGTAGGATTGGCAAGTTCTTCCAAGTGGATCTAATCATATTATCTACTAGAAATGTTTCAGAATGGGTGAACTGGAAGTTAGAATAAGCCAAGTACACTTTATATAATTGACTCATGTGATATTTTCTATTTCTTTTTTTGCTTCTCATTAATCAATGGGTCCATAGGTTTTATAGTCTCCATGCCTGCATAAAGAAAAAACACATTCGTCTATGCACACACACACACACACACACACACACACACACACACACACATGTTTACACACAAAGACTTTGAGTTACCAGAATTGTTTTGTTTCTGTGGAACAATATATTAACACTCTGAATATACAAAAAAATTCTTCTATTATGTGAAAATTTTAATTTCCCAATAGAGAGGCTTGTCCTTGGAAGCAATCAAGCAACTTGAAATTAATGAAATATTTTACTTAACAATTATTAAGTAGGAGTATTTATTATCACTGATATAGATCACAAAATAGGTTTGTTCATTTTCTTCCTTTGCCAATAACAGAGTTTGAACTCAGGACCTTGCACTCGTTTAGCTGGTACTGCATTACTTTAGCTACTACTCACCAGACTGGCCTTTTGTGGGTTATTTTAGAAATAGAATCCGACAGATTTTTCTGTCTAAGCTAGCTTGAAAACATGATCCTCCAGGTTACAACCTTCTAAGTACTTAGGATTACAGGCATTAACTACTTTTACCTCTTACTGCCAATCAGACACTTGTCAAAATATAAAATTAAAAATCAGTATATGAGTTAGGAAATTTTATGGATTTTTGATATCTTATTCTATCGCAGTTCTGAATTTCTGGAACTGAAGCCATGTTGATTACAAAAAACCAACAAAACAAAACAAACAAAAACCCAAAAAAACCACTCTGGATAGAAAGCAAGTAGAAGACTGAATATATTTTACTTTACTCTAGCTAAACATTCTTTTTTACCAGCAGAAATTTATCTCAAGAATACCTGACGAACATGTTCAGCATTAAAGACTTTCTTTCTCATGAGTTTGAGCCAGTTTGGTCTTAGAGAAAACACTACAGAAAAGTCTTTCTAGTTGGGTGCCTGTGGCTCACGCCTGTAATCCTAGCTACTTAGGAGGCTGAGATCTGAGGATCCCGGTTCAGAGCCAGCCCAGGCAGGAAAGTCCATGAAACTATTATCTCCAATAAACCACTCAGAAAACCAAAGTGGTGCTGTGGCTCACGTGGTAGAGTGCTAGCCTTGAGCTGAAGAGTTCAAGGACAGTGCCCAGGCCCTAAGTTCAAGCCCCAGGACAAAAAAAGTCTTTGTGCTGAGGAGGGCGGAGCCCCAGCCCCTCTGGGCTCAGGGAGTTGGTGGACCACAATTAGCAATATACTTTTAAATGTAGGAAAATCGAATGACACTTTGAAGATAATAACCATTATCAAAACAAAATGTGTAATTTCTTAATTTGAGTAGTAAATTATGTGTTTAAATGCTATTTGTAGTCTTCATATACAGAAAAAAAGTCTTTCTGTAGCCAATGCGATGTAATTAGGTTTATTTAATTGTGATTTGTATAACACAACAGGATATCACACAAGGAGGCTTCAACCTGGAGAAATCTGTCCCCAAAGGAAACGAAAACTAAAATAGTAGCTTTAAAAGAAAAAAATAGCTTCATGTTTCTGCCATGTTCTTACTAAAACACATTTTAAACTATCAAATCCTTTCATAGGTTTCTCTATATTCAGTAATACATTGAAAAAAGTGTGTTTTTATTTATAGTTTCACAAATGAAATATTGTTATACTGAAGATCAATGTACAAGTAATTTTCATGTAAATTTATATTCCTGAAGTTTTATTATTTTGGACAAAGACAATTTCTTAAATAATTAATAATAATTAAAAGTTTTCCTTCATGGCTGCATATAATTAGTTGTCTTGAAATAGTACTTGGAAAACTGGGAGGAAATTTTATTCCCTTTACATTAACCTGTGTAAAACCTTTTCATTTAAAAATGAATGTAGTTAAGAGAGAATATGCAAAAAAATATTTTCTTTTAGCAGTTGTAAACAACCAATGCATATGGAAATTATTCCAAGTGATTGTTTAATATTTTTATTGCTTTTTGTTTATATTTATAATTCAAAGTTAGTGTTACATAATAAGCATTTTTGAATGATATATCACATTTTTATTATTGTCATGAACTTTTTTGTTTTTTAGTAACACAGAACTCTTACTTTATAAACTAGGACTGGGCAGTCATGCACAAAACTGCAATGTGCTGTGGTTACTTCTGTTATTGCTGTGATTTTCCATACATTAGACCTATAAGAAGTCATCAATTACTAATCAATCCACATAAAGATTAGACAGGATAAATAGGGAGCTATTATTCTCCCCACTTTACAGATGAGAGAGCAAAGACAGGAGAGGTTAAGAAGCATGCCACAGGCTCCAGTAAAATGATGGTATTTTACTTGCTAGTGTGTTTCTCTCATGACCTCAAAGCACTAGACTGAATCACTAATCCTCTTAATTTGACTGTGCAGTTGGTAGGGGACAGGTACAATTATCCTCATTTTACCTTAAAGGAGAATGAACTGTTCTCAAATGAGTGCTTTGTCTAAAGTATTTGGCAAGAGTTTGAAATTAGCCTTTACTTTGTAATTCAGGAAAGTTACTTTTTTCCTGTATCGGCATCATTTGCTTTTTATTGCTTAAATCTTAGAATTTAGAGGCAAGTAAAAATGTTTTTGATATTCTATTTTGACTTTAACCACTGCATAATTACTTATCCAAAGTTTTCCATAAAGATGAATCTATTTTAAAATAGGGCTTACATCAAAGAAACAATATGTATAAAAACTGTTAAGTAACATTGGAGTGCTTTTTTAAATGTACAAAACACATTATGAGAAACCTACATAAAGCAATAAAATAAAAACAGTGATCCTGATTTAATGTCTTCCCTGTATTATTACTGTTGGAAGCTTACTATAGATAAGCCAAACATTTGAAGGTGTGCAAAACTGCAAGTGGATAAGTATATGTCTGTCTCTTCTGAGGTAGTTTTAATTATTTTTAATTGTTATTTTAAAGATGATGTACAGAGGGGTTACAGTTACATAAGTAAGGCAATGAATACTCTTCTTTTTGAACAGTATTACCCTTCTCTATTTTCTCCCACTTCCTTCCTCCACACTCTTCCTCCTCAAGTTGTAAAGTTCATTTCCAACATAATGTCTAATAAGTATCACTTTTGCATTGGTTCTCACTTTTTCTCACTGTTTCTGTGATTCCCTTTCCCTTCTTCAAATCAGATAAAACTTATATAGAAGACAAGGGGTACATATATCAAAAACAATGACATCAGGGAATAAATCAAAGGAGAAAAAAGAAAAAAAAGAAATAACTGTAAACAGTAAAATAAAAATAAAACCCTCTTGCTTCCACTCCTTGGAAGCCATAACAAGCATTATTTTATATGGTCATTTGCACACAGTCCCCAGGCCTTGAGTTCAAGCCCCACAACTGACTGACCAAAGAATATATCCAACATTAATTTTAAAATCATTTTCTTCATAGCAATTATGGTCTGAAATTATCTTGCTTTTTTCCCCTTTTATTAGTATTTTCTGACATAATATCATGTAAGCTCTGTAGGAACAGATATCTACCTTGATCAATTAATTCTAAGCCTCTAAAGCCCAGAAAATTAACTGGGCTCTCAGTGAAATATGTTAACTATCAGAATTAGTAGCATAGTTGAGAATGTCAATCTTTGGTAACTGCCTATGTTCCTTAACTACCAACCATTTCTCCTTCATGTGTAGCTGTGTGCCTTTAACTCTACCTATTTATCATGATAATCAAGGTTGAGCTTTTATTCAGGTTATTTCTTAATCCAGAGTTGTTAAGCATTATTGATTTGTGTGTATCAAGTTACAAGTCATTTATAAAAAATAAATCCTTGTTTTTTCTGGATACCCTCAATGGTGTATTACCCTAAAACATTGATTCAGAAGTTTATGAAGCTTTACTTTAAAATGCTGACGTGACAAGCATGTGACATCCAGGTTAAAAATCATCCTTACCTTTTCTTGACCAACACAGTTGTCTCACTTTTAATGTCAGATTCAAATGTTAGAAATGTTTATCATGTTTCACTTAAATAAAAATTTTTCCCTTAATGAATCCTTGAAACTCTCAGTTTACCTCTGTTTATACAGCTATAATATAGCCTTTCCATTGAAAAGATGAAATGTATAACGTATGTTCTACTGCTTAGCACATTACTTAACAGATGATAGCGCACTCTCCACCATCATTTATTGTGATTATTTATTGTAGATTTATTTTTGCATTTTTCCTTCCTCTTTCTCCAAGATAACTACCCATTGTTCACAGGTATTATTAAGCATGAGTCCCAGATAACTATTAGTAAAGGATAATGGCTGTTGGTAGTTGGTTAATTATATTTTCACATACACAAAAAGAATACTGTTAAATATATTATGTAGAAATAGAAGAAATGATTAGAAATGATGGGAAATGAGTAGACTAAAGAGGACAATAAAATGTTTTCTTTGTTTTTTTCTTTTTATTTTCTTACCCCTCTTCCCTCCATCCAAGTGCCACCTTGAAATTCTTAGCAATTTTTTATTGTGATTAAGTGATTACATAAATTTCACAAATTTCACAGTATTGTGGGATAATGATACTCAGTTAAAGTCACAAACACATTCTAACCTTCATGGGGCAAATTGTCTTTATCGTGGTCTATAAACTTTATGAGTTCTATGAGCTTTGCTAATACAGTTATTTCTTCCACATCAGGTAATATATACATTTCTTTTCTTTTGCAGTGTCAGCCGTACGCTCTGTCCCGCTCATTCCCTCCCTCCCATAGCTGCCATTGAGTTGCTTAGTTTGTTCTGATCAGTGAGCAGTGAAGCTGATGGGTCCCACTGTTGTATGTTTTCCCGTTTCTCTCTGTTTCTGTGTCGTCCTCCTACTTTCCCTCCAATGTGCACAAATATATACCATCTATGTGGTCATCAGCATGGGGTCATTTAGTAATGATTTGACCAGAGGATGGGAGGTCTTTTGTTTATCGAGACTTGTTTACTTTGTCTTACCTTCTTACATTTTGCATTTAACATCCACTTATCAGGGAGATCATATGCCCGTTTGTCTCTTTGCTTTGGCTTACTTCACTCAACATGATTTCTTCTAGTTCCATCCTTTTCCCTGCAAATGACATTATTTTGTCCTTTCTAATGGGTGCATAATATCCCATTGTAGATAGGTATCACAATTTTTTGATCCATTCATCTGTGGTGGGGCATCTGGGTTGTTTCCATATCCTGGCTATTGTGAACAGTGCCGCAATAAACATGGAGGTGCATGTGTCCGTGTAATCTGGTTCCCGATGTTCAGGATAGATGCCTAGAAGTGGTATGACTGGGTCATATGATAGGTCAATATTTAGCTTTCTGAGGACCTTCCAGACTGCTTTCCAAAGTGGTTGTATAAGTGTACATTCCCACCAGCAGTGTAATAGGGTTCCTCTTTCTCTGCATCCCCTCCAGCATTTGTTGTTGGCTAACTGTAGGATGTGGGCCATTCTGACTGGGTAAGGTAGTATCTCAGGGTTGTTTTTGTTTTCATTTCCTTTACAACCAGGGATGGTGAACATTTCCTCGTGTGTTTCTTTGCTATTTTTATCTCTTCTGAGAAGTCTCTTTCATTCCCTTGCCCATTTAGTAATTGGTTTGTTGAGTTTGGGAGGGATTAGTTTCTTGAGTTCCCTATATATAGTGGATATTAGCTCTTTGTCTGATATATTGCTGGTAAATATTTTTTCCCAGTGAGTTGCCTTTCTAGTATGGTTGTTATGCCCTTAGCTGTGCAGAAACATTTTATATTAAGGTAGTCCCACTTGTCCAGTTTCTCTCCAATTTGTTGTGACCCTGGAACTCACTTCAGGAAGTTCCTGCCTATGCCTATGAGTTCAAGTGTCTCTCCTACTCTGTCCTGCAATAATTTTTTTTAAAGGAAGGGTTAAAGAGTATAGAAAGAGGAAGGGGCACTGTGGCACAAACGGTAGCGCTCTAGCTTTGAGCACAAAGAAGCTCAAGGACAGTGCCCAGGCCTTCCTTGAATTCAAGCCCCAGAACTAGAAAAAATAAATAAATAAAAATGGAGAAAGAAAAGAAGTAGGGTTTAGATTATTCTGAAATTAGAATAGTTTCTTTCTTACTGTGCCTAATATGGAATCATATCTATCTCTATTATTTCTAATCTAGTGTAAAAACAATGGGAAAGATTTGGAGCTGTCCTTACTTCCCAAAGTGATTTAGAAATGAGAATAATAAACAATGGTATACATTAATTCTTTGCTATTATTCTAGTATCACTATTTCTGTTCATACTTGCTGCTTCTTCTGAGTGTTTTATTGGTGTTAGAGGGTGATTACTATAGACAATGTATTTTACTTTCACGTCTATACATACACAGATTGAAATACACAATGAGTACTTAGGTATTGTAGTTCATTTTATCTGAGTGACAACATTAATAATGGCTTGAGACAGCAACAGAAAATGAAGTTGGAACACACGTAATGTATAGAATGACACAGATAATAAGTCAGACACTATTCAAAGCCAGAGGTATAAATTACTGACTCCATCCCCTGCACCACTCAAAACACATGACAGAAAATGCCAATAGACTGAGAACACAAGGGCACAAAACAGTAATAATGCCAATCAAAATAAGTAGATGCTATCAAATTTCAAATAGGTAAGGACAAGGTTTGTAAGCATACAGTTACATATCCATGCAAAAGTGACATGCAATGTTAAAATGTAAGACACTGAGCAATATATAACTAAACAAAAATTCTTCGTAGTTTACTTGAGTTTCTATATGGCAGAGTATAAGAGAGCTTCTTTCTGTTTCCCACTCCTTTATTCTTCTCATAAAACAAAATCTTATATCTTGTATAAGCTAAATATTACACTGAAGGGATAATTACAGATTGCTAATGAATGAATGAATGACTGAATGAATGAATGAATGAACACATAAATGAATAAAATAAATGCATTGTCTTGGAGTTCATGAAGTGAAAACATGAGCAGGGTTGTTGTAAGGAAAAAAATCATAAATGACATTTGTTAGAAAACAAGTTTACTGCATATGCTGTGCAAAGAAAAAAGAGCATGTCTTTGACAAAAATTACATCCTTATACTGTTATACAGGGAAATGACATGTGCTCCTCACAATTACCAAGAACTAGGCATAAATAAACAGGTAATTATTATTTAATTAAACACTGTACTGGAAGAATTGGTATTTCTCCATAGCAACCAGAAAGAGTGTGTCTGCCCGGGGGTTTGAGGAAGGTAATATTATCATAACTGGAATAATGGCTCAGACTGTATGATATGTTCAATTTGGTGAAGTATCTTATAGGCAGGAAAAATGTACCAGAGGCATAGACATATAAATAGGTATTAGAGAAATGTCTAATCGTAAGGTATGATTGAAGATGTTTGTAAGGGTGGTATAGGAAGATTCAGAGTGTAAGAATGGCTATTAAATTGGGCAAGATTGATAGTACTTTGTTGGCCATGCTACAAAATTCAATTTAATAGTGTAATCCTTGTAGGAGGGGTAGAAAGAAAAAGCTACTAGAATATAGCAATTGTATTTTCATACTGCATTGACAATGGAAATCATACATTAAAGGAGAAAACTAGTTATCCAGGTTAAGAAAAATTAGATGACCTAGACCAATATGAAAAAAATTGAATATTAGTCAAAATTGAAGCTTAGTAGTTAGTGGTAATAGATAAGTAATATATATTAGTGTTTGTACATTTATATATTCACATTATATATTTCAGACACTAGTACAATGTTTCTTGTTTTCATAATAGTTTTGTTTGTATCCAATATTTTAGAAACATAAGAATATGATATAGATATAAATACATACATTGATAGATAAATACAGCATTTTCTTTTTATAATGAGAAATTGATGGATGAGTTTCTATGAATAAATAGTAAAAGTAGGATGCAATTGATTCTTCTTTTTGACAGAGTGATTTTCCCTGCTCATAAAAGATAATGATAGAAAAATTAGGCAAATAAGAAAGAAATAATGGTAACTGTACTAAATACAATATTAGGATTGGACACACACATTCATTTTTCAGACTGTTTGGGGTACCATAAAGTGTGGTGTACTAAATTAGAAAAGCTTAGCTTAATACCAAAGAATGACATGTATACTAGAAATTATGAATCTCCAAAGAATCATAAAACCCTGAGCTAGAAGGAATGCTAAACTATGGTATATAGTCTTTTTCTATTAAGATTGACTGGACAAAATTATGCTCTATAATCCACATGTTCTGAACCTGACTTTATGAACTTCAAGAAAGGACTTAGAGGTATGGCTCCCTCCTCCTGAGAGGGTCATCAGAATTTACGAGACAGGAGAATTTATATCACACTAGTGAAGTGATGTTAGATTCCCAAGTCTTCAAGCTCTCCCTTTGCTTCATTACCTTTTCAAATCTCTCTAACACTATAATCATGATAATTTCATTTTTTCTGGAAATTATATCATATTTCTTTATGTTGAAAGTGAGAAAGAGAGAAATAAGAAAAGAGAGACATCTAGGAGAGAGACGTGACAATGTGACATTGTGACAATGGATTGCTATTCTTGGAGATTATGGCATACCACAATCTGTGTCCTGAGGTTATCATCTTAGTACTGCAAGTTCTTCTGAAAAAATATATATAAACTTTTGACACTGAATATATGGTAGCATAAAGCTTTTAACTATGCATATTTCTATTTAAATTTACTATTTTCATATTGCTAGCTAAATATAAATGTGCCTTGCTGTAACTTGAGGAAGCCAGTTAAGCTCCGTGAAAAGGATTACTGAACCTACTTTGGACTGCTTTTTATTTGCAAATTGTCTCTATGTATGCTTTGACTTGTGATAGTTAAGAGCAGTTGTATAACTATGTTGTCTAAACAGCCAACTTATTATAATAAGAACTTATTATAATAAGCTAAACTATTTCTCAGTAAGCTAACTAGATTTTTCACATAATTGAAACAACCAGTGGTTTGACTCTTCAACTTTACAATGGCCTCAATCTAACATTTAATATCACTGTGTAAATGTTAACAGTTATTATTGTCAAATGAGGAAAACCCCAGCACTTAGAATTATAAAAAATGCAATTCATAGAAATAATTACTTATGGTTTTTTTTTTGGGGGGGGGTCCAGTCGTGGAGTCTGAACTCTTGGCCTGGGTGCTGTCCCTCAGCTCTACAGCTCAAGACTAGCACTCTACCACTTGAGCCACAGTGCCACTTCTGGCTTTTTTTTCAGCTTATGTGGTGCTGAGGAATTGAACCCAGGGCCTTAAGCATGCAAGGCGAGCACTCTACCACTGAGCCAACTTCCCAGCCCATGTTTTTGTTTTTTTTTTTAACAAGTGACACACTTGAGCATGTTAATGTTATCATCTTAACTGCCAGTTTATGGATTCTGGTTATCTGTTGGATTTTCTCCATATTTGGGTTCCTGTTGATTACACGGCACAAAAACAAAAGACCTAAGGTAGATGATGAGGTTGTTAATGTACTCCGTATATTGAAAAATAACATTAATATAAGCAGTAATAATAAGATGACTATGGCTATTTCTTGAACACATGCTCCAAATCATCTATTCTCCCAGATTTAAATTCAGGTAATCTCATTGAACATGATATCATACAATCAACAAAAACTAATACTCCATCAGATAAAGCATATTGTAAAACTTATTTTGTAGGTGAACAATGAAGACTAAAGTTTTTTTTTTCTAAGGTTGCACACAAAGCTGTGAAGCTTGGATACCATTTAATTCTGTTACCAAACTTTCAAAACTATATCACTTAATGTTTATACTGTCTGTAATCTCACCAATTCCTATACAAATTAGAGGACAACTCCGAAATATCCACTCATATAGATTACTTACTTGTTCACTGAATATAAAGACATCCCATGCATACAGATGCAAATAATTAATATGGTTAAAATGTCAATACTATCCAATGCAACATAAATTCTTAATATTTTACAATCAAAGCATGAATGATAATCTGCAAAGAACTAGAAAGAACAATTGTAAAATTGATGTGGAAATGAAACAGACCCTGCATAGTCAAATAACTCTCAAGTATAAAGAGAAAAAAATGCAAGAAAATCATATTATTTTATTTCAATGCATTCCACAAAACTACAGCAAAAAAACAAGGATGATTTTGGCATAAAAGGGATATACACACCACACATCTCCATTTGAAACTATGCTTAATATAAGTATAATAATTTTTCATGGCAGGACAAATATATTGATGACTGTATTTCTGTAATCCATAATCTACACCTACTTCCTTTGCTATAGTATGATTGAACCATTATCAAAGGCTAGCCAGTGAAAAGTTTGTTTGTTTTTTCCCTCAAGCTCTGGTGTTCAATCATAAACATTATCTTCAAAACAAATTTCTGTCTCAGAAGAGCATTCACCTTTTTTTAGCCTTTGCATCTATAAGTGCTAGAAGCTCTCAGAATAGATGAGCTTCAATTTGAACATTATTGTCTAGCACAATAGTTGCAAAATAGATTTAATAATAAAATTATATATGAGGAGGCAGAGTGTTGAGTTCCAATCATTCTACATAATTCTTCTACTACCTTTTTCTATACCCCTATACCCTCCCAGATAATGTCTATGTGAACATATTTCAGTCACTTAAGCTTTGGCTATATTGCAGTTTTCCAGTGTAGTATACTGTTTAGCTTCACTCAAAACTTAGTGTATTTGTTTGCTATGACTGAAACTCTAGTAGGAAATTTATCTTCCAAGGTAAAGAGGAAGAATTAATGTCATTAAGTATTTTCAAATCAGTTTTACTCATCAAAATCAAAAAGAGTTTTCCTACAGAATCCCAGAATAAAATAGAATAGGAAATTACATATTTTCCTCATCACAAATTAAAAAAGGAAAAAAGAAACATAGTTTCAATATCTGGCAAGTTACAAGTGGTATCAGTACACTTTTAAAGCATCAAAATGGAAATAATTTGTGTTTATAAATATTATGACCCTATGTGCAGAAATGACATCTACTAAATTGAATAGCAATTTACCAAATATTAAATTCATTAATAATAAAATTATCTTTGCTCTATGAATCCTATTAAACTATGCTGCAGTACATTACTATTTATGAATAATGTTTAGTATAAATTTGTCATAATTAAATAAGCTATATTTGTATCTTTGCTCTCTTATTTTATTTTATTTATTTTTTGGGGGGGGGTCCGGTTGTGGGGTCTGAACTCTGGGCCTGGGTGCTATTCCTCAGCTCTTCAGTTCAAGGCTAGCACTCTACCACTTGAGCCACAGCGCCACTTCCGGCTTTTTATTTTCTGCTTATGTGGTGCTGAGGAATCGAACCCAGGGCCTCAGGCATGCAAGGCAAGCGCTCTACCACTGAGCCCATCTTTGCTCTCTTATGAATTTCTAATAGCCATGCACTCACATTTGTATTATTGTCTATGACAATAAAGGTTTACTAAATCTATCATTGTGCTTTCATTCTGCCTTACTTTATCTTAAAGAAAACAAAAAAAAAATAAGCACAAGATAGTAGGATATTTTTTTAGTGATTCAACCACAAGAGTGTGAAAACAGAGATAGTGATGAACATATTTTAGATATCAATTATTATGACATCCTTATTGGCTCTGTAACTTGTAATTTACATTTTCCATCATTCATCTTTCCTTCAAGGAGGAAGCAATTTAGAAGGGGGTGACAGACATGTTAACAGATAATTACTAGACTTTGTGATAAGTGTTTTCATAGAAAGAAGCCAACTGAAGTGCTATTTAGTTTGGTAAATTGTGCTCACATACATCAGACCTTCTGATGCTCAGGTATCACTCTGAGGTAAGAAAGCTAGATGTTGCCTGTGGGATCCCATTATACAGATAAAAGAAGCTGAGATTTAAGCTTACGTTAATCTCCCAGAAATCTCACAATGATAACAAAAAATGTTATATTTAATAGTTCAATTAGGTTTTCTAAATTCTAATTCAGTGGGCAATTCAGTGAATATGTTCGTATTGGCAAATACTCCTTAATAACTAAGAACTTCATGTTTATGACCAGTCACTTAGATGTCTGATTGAAATTTAGGGGCTGAGAGAAACTGAATCTAGATAAGGAAAGGTCATCTTTAGAAAAGAAAGAAAAGAGATAAGATTATCTTTTTGTTGCTTTGTATGTCCCTCCCCCACAGTATAACCCCTGCTTTCACTATATTTGATGTCAGTATAACTTGTGGAGGAGAT
>NW_012267233.1:23491352-23605418 GCF_000151885.1 Dipodomys ordii
AAGGAGGAGGCTGCAATGCTTGGTAAGAAATGTACGCATTATCCTGCCCATGCAATTGTAACCCCTCTGTACAGTATGTTCACAAATAAAATTAAATTAAATTAAAAAAAAGAAAAGAACAGACAGTATTATTATCCCGATGTCTAATTGACACTAAACTGATTTTGGTTGAATAATGTTTGTAAGTGAAATGATTAAGATATAGACATATATTGATGGAAGATTTTAAAAAATGGAACACTGTACAGACATGATATATTTATATTATGTATGTCAAGAACAAAAGAAATGAAATTTCAGAGCCAATTTAATGAGTATCTGTAGAAAAAAAGATTTCAAAAATGACACAATAAAATTTATAAATCTGCTATAAATATCCATAAAGCTCTCAAGTAAGTACTCAGCTGAGGGAAACATAAAATAAATAATTTTAGCAGAAGAAAATTGATCACAACTCTATAGAGAAATGGTTCTTTTCCTAGGTTAAAATTGTTCTAAATATAGCAAAAAATAAAGCCTCAAAAAAATACGATTTAGTAACTTGTATGTTGCCAACCTAAGAAGTTTAGGCTATAATGAATTTTAAAATTACTGACTGGTTGTAATGCCAGGAATCAGAGCCAGGGATATTTTTAAGTTTTTAAATATTTATTTGCTTGTTTTGTTTATTTATTTATTTAGCTGGTAGAGGAGTTTGAACTCAGGACCTGGGCACTATGTCTAATTTTAAGTTCAAGATTGGCAATTCTACACTTGAGCTACAGATCTACTTCCAGATTTTTGCTGGCCTATTGGAGATACATATCAAATAGTTTCCTGCCCAGGTTCACGTCAGAACAAAATCCTCAGACAATCTCAGTGTCCTAGGCACCCAGGCTGCTAGAGCTTTTTGTGTGACAAGCAAATTCTACCCCTTAGCCACATTCCCAGCTTGCTACATGCCTTTGAGAGAGGTGAGTCAATTTAGTTACCAAATTTCTAGTTACTTACTAGTTGTTCTTGTCTAGTTTTTAGTAATTTAAGATATTTTGATTTTATGAAATTTCTATAAATTGAATGAAGTCTTCGTATCATTGAAAATTAGGGAAACTGCTATGAATTGGGACATTTTCAATTATTCTTAATTCAACATAACTATCTTGAAATTGTATGTTATCCATGTTCTAAATGAGGTATTCTGTTTGAAAATAGGAATTTAAAGAACAATTCAAAATTGGATACAGTATTTAAAACATGAAAAACGGTGGTTTTTGTTTGCTTGTTTGTTTCCTTTAGGGCACAATCTGTGTCAGTTTCCTTCCTTCCTTCTAATTTTTATGGAAGTGTTACCAAGCAGAGAACTAGTTAACAATACTAGTTGGCCACAGCCAGTTTACACAGTAAAAGTGTTACCAAGCAGAGAACTAGTTAACAATACTAGTTGGCCACAACCACTTTACACAGTAAAAGAACCACTGTAAAGGCTTAGAAGATCTCATAGAAGCCATAGAAAGTTTGCAGTGCTAAAGTCACAAAACACAAGAGAGTAGAATTTGAAAACTAGGCATGTCATCAGAGATCACAAGGTCCCACAACTATGTTGATTGCAGGTTACACTGAGCTGATTTCTGGCTTTGCAGTCATTTTACCTCTGCAAGTTTAATTTATCTGCCAATATCCCTGCAGCCAAAATTAATTATTCATCTCTCACACCTTACTGCATTTCTTGGAAATAGCTCCAAAGTAAATTCCTGGGTGATTGGAAGCAACTGAATTAGCATTGATCATATTTTCTTGTCTTACTAATTAAAGATAAAAGAGAAAATAAACATATGGTTATTTGTACTCTGCTCAATGACATTTCTTAGGAGGTAGGATATGCAATCCCAAAATAGAAAGGTTAGAGAGTTAGAAAGACATTGTCTCAAAACCAAAATGAAAACAGGTGTGAGGATAGCTCAACTAATAGACTACTTTTGCCTAGAATATGTGAGAACCCGGGTTTAATCTCCCGTAGTAAAAACAATAAGAAAGGTTATTGCACAAACTTCATTTTATTCTGGGTAAGGACAGACTATTTACAATTACAAAGACACATTTATTGATTAAAGTAAACAATCAGGGTTTTGAGATACAGAGCAGATATGGGAGTCATTAAAAGGAAACATGAGACCATGGTGGGTGGTAAGAAGAAATGACTTGCCATGGTTGAACTTGAGAATGAATTGAGTAGATAAGGTATGAAATTACAGAGAGGGTAACAATACAAGAGCAACACTGGGAGAACTAGACTCAAATAGATAATTTGAACTAAGTTTTAACTATTTATATATTTTCTAAATTTTTGCTCATATTTTCTGTTTCTTCCTTGTATGGTTAAGAATAATGTATTTCTCTCTTAATCCTGGGAAATAAAAATTTAGTCTATATGATATCTGGTATTTTGTCTTATGATTTGTCTGTTCATATGTGAATATATAAAGATAATTTCATCATTTTAATTTCTTGGCATGATAATAATTGGGTTATGATTCTGATAATCAACTATAATAAGTATTATGACACTTTAAAAACAAATAGTGGTTTCTATTTTTAGAGAAGTGATATAGGAAATCAAAATAAAATTCAAAAACTATAATGAGTCCTAAAATAAAAATACAGTAGATATTCAGAAAATGGATTTATTATGTCCAAATATTCATATAAGCTTGATGCAGTTCAGTGTTGATCTAGTCTGGTCTTCACTTAGTAAAGAACATTTTAAAGTAAGAAGACAATTATTTTATTGCTAAAGTTGTAAGCTGGTTTCTGAATGTGAAAAGTTAAAATTTCTTGGTTTTCTGAAGGAAGAAAAGTATTATATGTTGAAGTTGTAATCTGTTGAAGTTGTAATTTTGAGACAGCACATTCACATAGTTTATTACAGTATATAATAGCTATTCTACGTTATTATTTTTGTCACTAACCTCTTAATGTGCTTAATGTATAAAAATTTTTTAATACGTTTTTATTGTAAAACTACAGAGGGGTTACAATTACATGAGCAAGGTAATGTACATGAGTAGATCTCCTATCAAGCATTGTTACCTCCTCCTTTGTTTTCCCTTACCCTCCCTTCCCTCCCACCTCCACAACTACACTCCCCCCCTCCCTTTATCCCTCCCCCTCTCCGCCTAAATTGTAAAGTTCTTTTTTCAACATAGTGTCTTGTACATCTCATTATTACAATGGGTCGACCTGTATCCCTATTTAAGCATTTTGTTTTTCCCTTCCCCTCCCCAAATTAGAAAATGTATATACAAAATGCAGGGCACCAAGGTCAAATACAGTTAAAACAGGGGATACACCGTGGGGAAAGAACATACAAAAGAAACCAAAAAAATCAAATAGTATATTTTAGATGTGTTAGAAACAATATGTTAAAAACAATAGCAAGAAAGAAAAAAACAAGTTGTATCCCTATCTTGGGCTTCATTTCACTTAACATCATCTTATTGGTCATATGTACTGACCTGATAATGAAAGTTTATCATAGGTATATATGTACACATAGAAACACTTATTACATATAGGGTCCAAACTTTCATTATAAATCTTGAAATGAATCTCTTTCAGGTAAAAGGGAACCATTGTACAAGAGAAGGTTTATTATACAAACTACACAACTACTGTGTTTTTTTAATTGTGAAAATACCATACAGAGGGGTTACAATTACATGGGCAAGATAATGAGCACAACTACTATGTTTGAAGCTCATATTGTGCCCTGGACAAATTGGAGAACCACAAGAATGGGTAATACAATTTAGTCCAATTCCAGTTTCTTGAAAATCTGATGATCCACAGTGCAGCTTCCACTTCAAGGCTGAAAAGCTGAAAACAAGAGATGAAGGTTATAAATTCCAAGAACCAGTCAGCTCTGATATCTAAAGGAAGGAGGGGATACATGCCCTGCCTCAGAAAAGAGGACTGTTAGTCGGGTGTCGGTGGCTCACGACTATAATCTTAACTACTCAGGAGGCTGAGATCTGAGGATCGCATTTCAAAACCAGCCAGGGCAAGAAAGTCCTGGAAACTCTTATCTCCAATTAACCACCAGAAAACCAGAAGTGGTGCTGTGGCTCAAGTGGTAGCGCACTAGTCTTGAGCTGAAGAGCTGAGGGACAGTGTCCAGGCCCAGAGTTCAAGACCCACTGTTTACTCTTCTTATAAATTTTTGTTTGATTTTATTTGTATCCTAAGCATGTTTCCATCTACTTTCTCCACCTTTACTACATTTAGTTTCTGTGTAGGCAACTAGTTCTTCCATTCTCTGTCTTCCACACAGCAACCAGGTATATCTAAAGGTAGAATGCATCATGAGTATCATGATATATGAAAAAAAAATATCTGAGTAGTGACTTGCAAGTTGAGTTATAGAAGAGCAATAGAAGCTTGAGGTTATTTTAAAGTATGTATAGTGGAATTTCAAGCCATTTGATGGCACTGTGATCAATGATGAACTGCACATCTGATTATGGTCCCATAGATTAAGCTGCCTGGTGATACTGTACACCTCTGAGTTCATGTAAGCATAGTTGTGATGTTACACAGTGAAATCACCAAACATGAGAGCATCCTTGTTACACAATGGTATCCATGCCTGCATCCTTGATACATAATGATATCCCCAAGATGAACAGCTGGGACTTTTATCCCACACCGAAGAGAAAGGATGAAGTTGCTGTAAAGGAAATTGAGCAATACTGGGATGGATGGAAAGAGCATAAAAGAATTAGATGAACGAAAGTTACCAAACAATGTGAAGTATGCTTTTCTGAGAGGGAGTTTTGAAACAGCTGTAAGAATGAAGTAATTCTCAACATATTAAATCAGCTTATCTTCAGTGATGACAGGAGAAACATGTCCAGTTACCTAATTGTTGACCACACATACAGAATGCAGGACAGAAGCTGGAATGTGAGATTTTCAAGATAGTACTAGCAGTTCAATGAGTTAATCTTAAATAATGCTGATACAACATATCCCATTCTAGAGCTTAGTCATATCTCTTTCCTGTTTTATTTGTTGATTCCTCATTTATCTTAAAATGAATTAGCAATTTCCTTTCTAAAATAATATTGACTGAGGCTAATGACTGAATTTCTAAGAGAAAAATAAAAATAATTGAAAATTTTAAAGCTCATTGTTTAATAAAAAAAATTACATTTTCAAGATCCCAGTCAATGTTTCTTATATGTTGTAATATTCCCAATAACCATATAAGACATGTACACTTTGATTCTCACATTTTTAAATTTAAGAAATTGAAGGAAATACCAACTTAAGCTTCTTATTTTTAATGACTGTTTATTGATTACCAATCACACTGCTTTACATTCTTCAATAACAGAATAAAATTATCAGTAACATTTTCTTGAAATGTTTATCTCTAAACATCAGTAATAATAAATTACATGGAGAATATAAAGATGATGTAATAATAAAACAAGATAAAAATTTTAGCAGACTAGTTTGCTCAGATATTGTAATAAAAATTTAAACTAGGGTTTAACTTCAAAGGGCAGAGACATGCAACTCCTTTTCACTATTGCATTTTTTCCCCCAGCGGTCATTGACCTTGAACTCTGGACCTGGGCGCTGTCCCTGAGCTCTTCAACTCAAGGGGAGCACTTTACCACTTGAGCCACAGCAACACTTTCAATTCTTTGGTGGTTAATTGGAGATAAGAGTGTCAGGGACATTTCTTGCCAGGCTGGCTTTGAACTGCCATCCTCAGTTATCAGCCTCCTTAGTAGCTAGGAATACTAGGTGTAAGCCACCTGCGCCCGGCTTTACTATTGCTTTGACAATCAGAATATTTATATATTAAACACACATTTTTGTTGAATAAAATGAGAAAACAATAATAGTTGATGACTAAAGCATTATTCATTATACCATCTTTCATATAACATTTTAGAAGTCATAGATGCACACAATTATTTTGATTTTAAATATTTCAAATCTGAGATTCCTAATAGTAAAATAAATTTCCCAAGACTACATGATTCTAAAAGCAGTAGGCTTTCAATTAACAAACCAAATAATGCAAGTAGGAATTTTCAACTGATTTAATTTGAAATGGAACTTTGTATTGCCCTCCTTCAGATACATTTCAACTGGAAGCGTTAAGATGGCTGGATAAAGAGAAGACCTGATTACCTGATATTATTTTTCTCTCAAAAACAGGAGGTAATGCCTGGATGCATCCCTGAAAGAGTACCCAGAAGAGGTGCTCTGGATAAGAGGAATCATACTAAACTATTGAGAAAACATGAATCTATTAGCTAAAAAAAATTAATATTAAGTGAAGTAAGCCAGACCCAAAGAAACATAGGCTCCATTCTTTCTCTCATTTGTAATAATTAGTATATGTTTAAGATAGCCCTAGAAGAGGATTACAATAGCTCAATAGCTATGCACATATGATCATATAAGATAATGCTAAGCAAAATGAACTCCAGAGAATGGAAACAAGAGGTTTTTCTTTGTTGTTGTTACTTTTAATGTACTATGTGAAATTATTTCTTTTTTTCTTGCATCTTTTTCTTTTTTCCCCCTATGGCTTATCCCTTGTTATCACTGCATTTTATTTTGGTACCCTGTGTATTGAATATACAATTACATGAATTAAGGAAAGGAAGGAAAACAACAAAATGATGAGACAAAGGAAAAAGTGTGAACCAATGCAACATCGAAATGAACTTTACAACTTTGGTGGGGGTTGTGGGAAGAGAAACTGGGGAGAAAGACGAGGGGGGGTAAAAATGTTTGAAAATAAATGTGCTCACAACCTTATTTATGTAACTGTAACCCCTCTGTACATCATCTTGACAATAAAATTAAGTTAAAAAGCCACCTGTTATATGATTTTATTGCCCATTTCATAACAAAGAAGGACTAGTGATGTAGCTCCATGGCACAGAAATTGCCTAGAATGCCCAGGCTCCTGTATTTGATGCCAAGAACACTTTTTTCCTTTGCTAAAAGCTTAATATATTTTGAGTGAGTATCTAGCTAGGTGATGATTTTATGTGCCTCACAAACAAGGGTTTTATCTATCATTCTAATGAAGATTATTTCTGGCTTTTGGAATGTAATGATAATGAATAGAAACTAAAACAATCTACTTTAGCTATGGAAAATATGGGAAGAAAAGAAAAAAAGTCAAAGTTGTACTTTGTTTTGGATATTATAAATATAATAAATTCATCTTATTAAAATTAATCATAATGTATCTTTATCACTCAATTTTAATATGTGAACAATATGAAAAAATGTGGGGAAGATGAAAGACATGTAATGGTTATATATTGCAAATAAGATACCATTATATGTTTTCTTATATCTTATAAATCATTATATCTTATATAAGCAAAATTAGGAAAGCTTTGCTATTTTTAGATTAAAGATAAACCTTCTTGAGTGCAACAATCAGTTGATGGTAAGAAAATTCCTATATTCTACCTTGTAAAACTCTCTCTAAACAGGCTGAGAAGGATTACTATAAATTAGGCAAGGCATGATAGATCAGTTGGCTGCTCCCACAGTGATGTGTATAGTATCTTTTTTATTTCAATACAGAAAAGATATCCAACCTGCTATATTTAGAGTAATCACTTCAAAAATGTTTCTGTTTAACTTAAAAATAATGTAATATTTCTTCTATACTACAAAAATATATTTCTTCTCTATATTTTCAGAAATATTTTTAGATTACGTTAATTTGAAAAGGACACAGGCATTTCTTTTAGTGTCTAGCAGAAGATAACTCATGCATGGCTTTCTTAGCTGGTGACTGATCAATTTTTCCCTGTGGTGGTAACTTCCAAAAACTAATCCTATATATATCTGTTGACTTCATAGAAGTGACAACTTAATGGTTGTCCCTGAAAATATAATGGTGACCAAAAGTGATCATCAATTCTGCTTTCATGAACAATCCTTGTCAAAGAAAATCCTTAGTGAAATTACTTTTTTCTATTCACATAAATCCCTACATACTCCCACCTTCTTTAATTTTGCAAGTGACCTATTGATTTTTTCAGCTCTTAAGAATATATAATATATATTCATTATAATGTATATATATATAAAACTATATTCAAAGGTATTGCAAATGAACTAACAAGTTCAAAGAAGCAAATTCAAAGAGAATAAAAATGAGCAATGAAATGAAAGACCATTAGTCCAGCTCACTTAAAACTCCAAAAAAAACCTGACTCTATTTGAAATATAGTATCAATGTCTCTCTTGATTTTACTTAGATAAAAAAGCAGAGGAAAACACTGTTCACTAGCAGGTTTATTTATAGTTCTAGGGTAAAACTAGGCAGGGACAAGGTAATCTTTCATTTTATTTTTATTACTTGTGATCACAGAATTTTTTATGATGCTTTTCTTTTATGCATCTTGATTCCTTTCATGTCACAACTCAGGAAAGTGTAAATGATGAATGATAAGATTTACAATTAAGTCATTAAGGTATCACAGTTTATAACAATATGAAGATATATTATAAAACAATTTCTAAGGAAGAAATGCAGTCCATTTTTCATTTCTGTTCTATGTTCACTCTACAAATACCATATATTAGTCTAAGTATAAAATATTTACCAAGTTCATCTTTTACTACAGTTTTCATTTGCTTCTACAAAAATGAACTTTTAACATTTAAAACATGCTTTAAACTCAAAACAAGATCTTGTTTGAAAATTTCTAGTCATAATCCTATAGTGTTTCTAAAGTTTCTATAGTTATATGCTAATATTGAATAAAGATGTTAAACTATTTTGAAAAAACCATCAAGTAATTAATTTGAAAATGAATTGGGAAAAGTTTTGCTTATTTCCTTTTTGTTTGGCTCATCATTTTAAAGCAGTTTTTTTTTTAATCTATGACTATATTGAAACACTTGTTAATTTTTTCTCAAATAATTTATAAGCAACTCCTTTGAATTAGACAATGGTCTAATTTCTGATGATTAAATGTAAAAAATTTTTATAATTAGCTAAATGAGTTAAATTGGTAGTAATAATCCAATGTAATAAAAATATAAAATAGTGGAAAAAAGTAGGAAGAACACTTTCTATTCCTTAATTTCACTCAAGTGCATATTTTACCCATCAAATCATACTCATTTGGTTTGTCCAAAGATTCCCCAGTCAGATAAAGTCATTTGAATAAAATACTACTTTCTTCAATGTCATAGTAATTTATGTAATCTAAAAATATCATTTCACTTCTCTAGAAAGCTTGTTTTATACACACACACACACACACACACACACACACACACACATAGAGAGAGAGAGAGAGAGAGAGAGAGAGGAGAGAGCATAATGAGTTGTGTTCCATTGAAATGAAATTTAGTAATTTTACCTAGAGATTTCTGTGAAGGATATATGGAGTATAATTCATATAAAACTTCAAAAAGATATTGATTAAATGGCATATTGAAAAATACTATCTTTACATTATGCAGTCTTCCTTAATTGTAAAAAAAAAAAAAAACTCGATAGGAATGGGATAGGAAAATATTCTTAGATTTCATTACCAGTAATGTCATAAGGGAAGCCAGACAGCATGGATAACTGCATTCAGTGCTAAAGGTCATCATTCAACCCAGTCCAGTATGAAGACCCAAATATCTGTCCCCTGGAGAAACCTCCTAGATCAGCAGAGTGAATAAATACCATATCCAATTCTGGACTAGGAGATGGTGAAACTAGGTAAACTCCTTCTCCTGTTATGACCTGTGTGCTAATGCCAAGCCAAGTCAGCATGCAGAAAGAAATGCATGTGATTCCCAAATTTTGGCTAACCAGGCTAGTTAAAACCTCACACCTGACCCCTTATCTGTAGTACATGAAGCTGCTCTTTACTTGGTGTCATCTATGCCCAAATCCCAGTACAAAAGAAAATTATAGGGAGCCTGCAGCTAGGTCTAGTTATCTAGACCTCTAGTGACATCTTGCACTACCCTCACAAAATAAAGCATTTTTTAATCAGGAAAAAATAGAAAATGTAAGAGTTAGCTGGGTGCTCGTGGCTCACTCCTATAAACCCAGATATATAGGAAGCAGAGATCTAAGGATCATAGTTTGAAGCCAGCCCAGGCAGGAATGTCTGTGAGACTATTCTTTAATAAAACTACACAGGAAAATCCAGAAGTGGTATTGTGGCTCAAGTGGTACAGTGCTAGCTTTGAACAATGGCAGCTCAAGGACAGGACCCAGGTCTTGAATTGAAACCCCCAGTAATGGCCAAAAATAAAAATAATAAATAAATAAATAAATGGAAGCATATAGACAAGCCACCATAAGCTAAGCCTAAGAAGTAAAATATCTTTATTTTAGAGGGTTATTCTATTTATAAAAAACAATTACTAATAGCTATTATAAGATGTTACACTAGCAGCAGCTAAGCTATATTACTTAATTGTATAAAAATATATTCTGATATTTACACAAAGATATCTTTTCCAAAGTGTATTCCTGTCATTAAGCAATGTGTTACTTTATAATCATTTTGAACATATGAATGCTTTATTTCACTTGTCCCAATATTTTCATAGAATATGACTAAAACAGATTTGTTGATGGTGACAGAAATCAAATGGGCCAACATGTGGTTTTTATATTGCTTTGTTATAATTTAATATATTATATATTATAATATATGTAATATAGTATATAAATATGAATTTTAGAATAACAGCATAAACTGAAAAATCATTATGATGTTAAAATCCACTTATAGAAATATTGATGCTGTTTCTATTTATTTGAGTTTCTAATTGTTTAAGTTTATCCAATGGTTGAGTTCACATTTAGTTTTATAAGACATAATTTAATGTTTTGCCCTTCCTTATCTCTTTAAGTTTATACTGGGTTAAATAGAGGAAAAAATAATGTCTGTTGGAACAATTAACAATAGTGTCTGTTATAACAATTTTTGACTGAAATTGAACAGAAAGAACTAGGAATCTATGTACAAAACTTAAAGGTTGAACTTTGAATAGAACTTTTAATCAGGAGAGTCATGAATAAGTTCTAATTCGTTTTGTGGATCCTTTTAACTTCATTGTTGTGAAGTTATCCAAACTTAGGAAGCCATCCTTTCTGGAAAGCATCTTCACTTTTAATGAAAGTTCAAAAGAAAACCTAGAACAGAAATACATGAAGATTTTACACTAAGATGATCCAATATTAAGTACCGTGGAAGACTTCCTTCATTTGACGCTAGAATGAGATTTTATTATGGTTTTTATTAAGCAACATTTTAATTCTTGTTATTATGTAGATCACAAGTTTCCATATTTTCTCTGAAATGAATTATAGACTATAAATAAAGCATTGCTAATTCATTGAATACTTTTAAAACTGCCATTAAACATTTGCCTATAATTAATTGGGGAGTGGAAAATTTCACCAAGAAGTCCATCATACACCCAATTTTATACCTCTCAGAATCTCCTTTATATGTATACAGACATTTAGATGTAAAAATGACCCACGTCTGAATAATAAGATCATATTTTAATATAAATACTGAATATTTGTCTTAAAATATGTTGAAGCAATTAGGACTCTAAAATATCTATTGCTTAAAGTCCACATTATCTTTGAAATATACTGCAAAAGGTATACATTAAAAATGTTATCCTCTTTAGGTGCCTGTGGCTCACACCTGTAATCCTATCTACTCAGGGGCTGAGATCTGAGGATCATGGTTCAAAGCCAACCAAGGCAATGAAGTCTTTGAGACTCTTATCTCCAATAAATCAGGGGAAAACCGGATGTGGTACTGTGGCTCAAGTGGTAGAGAGCTAGCCTTGAGATGAAGAGCTAAGGGACCATGACCAGGCCTAGAGTTCAAAGCCCCATGTCTGTCAACAAACAAACAAACTATATATAAATAGTTTATTAAAATATTTGAATTCCTTATCATGTACTATACATTGCTATTGGATGACCCCATGAATGATAGTGACAGGACAATGAGTAATTTTTATATTATACTCTCATTCATGGTTATATAGGAAAGGTAACTTTTCGTCATCTTTTTATCATGTACTCCTTGTTTTTTCCAACTTTAGAAACAATCTATCAATGAATTTTCATGAACAAATTCTACACATTCTTTTCACATTTCTAGACAGTGTAAGGGTAAGAACTAAACCCAGACCTGACTGGCCTAATGCTTAAGCTGTAAATATAATGCTGCCTACATGCTGGACGTTATATTCATAACAGTGTTTGTGTTTACATTTCCAGTTTTTCTTTCTGCCTACTTTCAGAAACAAAATAAAAATTGAAAATAATAAGGATTATTAATGTTTAGTTCATAATATTTCTTACTTGTTATAGTAATTCATAGCTTATGGCCATAACATTGTTTAAGTATGCATTCAATTTTTGAACCAATGCTTATTTTCATACCTATAAAATGTCAAGCTTAATAAATGCTTACTGACTTTAAGTATTTGTCACACACCAATGCTTACATTCACATGTGCATGTACACATCTTTCTTTCCTTCATATTTTTCTATCTTTTTTTTATTTTTTTGTTTTTTGTTTTGTTTTTTGGGTTTTTTTTTTGGGTCCGGTCGTGGGGCCTGAACTCTGGGCCTGGGCGCTGTCCCTCAGCTCTTCAGCTCAAGGCTAGCACTCTACCACTTGAGTCACAGCGCCACTTCCAGCTTTTTTCTTTCTTTCTTTTTTTTGCTTATGTGGTGCTGAGGAATCGAAAAGCGCTCTACCACTGAGCCACGTTCCCAGCCCCTTTCTATCTGTTTTTATATTACTTTTTGCATTGTATCATCTCTAAACGCTTTATTTTTTCATAGCCATTGATGTTTCCCTCTAAAACTTCTAGAAAGTGATGTTGAACCTTCTTTAAACAAAAAGAATCTAACTCATTTGCCCAAAAGCAATCACTAGTCAAAAGGTTTATGTTAGCTTGAAAAATCATTATCTACTCCTTCTCTTTGGAGTTCTAAGCTTGTTTTCTCCCCTTCCATTTAAAATTTTTAGAAAAATACAACATTTTGAGGTGTTAACTCTAGAAAAAAGATTTGACACAGGTAAAATTTTGAGATTTGTTTATAATGGCAGGAGGAGTATTTAGTATTAAGTTCCGTTAGTCTATCAGAAAACAATGAACTGAATTACAGCAGAAGAGAAATTGTGTGTTAATATATGTGCTGTTAATATATGCAAAACAATTAAACAACCAAACTCAAAAACCACTGTAAATGAAAATAGTTACCAAAATATATATTATATAGATATATGTGTGTAGTATGTTTCTGTATAAATAAAACATACATATTTGTATATATTATCAATATTTATGTGTATTTTTAATTGGTTTTTAAAAAGAGTTATCTTAACCTCCATTATTGTGAACTGATCTGATATATATATATATATACATCCGTTAGTATAGATTAATGATGAATTCAGTATTAACACTATTGAATTACAGGGAAATTTTAGGTAAATATTAAACAAATGAGTAGAAATAGTGTTAGTTTGGCAGAGAAGTTTACCTAGAGATATAATGAATGGTTTATGAGGAACTAGATGTGAAAAGAGACCTAGAAATTGATAGGATATTCAGTCTATATTAGAGGAGATGATAGGTATGCCAACTAGTATGTGTAAGAGCATGGTTGTCCCATTTTAAAGGAAACTGCATTGAATGTACAAAGGATAAGGCATGCAATGTGGACAATATCAAGTTGAACTTTGCCCTATTTATATGAGTAAGTTGACAAATGAATGTAAAAAATCTTGGAAAACATATTCAAACCCAATTGAAACCACAGTACGTGAAGTTTCCTTCCCAGAACCAGAATTAATCACAAAATATTTATACATGTCCATTTAGAAATTACTTGTATTCTATGAGCTAATGATAAACTGGATAATTTTGCATTGTATATGTCTATAAATTCATTATACTATTTGATGTTTAATATTTCAAAAAAAATCATTCTGTCAAACTTTAAGAAACTTAAGGTTTTATTTTCCTTGATATTACTTTATGGTCATAATGTTAATTTTTTGACTCAACATTTTAATTAAGCTTCACACAAAAGAAAATTCAGTGTTATTTTGATTTTCATTTCTTTTATGGCTAGAGAGGTTGAGCATTTCTTCATGTGTCTATTGGTCATCCTTCTTTTCTCTTCAGAGAAGTTTCTCTGTAAGTCTTTAGCCCTCTTATTTATTGGGCAATTGTTTCTTTGAGGATTTGTTGTTGGGGGATTTAATTTTTTACGTTCCAAGTATATTTTAGAGATGAGACCCTTGTCCATTGTATGGCTAGTGAAGATCTTCTCCCAATCAGTGGGCTTTCATTCATGATAGTTTTTTGCTTAATCTACCTTCTTATGCTCTGCTTTATGATTTATAAAGTTGGTGATTCTTCTTTGCATCATATCCTTTTCATTCAAAACTAGACACAGTAGCTAATGTCTGTGATGTTATCACACAGGAGGCTAAGGCAAGAAGGTTGTGAGCCATTCTGGCTGCAGAGAAAGATTTTATCTTAAAAAAATAAGGTAGATCCCAACAGCATTGTAATAATATTTTCAAAAATGATGCCAACTTTTAAATATAAGATACCAATAATTAACAACTGGAAATCTTATTTTCCTGCTTTATGTAAAGGGATTTGAAATTTAGGAAAATGGGTTTGTTCATTATCTGGCATGGGTATTGAACTCAGGGCCTAGGCACTGTTCTAGAGCTCTTTTGCTCAAGGCTAATGCTGTACTACTTTGAGCCACAACTCCACTTCCAGATAAGAGTCTAGAGCTGGTAATGTGGCTTAGTGGCAGAGCACTTGCCTCCCATGCAGGAAGCACACATAAACAGAAAAAGCACCACATAAACAGAAAAAGCCAAAAGTGGCACTGTGACTCAAGTGGTAGAGTGCTAGCTGTGAGCAAAAAGAAGCTGCGGGATAGTGTTCAAGCCCTGAGTTCAAGACCCAATACTGGCAACAACAACAATAAAAAGAGTCTCCCGGGGACTTTTCTGCAGAGGCTGGCTTCGAACTGCAATCCTCAGATCTCCATCTCGTAAGTAGCTAGGATTGCAGCCATTAGCCATTTGCCTCTGACTCTAAAAGAATAATTACACTGAATAGTTACTTGTGTTAAACTATTGTAGTCCAGTACTGGTGGCCTCATCCCTCTCTTCATTTGTTTAACTCCCCTGCTTCTCCCCCTTGATTGTACTATCCCCATTATTGAGAACCCAGCTCTTGATGTTTATTTTGTTAAACAGTGAGTTAGCCTTCCACGGAATTACATCATTTGAGTTCTCCTCAACTTTCCTTTATATTTCAAAGATCCACTGAAGCTCAATCAAAATGGTGAAAGATAAGAAACAATGGCCATAGTATCCAAAGGGAATACACAAGGACAAGTGGCCCAATGAAAGGCATTATTTTCACAATAAAAAACTTATTAATAATGAAAAAGAAAAAATAGAAGAAAACAAAGAAAGGCATATCTCTTCACTCCACTTGTACCTTGTTAATGGGAGTACCAATGTTTCTACTTAAGGTAGTAGTAGAAAGTATAATACCAAGATAAGTTTTCACAGGTAGTGAATAAGATATTTTCAATGTTTTTGTTTGTTTGTTTGTTTTTGTTCAATTCCTCCATTATAGAGAAGAGGATGGTTGGAATTGTGGTTTAATATATTAGCCAGGGCATTTGACATCTAAATGCTTAGGATTTTCTGTCCATTGTCCTATAATGCCAGGAATAACAGCTAACTCATTTGTGACACACATGTATTCGTGTTACATTTCTAAGTCTTACATCATGTTACATTTCATGGCTGTTATTAGCTCTCTTAACAAATCAAAGAAGGCAATTTTCACTTACCAAGACTATTAGGGATGTATAGAAATATTTTATCTTTTCTTTTCTTTTCTTAATGGATATAGTGTGGTATTTAGACTGTCATGAGCTCAACTGCTTCTCTGTCTTTATGGGTCTTTTGTTAGAGAAATTAATTGAAATAGATTAATTGGAACATTTATACCAATAAAAATTGAATCCAAATAATGACTGAGAGTTTTCTCAAAGAGATGGAAACATCTCTGTGTGGAGAGTAAAATAAAATACAAAGATATCCAGGAACAAAAAAAAAAAGGAGAACAAATTAGAATAATGGAAATGTAACTTGTGACAAATTGTAGGGTAAGATCAACTTATTTTAGGAGAGTCTAATTCTAAGTTACAAAATGTTGTTTTTATGTAAGCAAAGATGTAGTTGCCAATTTTGACACTTCTACTACAAAATACACCCATAAGGATTGAAAGACATCAAGCCCACTCCTATTGTTCATTACTGACATTGGGGTCTCTGAGAGAAAATGTATGTTAGAAGACTTGAAAAAGAAAAGAATAGGAAAAGTCACTGAAGATTGCTGGCTGTACATCCAGAGGAGGTTGCTGTCAATGTACATTTTTTTGCACAGGTAGGAAAGTGAATCTATTTGATTCCTTTATGCTTGTGACATAAAGTGCCAGGTCTGTATCCATGACAGCACAGTACTGTGAAATTACAGTTCAAATATGATCATTTAGCATGTGCTACGTTCATTGAGTTTCTTGGAAAAGAACAGAAAAGTCATTCATGTGTCATGATCTGAAACCAGTATTGGTAAACAGAGGATACCACTCCCACATTCTTTATTTCCTGCAACAAAGATGTAAGTTTCTTCCTTTTGCAGTTGTATCCTGTTGAGGAAAGCCATTTATAATGTCCAGTGCATGTGGTGTAGTAAGGAGTGTGGAAAGCTACTTTGTGTAACTTTAATCCACCTTGTTCCTGAGGCCTAAGCTAAGGTGGTTTAATGTTCCCTCAGCTTGACAAATTTTTAGACAGGTTTCTTTCTGTCTATAGTACCCTCAGAGCATTTACTTGACAAGAATGTGTAATTAGAAATTCTTTCCCGTGCCTTTGAAATGCAAATGGTTTTAAAAGCCTCTTACCAGTCTTAACAACCCAGGGATGTCTTGTTTTTTTATTGTGAAAATACCATACAGAGGGGTTACAATTACATGGGCAAGATAATAAGTACATTTCTTATCAAGCATTGTTGCCTCCTCCTTTGTTTCCTCTTCCCTTCCCTTCCCATGCCCCCCTCCCACCCAGCCAAAGTCGTAAAGTTCGTTTTTTGACATAATGACTTGTATATCTCATTGTTGTAATGGGTCCACCTGTACCAGGGATGTCTTTCTTAAGGGCCTGAGAACCTTCTCTTTGAAATGTAACACTTGGATGCAGGACCCTAACTCCTAGTCTCTGTAGAAAAATAGAAACCTTAACTTTCCTGAGTACATTGTCCACATTAAAAATAATCCCTAGGAAAGTATGTTTATGAGATAGGAGAAAATTTACTATTACTCTAGTTAAAGTCAATGAGCAAATGTTCTTTTCTCATATTATCTTTAAAATTTGCTGGAGGGCATGTGGCTAGAAGGGAACTTTATTGCATTGTTGGTGGGAGTGTAAACTTGTTCAACCACCTTGGAAAGTAGTATGGAAGTTCCTCAAAAGACTCCACATAGAGCTCTCCTATGACCCAGCAAATCCCACTTTTGGGCATTTACCCAAATGATCACAAACAAGACCATACTAAAACTACCAGCACAACTATGTTTATTGCAGCATTATTTATTTACCATAGCTAAGATATGGAACCAACCCAGATGTCCCTCAGCAGATGAATGAAGAAAATGTGGTATATATACACAATGGAATTCTATGTCTCCATCAGAAAGAATGGCATTGCCCCATTTATTAGGAAATGGAAAGACTTGGAAAAAATTATATTAAGTGAAGTAAGCCAGGACCAAAGAAACATAGGTCCCATGGTTTCCCTTATTTGCAATAACTAGTATATGTCTAAGACAAGCAGAAACAGTCAGATAAGTTGATGTTAGGCAAAATGAACCCCAAGATAAGGACTCGAATGGTTTTTCTTTCTTGCTGTTGTTTCTAACATATTTATAAGATATTTTTTTGTTGCTTTGTATGTCCCTCTCCCAGGGTATAACCCCTATTTTCACTGTATTTGATGTTGGCATAATTTGTGGAGGGGAAGGGAAAAAATTGTCTAAATAGGGATACAGGTGGATCCATTGCAACAATCAGATGTACAAGACGTTATGTCAAAAAACGAACTTTACAACTTTGGCGCCAAGGGCGGGATGGGGCGGGGAGATGGGAAGGGATGGGTAGGGGAAACAAAGGCGGAGGCAACAATGTTTCATAAGTAATTTACTCACTACCTTGCGCATGTAATTGTAACCCTTCTGTACAGTATTTTCACAATAAAAAAATTATCATCACTACTGTTAGCAGAATTTAGTTGAATGTTTGGCACTTTGTTTTATTTTATAACAGCCTTCATAAAATCTTCTTGCCTGTTTCTCTTTGGTGCAGTAATTGCTGGGACAAACCTGTCATCAGAAATGTGTTTAAAGTGGAATTTAGATGTGCATAACTTCAATAATGATGATGCAAGAGGCGATTACTGGCAAAACAACAATTCTGTAAAGGGATGCATGGATTATATCACTGATAAAACCTTGAAGCTAGTTTCTACATTTCCCAGATAAGTTTGTGGCATCTTTAAAGAAAAGATACAGCTCACTTAAGAATTGCTGAATATAGAATAAATATGTACTCTGAGAAAACAATACTTTTTACCCTACAATTAGATCCATCTTTTCATCATCATCATCATCATTATTATTGTTATTATTATTATTTTGTGAGTTGTGGGGACTGAACTCTGGGCCTAGGCACTGGTCCCTGAGTTCATCTGCTCAAGGCTAGCATTGACCACTTGAGCCACAGCACCACTTCACTGAGGAATTTAACCAAGGACATGAACACCAGGAAGTAAAGCTATCTAGAAGCAATATCACAAGCTACCTACAACAGACATAAGGTGAAGTGGTACGGCATTATGGTATTTCTCTCAATGTCTAATGCATTGCAGTCTACTTTCCTTGTTATATCCCTCAAATGAAAGTATGACTAAAAGGTAAACTGTAAGATGCAGATAGTTGTGTGCTTTTTCAATCATAGAAGAGTAGGTCCATCAAACACCTGAATCTTTATTAGAATGCAATTAGTTATATTGGGGAACTTCATTAGTAAAAAGGGAAAAGGGCTGATATTCATTTCTGGGATTAAAGTAACAATAAACCAATTTTAATCCACTAAATTACTTCAGTGGAAGTTACCATAATCTGGCCAAAATAGTAAACAAAATAAAGTCATATTTATAGGTGTCAATGATACTGCTTCCTAAATTAACATTAATATTCTGATACTCAGCTCTTAGTTTTCTTATCATCATAATTGTGATATTGCCTTCTTCCTATGGTTTAGTAATGAGTAAATGAAGTAATACAAGTTAGTAAAAATTCTAAACAAAGCACCTAATATTATTCAAATATTTCTATTTTTCATTAAGTTCTACATTAACGTAAGTTTCAAAGGCTGGTATGGTGCTAATACCATTAATTGATAATTTTATTAGCAAATGATTGATAATTTCATAACCAATGGAAAAATGTTAAAATTTTTCTACTAGTGTTTAGTCTCATTATATATATATGGTTTTTAAAATATTTCAATAGAACAATGTTAAATACTTGAGTAGAAGAGGAAAGTAACTTAATTTTGGAAGTTCAAATACTTTTATTTGAATTGTGGCTTGATCACTCATTAGCCTCCTACAGTTATCTATAAAAGTCAGTATCTCTGTTTAATAGAGATAACAATAGTTTTATGTATTTTAATACATAAATAACTTTAAAATAAGTTAAAAGTGGTTAATGCAAGTACGTGGCATGCAGTGTTTTTAGCAGATAATATCATTTATGTATTTAGTAATATTCTAATTTCCAAAGTCTAGCATTAAAGTGTAGACATTCCATACCTGTTACATCTGGATGTAATTGTAATTATACTTATATAAACATAAATTAACATATGGGATTTTATTGTTACACACAAAAAAATAAGAGAAGCCAGGTGCCATTGGCTCACTCCAGTAATCCTAGTTACTCAGGAGGCTGAGATCTGAGGATCACAATTCAAAGCCAGCCTGGGCAGGAAAGTCTCCATGAGACTCTTATTTGCAATTAACTACCAGAAAACCAGAAGTGGCACTGTGGCTCAAGTGGTAGAGCACATGCCTTGAGCTGAGGCGCTCAGGGACAGCTTCCAGGCTCAGAGTTCTAGCCTCACAACAGAGAGAGAGAGAGAGAGAGAGAGAGGGAGGGAGAGAGAGAGAGGAGAGAAGGGGAGAGGGAGAGAGAAACAGAGGGAGAGAGAGACAGAGGAAGAGAGAGACAGAGGGAGAGAAGGGGAGAGGGAGAGAGAGAGAGAGAGAGAGAGAGAGAGAGAAGGGAGAGAATATCAAAGCTCCCTGCTCAAAGGAACAAAGGGTTTTGCAAGTATAGAGATGGGCACAAAGAAGAGTCAAGATGACATGAAAAGCTTAATGAGATGTAGGTGGGTGACTAAATTGTCTAGGGGCACGTGTCCCCCACAACACCTCTGCTCAACACACACGCTGGGACTCTGCTATTCAGAGCTCCACTCTCCAGTCAGATTTCTAATTGCACCCAGGCTCAAGATAAATTTCCTTGTTAGCATATAATTAGAGTATCAAAATTGGTTAATGGTACTACCTATCATAAAAGGCTGTACTCTTCTGTTCTTACTCACTAGTGGGTTTTGTGAATCTGATGAAGGATTTGTTATTTCTGCTCCTCAGAGTGCCAGAGAGTGCCACATTCCTCAAACTTCCCAGATGTCCAGAACATTGGGATCAATATGTCACTTCATTACCACTAAAGCAAGTAGATATATTTAGTCACTAATTTTCTCTACATATATGGACATATTTCAGGCATTGGGACCTTTTGCCATTATGACTGGCCTGCTCTTCCCCTATCTCTTTGAACTATTTTGACAGCCCAGCTCTAATACACATACTCTTCTGGCAGAGACTCTATGTTGTCTCCTGAGTTTATTCCTTTTGTAATTGTTTCTTTTATTTTCTTCTCCCTGTTCCAAAGCCACCTCTGTGAGCAGGTTTGTGCTGTGAATGAGGTGTGTGTTCAGAGGGATAGGAAAGAAAACCATGACTGCCTACTGGATGGGCTTTATACCTGCTGCTCTTCTGATTATCCATGCTAGGATAAGGCAGCTGTTTAAAAGATCTAAGATTAGGACTGCTCCCAGGGAAACTGAACTGGGTATCAAGAGAACACAGGAGACAATCGATGAATTACTGACTGTACTTACCACACCTTGGCAGCATATTTAGAAACTCCTGTCTCTCCAAATTTATTACATCTGGCAAGTTTCCCTGTGCATCTATACTAAGCAGAAGGAAAATCCAACTGAGATTTTGATCTTTGCAATAGGGTTTTCTTCATGGGCTTTGTATAATATATTTGTTGACAGCCTCCTGTTGTGTAATTTCCTCTCACTTCAAGGATTTCTCTTTTCTCAGATCAGACCCAAGGTTATTATTTAGGAAAATAAAAAGTGCCTTTAGGAAAATGGAAAAATCCTCATACAGTCTCTGCTCAATTTCTAATAGCTGGGGAGAAAAGGTTGGCAGAGGATGGGGTACAAAAGGTAGTATGGGCAGCAGATGGAGAGAGATTAGAGTAGACAGAGATATATGTTTTGGAAAAAAATCTGTGGTGACATGGAACTGTAGCTGCAATAGCATGAATTTGGAACCAAGCCACTACCCACACATATCACAGAAAGCTATCCTTTCTCTCTATGTGTATGTGTGCAAATATGTGCATATCTTTTTGTTTTTTTAATTCTTATTCCTACAAGATAGTTATGCATAAGGTAAGTGTGTCTAGGTCCTTCCTTCTTCTGTCCATCTTTCTATAGCATCAGAATGACATCAGATGACATCTTCCTAATACACACTTCAGGATATTTAGATCCTATGTTCAGAAGTCTTGCTTTCACTAGAAAAATCATCTTAAATCTTAATTGTAGTTTTATCCACAAGATTACACCATAATCACAGGAACAGCTTCTTTATTTGCTTCAGTGTTCCTTCCCTTCCTATATTTCTTCTCTCATTCTTTGTGTTTTTCTCTTTGTTCATTATTTTTGGATTTCACCAAAGTTTAAAAACAAACTGTTAGTTTTCCACATCTGAGTTTATTTAAGTCACATGAAGTCTTTTCAGAGATGCTATTTGAGTCCCATTTTACAGGCATGAAAACTGATTTTTATCAAGTTAAAAAGAAAAGCTTTATGTTTGCGCATACTGATACAGGGTCTCGAACTCAAGCCTCTTACTCTCAGTAGGTGTTTTGTGCTCTTGGCTGGTATTCTACTCCTTGAGCCACAAACTGTATTCTCAGTTTGTAGTCTCGTGAATATCTAGATACTGGCAAATATCTTGAACCTGGAATGTTTAAAAAAAAACCTTTTCTAGGGCTGGAAAGGTGGCTCAATGGTAGAATGCTTGCCTTGCATGCCTGAGGCCCTGGGTTCGATTCCTCAGCACCACATAAGCAAAAAGAAAAAAGCCTCAAGTGGCACTGTAGCTCAAGTGGTAGAGTGCTAGCCTTGAGCTGAAGAGCTGAGGGACAGAGCCCAGGCCCAGAGTTCAGGCCCCACAACCGGACCCAAAAATAAAAACAAAAGACAAAAAAAACCTTGTCTAATATAATTCTCAAGCTATCAAAAGATACAGATATCAAAAAGTAGTATTTAGCATCTCATTCTTAATTTATTTTTGTTTTTAAATTTGGATTTAGGTTCTCATTTTATTAGCATATTTTAATTATACAACAATGTTTTGTTGATTGTTTTAAGATATGATTATAACATACTTTAAACAAATTCCCACAGATATTTTATCTCTTCCCTTTTATAATGATTTTAAGGACTTACCATTGTTCTATTTTCATACATACATATAAATTTCTTCAATTAAGTTCACTGCCTATCAGTCTTTCCTTTTGCTTTCTTTTCTCCTAGTGTCCTTCGCACAAAATCATGAAATTTTACTTATGTCTTTTTAAGGAAGGACTAGATTTTACAAGTGAGAAAAAGAAAAGTTGTATTTGCCTTTTTCATTCTGATGGAATGGATTATAAAACAAGACCCAACCACTTGTGGCCTTTAAGAAATGCATCTCGGTGGTAAAGTTTAAGGTGAGCAGATAGAGAAAGATTTTCCAAATCAGTGGAGCCATCAGGAGTGGCTATATGCATATCTGACAGAGCAGTCCTTAAACCAACACTAGTCAATGAGGCAAAGAAGGTTACTTCACATAGATAAAGGGAATTGTCAACATATACACTGGAGGTGACAATGATGCACCAATTTCATAAAATAAACACTCAACATAAAAGCACAAATGGATTCTAATACAATAATAGTGACTTTATACCTCACTTACACCAATAGGTCATCCTGAGCAAAAGCCTTAACAAAGAAACTTCAGCATTTAACAATGGTATAGATTAAATATGCTCAATGGATACTACCAGATAATTCTACCCAGCAACCTCACAATACATGTTCTTTATAGCAGCTTGAAACTTTCTTCAAAAAAGAGCATATTTTTGAAGGACATACAGACAATCAATAAGCTTTTCAACAGACTATGAGAACATAATAATTGCACATATTATTTTGATATATTCGTTCATATATTATGGATTTGAAAATCGGGATAACTTCACTTCAAACACTATTTCTTTGTGATGAAAATATTCAAAATCTTTTTCTCTAACTTTTACCTGTGTACTATGGGTGGGGAAATGCTAGTGATGAAACCCAGGATATTGCTCACCGCTAGTGAGGCAGTGTACCACTGAGATTTCCAGGCTTCTTCCTGTGTTGCTCAGACTATATTTGCTTTATTGCTTTCTTACTTTATTTTATTTTATTTTTGTTTTGTGTTGGCCTGGGCTTGAACTCAGAGCCAGGGCACTGTCCCTGAGATTTTTTTGCTCAAGACAAGGGTTTTATCACTTGAGCCACAGCTCTACTTCTAGCTTTTTTGGTGGTTAATTGAAAATAAGAGTTTAATGTCTGGCTTCAAACCATTTTCCTCAGATCTCAGCCTAAGATTATAGGCATGAGCCACTTGTGCAAGGCTTATATTAGCTATTTTTACATTTACTCTTATAAAAAGTTTCAATTATAAGATATTTCACATCCAACCTCCAATGCCGAGCAGGTAGTCAAATACATGCTTTTCCATTTCATGGGAAATATTTGGCCTACATATATCTCCTTGAGATGTAGTCATTTATCAGGATAAAATCATTTATCAATTTACAATAGAAAGAAAATAGAAATCAAATACAGAGACAATACTGCTTTTCTATCAGAAGTTTGCCTTTAAAGTCTGGTTCTATGTCATAACCATTAGTGTAATCTTAGAAAAAGTGTTTGTGTCTCTAAAAATTAAGATGTTAGAAGCAGCACATTATAATTTTTAAGATTATAGATTTCCATCTCTGCTGCTGTGTCAACATGAATAATTTATTTAAATGTTCTGAATGTCAGCTCTTTCATGTATGAGATGAAGAAAATAATTACACATATCGAGAGAGCTCCTAATATATTTTATATAATTTACATTAAAAATACAGTGCTTGAGATATCTAGCACAATCCCTTTGTTTTTATTTTTATTTTTATCCTGTGTAAAAGGTAACAGCATCTAACCTTATACTCCTAAAGATTAAATGAGAATAAAGTACAATAAATAATAATATACTATTATCATGCATAAAAGATACATTTGTGATTTATTTTGCACAAACAATTTTTCTCTTGTCTGTAGGATTTTTTTCTTTTTTCTTTTGTCTGGGCTCTGTACTGTGGTTTTAACTCAGAGCCATAGATTTTGAAGCAAGTGTCCTAAGACATAACAGCAACACCTATTGTAAGATTTTTTGAAAAGCATTTATGAGTAATGAGAACTGATGTTTTTTACTATCCCTTAACCTGGCCATTAATGTCAAAACTACCACTTCAGTTATTAATTTTTCTACTTGATGCCTGATTCATTGAAAGCATCTAATGCATGATGGAAATACTGAGTTTCAAAATGTAAGACCTTGCGTATTCTTTTATATATTAAATGTTTAATTTAATTAATGTTCATCTTTTCCTTAAATTAATGGTTTCCATAGCTCACTTTAAAATTTGGTTAGCATAAAAGTTTTTGTAATTATACTGTAAAGGTGATGAACAGAGGAGTTAGAGTTACATGAATAAAGCAATGATTATATTTCCTTTTGAACAACGTCACCCCATTGCCTGGCACCGGTGGCTCACACCTGTAATCCTAGCTACTCAGGAGGCTGAGATTTAAAGATCTCCATCCAAAGCCAGCCCCGGCAGGAAAGTCTGTGAGACTCCATCTCCAATAAACCACTAGAAAACCAAAAATGGCACTGTAGCTCAAGTGGTAGAGTGCTGGCCTTGAGCTGAAGAGCTGAGGGACAGCTCCCAAGCCCAGAGTTCAAGCCACATGACCTACAAAAGAAAAACAAACTGAAATGTCACCCCCTTCCCTCATTCTCTCCCAGGTTTTCCCCTTCCAACTTCCCTTGCCCCAAAGTTGCACAGTTCATTTTAATCTACAGTTATAAAATTAGTAGTATTGAAGAAAAATAGTTTTCTAAATTGTGACAATTGTTTAAGCATCTAAATTTTAAATGCCTTCTAATTTTCCATGCACATTGTCAATACACTTACAGTGGGTGATGATTTTAAATTTAAGATCATTTTCACTGAAAGATTTTCAATTTAATTGTGACCAAAGTCTTTAGCCTTAAAGACTCTTTTGTTGTTGTTGTTGTTGTGAAAATACCTACAGAGGGGTTACAATTACATGGGCAAGAAAATGAGTACATTGCTTATCAAGCATTGTTGCCTCCTCCTTTGTTTCCCCTTCCCATCCTTTCCCATCTCCTCCCTTTCTCCCCCCACCCCACCATGCCAAAGTTGTAAAGTTTGTTTTTCGATATAATGTCTTGTACATCTCATTTTTGCAATGGGTCCACCTGTATCCCTATTTATTATTTGTTTTTTACCTTCCCTTCCACAAATTATACCAACATCAAATACAGTGAAAACAGGGGTTATACCGTGGGGGAGGGACATACAAAGCAATGAAGAAATATCTTATAAATATGTTAGAAACAATAGCAAGAAAGAAAAACCATTTGAGTCCTTATCTTGGGGTTCATTTCGCCTAACATCAACTTATCTAACCAGTTCTGCTTGTCTCAGCCATATACTAGTTATTGCAAATAAGGGAAACCATGAGACCTATGTTTCTTTGGGCCTGGCTTACTTCACTTAATATAATTTTTTCCAAGTCACTCAATTTCCTAACAAATGGGGCAATGTCCTTAAAGACTCTTGAAGCTAGTGTCCTCACTATCAGTAAACACCATCTCTTTACAACTAATGAGGGAATGTAACAGTATTCTGGAGACAATGTGTTGTTCATTTCTCTGAACTCACTTCAATATGCACTTCCTATGTAAAATCCAGGGTCTCATGTGTACATGGGAAATGTTTGACCAGTGAGGTACCGGCTGTAGATTCTATTCATAACTGTCATCGAGCTACTCAAGTGACAGAAATTTGTGCTCTTCAGTACCCTAATATCTAGAAATGATGATAATGAGACTGTGGTTGTATCTCCACTTCTAGAATTTTAACAGGAGTCATGAGAGGTTGGGAAGGGAGTTGTTGGTCGAGTGCAGAATTATCAACTTAACTATAACCAGAAAAGTTGCTGTGTGTGTGTGTGTGTGTGTGTGTGTGTGTGTGTGTGCTCACGCATGCATCCTGGAGCTTGAACGGAGGCTCCAAAGCTGAGTTTCTACAACTTGATTATATACCTCGACTTCTGGCGTTTTGCTAGTTAACTGGAGGTAAAAGTCTTGAAGCTTGGTCTTCCAGGGGTGGCTTTGAACTGAGGTTTGCATATCTCCGCCTCTTGTGTAGCTAGGGTTTTAGGCATTAGTCACAGGAGCTCAGATATTTCCTATTCTGTTCATCCTACATTAGGATAGATAATCTGAACGATTTTGAAGCTTTAAAATGTTTAACATTGGATGTTTCAATAAGTAATAAGATAATAAAATGCTTTTTCAATAGAATTATTTTCAACAGAATAATTTGTATAATAATATCTTGAAGGGAAATGATTCTAACTATATTAGAATGAAAAATACAATATAGATATCTGAAGATAGCTAAACAAGCATTTGTATAACAGGCTTTGGAGAGTATTTTTAATCTCTAGTAATGAAAATAGTTAGTAGAATATAACTGAGGCAGAAACAATTCCATATTTATGTCAGTGAGTTTTAGATAATGAAAATTCTCACAAGCGTGAATTCAATTTAGATACACATGTACTTAACATGGTCTTTGATTTGTTTTTAATTTTCAGATGGCTGAGGAAATGGTAACTGTGGATTGAAGACTTATTTATAATAAGTCAAATTGATCCTGTATTTCAAATACTATTTTAAATATAACTAAGTCACAAGATCTATGAAAAATGAAGAGCCTTTCATAATATGAAAACCCATATTCTACAAATGAATAATGTAATAATTTTCTAATAGCCCCAAGAGACCAAAGAATTCCTAGTAAATTCAACAGTATTAATTATTAAACTTATTAAAGAATACACATAATAAACCAATGAATCATTTTTGTGTTCTTTTGACATTTTATTCAATATCAAAAATATAATTAAGGCACACAGGAAGAATTAAGAATAGTATAATCAATGGTCTTAAACTAAAATATAGTTTAGCAGGGAGGAATATTACCTTTATGTTCTTTTGTATAGACTCAGAATCTTATATCTTAGCTTTTATGAGTTAGCAACTATCCTAAATTCAATGGTTTATAATTTTATGTTCACTTTTATCATTTATGTTTTGTTTAAATTAATGTAGACATGAAATGTAAATACTGTAACTTGTTTTGTTTTATTTTATAAAGTATGTGGGAGCTACTCATGTGAAATGAAGTTACAAATCATTTCCACCATTTCCATAAAAATAAAATATTAGCTTATACTCAGGTTTCTAGGCTCAGTGCCCCTTTATACTTATTTTTCCTCAAAAAGCTTTTTGTGTTAATTTTATTTTACCTCAAAAAGAGAGCTCTTAAAATTATTCCTCTCACCTAATAATAAATCTCCCCAGTTTTGGTGTGTTTGTGGAAATAGGGTTTGACCTAAGTGTCTTATGTTTATCAGGCAAGTGCTCTAATATTTCACTTATACCTATAGCAGATTCTTTTAAAATTTGCTTCTGAAATACAGTCTACCTGCTACATTTGCTTGGGTCAGACTCAAACTTGACACCTTTTTGCTTCCATCTCTTAGGATTCTAGGCATGCACCAGCATATCTGTCCTTAAATTTCCATCTTTTTTTCCTCTTGTTATTGTTGGTTGTGGGACTTGAACTCAGAGCTTGGACTCTGTCTCTGAGCTCTTTTGCTCAAGGCTGGCAGTTTAACAGTTTGAGCCACAGTTTCACATCATGGCAGACTCTCCAGCCCTGGAAGGCTTTGATCCACAATTGTTAGACCTCAGCCTTCTGAGTAGGTAGGATGACAGTAGTAAGACACCGGTGCCCAGGCAATTATCAACCGTTTAATCAACTATGTATCTTCTTTTCTACTCTTCTCATTATTCACCTTCTAGTAACTACCACTCCATTCTCTACTATGAGATTAACATTTTCTGTTTTTTTTAGAATCTTCCATAAATAAGATGATTCAGTATTTTTATTTCTGTTTCTAGATTTCTTGGTACAATATTTTAAGTCAGATTCTTGCATTTATTTTATGGTTTCTACATTTGATATGAATCAGTAGTAAAGTAATTTATAAAATATATAAAGTTTAAAAATAAATGAATTAAAATTAGTGTTTTAAATATATTTTTATTGTAAAGATACTGAATAGAGGGGTTACAGTTACATGAGAAAGGTAATGAGTACATTTACTATTGAGCATTGTTACCCCCTCCTTTGTTTTTCCCCTACTATCCCTTCCCTCCCCACCTCCCCAACTCCCCTATACACATACCTGAAGTTGTAAAGTTTCTTTTCAACATAGTGTCTTGTAAATATTTTATGCTTCTTTGCAGTGGTCAGTTTCATAAAGCTAACATATAGGTATAAAACATGTCAATTATTTTGTCACATAAAATTTGTCCCTTTAGTTTATATATTATTAATATTATCATTTTTGGTCTTCAATGAAAAAGTTGTAGAAACACTACACTGTAATAAAAATGAAATATTTCTTCCCATTCTATTAACTATGCTAACATATTTTTAAAAATTTCCTCATTAATTTTTTGTAAAAGCATTTCTCTAATAGTGTGTGTGTGTGTGTGTGTGTGTGTGTGTGTGTGTGTTGGTCCTGGAGTTTGAATTCAGGGGCTGGGCCCTGTTCCTAAGCTCTTTTGCTCAAGGCTAGTGTTCTACCACTTGAGCCCTAACTATACTTCTGGATTTTTAGTGCTTAATTGGACGTTAGAATCACATGGATGGGCTTCAAATTGTGATCCTGAGATCTCAGCCTCCTGAGTAGTTAGGATTACAGGTGTGAGCCACCAAGCTTGGACTTGTATTAATTCTTATTCAACATCTTTATGTCTAAGATTCAAATATCCTTACTATCTCTATATATATAGCTTTTCATCTGACACCATTTAGCCATTTAAATATATTTGTATAGAAAAAGCATATAATTGTCTATATTTTCTTTTCTGAAAGCTTTTAGGTGGACAGTTTGGTTGATTTATATTTATTAAAAGAATTGATATAATTAACCTTAGCTCTGCTCTATTTGGGACTCAGTTTTTTGTCTTCTAGTCTTCTCTTTTTCCACTTTGAAGTAAATTAATTTTCATAACTATTTTTCCTTACTAGTTCTATTTTATGTTATTTCAGTCTTTTTAATGGTTCCTTAACACATTTAACATGCACAATTACTATTTACATTGAGAAAATTGTCTTTACACTCATACACAGTTACCACTACTGCAGTAACAAATCAAATATACAGCAATACAAAATAATATTACACATCTCTTCTAGATAATAGATATACCCTGGGCTTCAATGTTGCTTTATATAGCTCACAGGAGACTTGATATCCCTACATTTTACACTTTCTTTCCTCTTTATATCTCTGAACTCCTGAATGTTTCATCTGAAATGTTTTTTTTCTATTCTTGAAGTTTTAGAGTTCCTTTTAATAAAGTTTACTTTGTTGAATATTTTTCTCTTCTTACAGTTTCTGAGAAGTTAGTTATAATTATAGAAATTTTCAGGTTAATTTGCTTTATATATAGATTTCTCCTGTGTGATATTTGGAGGCATCGTCACCATGATTTAGCAATCATCTGAGTGAAATATTAACAACTAATAATACAAATTATTACATATATTGTTTTAATATTCCAAACAGTGAGCTAATCATTTTAAAATACAATCTCTCATCCTTCTCAAATATACTTGAGTAGCTTTGGGGTTTTTTTTTGGTCCGTTGTGGGGCTTGATCTCATGGCCTGAGCACTATTTCTCAACTCTTCAGTTCAAGGCAAGCACTCTACCACTTGGGCCACAGTCTCACTTCCACGAATAGCTTTTTCTGTACCTCTGATTTCTCTTTCAGGAATCAGGACATTGAATATCCAAAACCATACAGCTATGAAATAACAGTTCTGAGGAATGAGCAACAGTATGTTTCAGAAGTCTAGGTTTTTCACATATGCAACCTCTAAACACTGTGTCTGGCTAAAATGGTAATCTCAGTAAATAGTGGCATGTAAGTGTTGCTTTACATTGAGATAATTTCTTTTAACTTAGGGCTACCATATATTCATCATTTTTTTTGCTTTTACTAAATGTTACTTGTAATTCAAGATACAATAAGCCAATAAACTTGCAACTCTATTCTTATTTGGTATTTCTTATTTATAAAAATACCCAACACTGTTCTTTTCTCCTTCCCAGATAAAGTCTCTTCTTTAAATTACTTAAGTTCTTGATATTTTTAGGACAAGGAGGCTGTAGTACAGAACTGTGGCATTGAATTTTTAAAGACAAATATCTGAAATACTTTCAAAGCTGGAAAATGAAAGTAGGACCATTCTAAAAGCTTGAGTGAGTTTCATCAGATGATTTCTTAAAATTATTTAGTAATTGAAATAATGTAACTCATATTTATTTTTAAAATAATACTTAACAATGTCATACACATATTTAAGTCATCATCAAAGGGTCTATCTGATAATTGGCTTTTTTAAATGTTTTGATCTTTTATATATTCAGCTAAAATCATATTCTTCATATTAGAATATAAATGGACATGGAATAAGAAATGCAATCATTGTTAATATTTTTTTTTGCCAGTCTTGGGGCTTTAACTCAGGGCCTAGGTGCTGTTCATCAAAGAGAGAGAACTACCATTTGAGTCACAGTGCTACTTCTAAGAAATGCAATCATATATTTAGTTTAAAGTCAACAATGGGGTATTTAAAATAATTAAAATGATTATCATTGTTTCCTTAGTCTTCTGTAATATTTCCTGTGCAATCCCTTCAAATTCTGGCACTTGTTGCTTCCTACATCTTTTTTAGCATTCTACTAAAGTTACATTTCATATATTTTTCTTGTTTATGAGTACTTGTGATTATTAAGAATTCCTTTGTTTTGTTCGAATCTGTCTCTTCTCATTAGTCCATCAACTGCATCAGAACAGAGATCTTGTTTGTTTACTATGGAAAAATAAACATAGTAGCAGTTAGGTAGGATTTTGTTGAGTAAATAACATTGAATTATATCCAAAAAGCATTCTTGAATACAATTTCCTCCAACAAAACTATGAAAATTGAAGAGAAAAAGGTGATTATATGCTTATTGATTTGATTTTGATTATCATAACCATCATTAGTGTTTTCCAAAATATTGTCCATTTTCCTTATTTGTGTTTTACTTCATTGTACTTTTTCCTACTATGCTCTTTTATTTCCTTTTCTCTCCTCTCTACACAGAGAGGAGATTTCTTTTTATTTCTCTGAGATGAGCTGATTAAAATACATCCTCATTTCTAACGCTAACAGTAAATGGAAATTACAAAAAGGGAAATTAAAATAGAAAACTCAATGGTTCAAGGTCAGATATTAATGTTCATCCATATGAGTAGGCACTAGAGATGCAAATTATGGTATTGGGTTTTTCTGAAACTATCAGTGTGGAGCTTTTATTGTTTTGTTATTATGAAGATAAGTCATTGTAGGGATCAACCTACATTTTGCATTCAGTTTAATAACTTTCCTTATTGTTGCCCAGAAATGTGCATCAGCATAGATTGTAAGTTACTGCAGCCTTAATCTTCCATTCAGGAAATGAGTATGCCCCAATGAAATATTAATAGTCTATATTCAGCTTTTAAAGATATGACCTATTTTTTATTGATAGTTCTTCCTAATTATAGTTTAAAACAAAAGTCTGTTTATTAAAAGTCACGTGGAAGTAAGGACCCTGATGTTTAGTTATATTCTATTATTGGCTTCGACATTGTTTGACTTGTAGAGAAGCAGACAGAAGGATAATGAAACAACAAATTATAAAACAAAAACAGCATATAGGCTAAAACTAAAGTCAAGTTCAGGGCAATTCAACACATGTAGTAGATATGTAGTAGATATGTAGTAGATATGTAGTAGATTTGTGTGCAGATAATGCTACAGTGAAACCATTTATAACAAATTTCTACAATAGTTTTTAGCTAAATTCACTAATGGTCTTAGTTCATTTTGTGTTGGTATTACAGAATAGCCAAGCCCTGAAATCATTTCTAAAGAACTTAACTATATTTCCTCACAGTTCTAGAAGTCTAAGATTGTGGAACTAGCACTTAGGAAATGCCACATCACAAGGAGGGTGGGTGGGGTGGGAATGGAGGTGAGATGCCAGCCAGCTTCATCCTTTTATAAGGATCCTGTCCATCAGCAAGTAGCCCACACCCCCCACGCCGCAGAGAGTAACATTAGGCTCCTCTTAAATGCTTAACTGTTTCATATTAGTGTAATAAGTCTTAAGTTTCCAGCACAAGAACTGTGGAAAACACATTTATGTAAGATACTTCAATTGACAAAACCATTCAAGGAATAGAAACATGTTAAATGCTGATAACACACAACCTTTTTTTAAGTGAGAGAGATATGTAAACCACACAAGGCTTCTATCTTCATGTAATTCTTTTTTTCCTTTTTATTAACTGTTCTGATTCCTGAACTCAGGGCCTAGGTATTGTCCCTGAGTGTTTTTTGCTGAAAGGTACTTTTCTGCCACTTGAGCTACAGCTCCATTTCCTGGCATTTTGTGGTTAACTAAGTTTTCTTGTTTTTGCTGGCTTCCAAACAAGACACTCAGATTTCAATTTCTTGAGTAGCTAGAATTAAAGGTGGGAGCCACTTGCATCCCAGCTTGAGACAATTTCTTTTTTCTTTTTTGGGGGGGTCCGGTCGTGGGGCCTGAACTCTGGGCTTGGGCGTTGTCCCTCAGCTCTTCAGCTCAAGGCTAGCACTCTACCACCTGAGCCACAGCACCACTTCTGGCTTTTTTCTTTTTGCTTATGTGGTGCTGAGGAATCGAACCCAGGGCCTCAGGCATGCAAGGCAAGCGCTCTACCACTGAGCCACCTTCTCAGCCCCGAGACAGTTTCTTAGTCAAAGAAAAGATACAGATGTAAAAATAAAACCAGAAATATCCTTTTAAATTGAAGTAATGTCCTCACAGACTAGATAGATATGATGACCATTTGAATTTTTTAGTTAATTTGTTCAGATAAAACTTCTGAGAAAGAAGTGACTTGAGATATTACATAGCAAAGAGAACTATACAAATATACACAGAGGAGCATAAATAAAGCAGCTTCTGGTGAAGTCTATAAATACAAAGGCTATAAATACAAATATAAATAAATATAAATATCTGTCTTAAATAATACAGATAATTTGTATTAAAGAAATAAATCATTTAAACAAATTTAATTAATTTAATAAGTTAAATTTACATAATTTAAATAAAATAATTTTATGTATCATAGTATACTTATTATTTCTTTATATAAATATTAATTTCTTGACAACTGCTTGCACTTTTACTTGGGAAATCATGATGGAGTTGCTTTTCTTTTCTGTTTTTAAGGAAATTTTAGCATTGCACTTGATATTTTCAATAACTCACTCATTGTTCAAAATATTTATATATTGTTATAAAGTGTTTATATTTATATATGCTCCTTTGTTGGGATATATGAATGAATTGATGATATTTCTTGCATGTTTTTGTGAGACCCTTATCAGACAATGACTTTCTCATGATATTTCTTAGGATATCTCTATGTATATACTTTTATATATGAGTATAGTTATACATACATAATTATGTAAAAATAGATAAAACAGGTCATTTTGATGCAGTTTTCAATGGTTTTGAATAAGAAAGAATTATGCTCACTTTTCTCTTTATCTGTTTCATTTTTTCTTAACAAATCAACAAAATGCAGCAGTGATACCCGACACTGTGTTGAAAATGAACCATACAATTTATGTGAGAGGGGTGTCAGGAAGGAAAATACTGAAAGAAACCCAGGGAAGAGGTGTTAATGTTCAAAAAGAAAAGTACTCATTATCTGACTTACATAACTATAACCCCTCTGCACGTCACCTTTATAATAATAGTGTGTTGAATTATACTCTTGGGGTTTCTATGATTGACAAATGAGATGATAGGAAAGCTCTTTTTGCGTCATATCCATGCCCAGAACACCAGGATTATAGGATATTTTGATATTTTCATAAATTTGTTAGTCAAGCACACATATAATTTGAATAGGCTGTTAGGTTTATATTATTTTCTAATTTCTACTGATACTACAAAGGTGGTAGGATTTTTATATGTCATCAAAATTAAGAGATTATTCTTTCAATCTTTCATTCCCATATCTGACTTTTTAAAGGCTATAGACCAATCAAACATAGTACATTAGATATTTATTTCATCTGTAATATCACTTTGAATATTTTACTTGATTACTTGTATTTTGGTCTCTATTATACATTCTACTTGTGTAAGAAATGAAATTCTATTAAGAAAAATGCCTCTCATCTTATGCATCTTCTATATTGCATTTGTTTAAAAAAATCATCTTTGTTTTCTCATTAATTAATTAACAAATTATAGTCCATGTACATTCTAAGAATATTGGATTAGGATGGTAGTAGTAATCATCCACATAAGTATATATATATATATATATATATATATATATATACATACATGTAAACACTCACAATCATTTGAGTGCAATATGTTGTAATCATTATGGCTGTTTTTTCTTCTGGGGATCAATACTGTAGTTTTTCAGATGCTAAGCACTACTAAGCTTTACCTCTAGTTTGGTAATAATAATAATGAAGTTATTTTTTCCTTCAAAATAGACAATAGTCAGGTGCCAGTGGAAAACTACTTAGGAAGCTAAGTTCTAAAGATTGTGATTCAAAGCCAGACAAGGCAGAGAAGTCCATAAGATTCTTCTCTCCATCCAAAAGCTGGAAGTAGAGCTAGTGCTCAGCTATAGAGCATTAGGCTTGAACAAAATGATATCAAGCCCCAAAACCAGCACACACATAAACACACACACACACACACACACAATTGGACAATAAATATTACATAGACAAGGTAAAATATATAAAATTTACATGATTCTTTTAATTAACATATATTAGTCAGGAAATAAATTTACATTTTCAGCCTTCAAGGAATTTCCATGTATAAATCTCTTGGACTCCTTGTACTCTCTTGTTATACTTTCAAAATATAATCAATAGTGACTCAACTTTAGAACATTTCTTTCAACCAAAATTCAAATATTAGAGAAAATTTGAGGGCACTTGATTCTAATGCATAACTCCTTTCTCTGTGGAGAGGTATAGCTGAAGTTAGTGACATTAACTGTATCTTCACCCTGGGATGTCAGTTGCTTAAAAAAAATCCGCTGTTTTCATTGACTATAGAAGCAACCAAAAATATAGCAAAATTTTCCAACTTGCATTAGATACTATTCATATTAGAGCAAATTGTTGACTAATGAAATCCTTAAGAAGATAAGTAGGCAATGAACAGAAACTTGAGATTGGCTTTTGTGAAAGATTATTCAATTAAAAGAAAATAATACACATTTAAATGGAATTAAACTAAAACAAATGAAAACAAACCATATTATTTAAATATATTAACAATGTATTGCTTTGTTTTTCTCTCCTTGATACTCAATTAACAAATTATGTTGACATTCTCTGTTCTTACCTTGATTATGAAACAGTTCATCAAATACTCAGCAAATGTAGAATCTAGTATTTGTAAGTATAGTGACTAGACTTTTCCTTAATACCCTAGGATTAACAGAAGAAAAAATATTGTATCATTATATTCTAAGTAGGTCACCATTGTCATTCAGATTAGGTAGCTGGAAGAAAGAAAATCAAATTATTAGTTTTAATGAAATTTAAGAACTAAGTATAAAAATTCCTAAATATAAAAAATCCTAAAGATTTGTTGTATTTCTGGGTTTTTATTAAAAAAAATTTCATCCTGTGCCAAGGAGCCCTAGTGTTTCTTCTATTCCTTACTGTAATGTTTTCAGGGTGTCTGCTTTTACTTGGAGTTGATTCTAAAGCAGGGTGATATATAAAGGATATAGCTTATATTAAGTGAAGTAAGCCAGACCCAAAGAAACACAGGTCCCATGGTTTCCCTTATTTGCAGTAACTAGTGTAGGTCTAGGATATTACCAGACAAGCAGAAAAGGTCAAAAGCTATGTACATGTGATCATATAAGATGATGCTAAGAGAAATGAACCCCAGAATATGGACATAATAGGTTTTTTCTTTCTTTGTTGCTGTTGTTTTTGGTGAATATGTGATTTTTGTTTCTTTTATATGTTCTTCCCCATATGGTATAATCCCTGTTGTTACTATATTTGATTCTGGAGCCCTGCATCTTGTATATTCATTTTTTTTAATTTGGGGAGGGGAAGGGAAATAACAAAATGCTGAAACAAGGATACAGGTTGACCCATTGTAACAATGAGATGTACAAGACACTGTTGAAAACAAACTTTACAACGTCAGGTTGGGGGGAGGGAGGAGTTGGGGAGGTTGGGAGGGAAGGGATGGTAGGGGGAAAACAAAGGAAGGGGTAACAATGCTCCATAAAAAGGTACTCATAACACATTTATAAGATTATTTCTTTGTTGCTTTGTATGTCCCTTCCTTACGGTATAACCCCTGCTTTCACTGTATTTGATGTTGGTATAATTTGTGGAGGGAAGGGAAAAACAAATCTTTTAAATAGGGATACAGGTGGACCCATTGCAACAATGAGACCTACAAGTCGTTATGTTGTCGAAAATGAACTGTAACCCCTCTGTACAACATCTTTACAATAAAAAATATTTTTAAAAATCCTAAAGATTGACTTGCTCAATAATAATGTAAAGTCAGCTTAGAGGCATCATGAGATAAAGTGAAGGAAGATAGTAGTAGTGAAATTAAAATACAGATTAATGCATACTGTGGTATAATACTTATGTTTTCAGGGTTTTATACTAATATGATGACTAAAATTCACAATTTTATGTAGTGTATATTTTCTCAGTTTTAAAACAATTTATTCATCTACTCATTTATGTTATATTTATCAAATATCTATATTGTGACTATAAGATATTTGACTATGTATTAGTGACAAAAAGATGTATAAGAAAATTTTCACTTTGAAGGAACTTTCATGTATATCAAGGGAAAGACAAATACATTTAAAATTATATTTTTAATAGAATGGAGTCAAAAATAAACTTTTCAAGAGAGATGAGATTGTAGAACTATTAGGTATGCTTTCCTACAAAAATGTCAATGTAGGAGATTTTCATGTAGTGATTTTAAATATAATTTTAATCCACTTTTAGTGGTAGAAAATTATATAGAGAAATATTTTCATTCCAATGATAAAGTGATAATATATAACCAATGAAGAGCTAAAGTGATAACATTTAATTAGTTTAAAAAAACTTAAAAGGATTTAGTTTAGTGCGTTATTCTATAAACTTTAAACCAAATTACAACTGAATAAGCTATAATTCCTAAACTCTAGTGAAACATTAAAGGACTTAGTATTCAGAGTAAAATATTTTACTTCATAAAATGAAGTGCTTTTACTTTACTTTTTATTTTCTTGGTTCAAAATATAAAATGAAATTTGCTTTTAGTCATATTCAAACATAAAAATTGGATACAAATAAATACATTTCAAGTTTAATAGTCTACAGTAAAACTTTAGATGTGAAAATAAAATCCAACTGTAGAAATACCTCATTGTGTAGAAATCACTAGTAAGTTCCTTTGCATATAGAATGGTCATTTCTCTGGAGACCATATGAGATTGGCAGTGTTTGTTTCAAAGTAGCCCATTAGGCCATAGTGCTACTTTGTTATTGTTGAAAACATGTTGCAGCTAGGAAATATAGTTAATAATTGAACCAAAGTGTATAATCAATTTAAAAACCACAAACATACAATTTTTCCTGTAAGAAGAAAGACACTAAGATCATATTTACATAATTAGGACAGAAAGTCCATGTAAAGACTTCATAAGAAAATGTCTGCATTGTGTCTTAGCTCAGAACAAGCAGTCCATGAAGCTATTGCTTTTTAAATTCCTTCCAGTTTTCTGAGAGACACCAAATGTTGTTCATAGAGTTAATATATTATTTCTGCAACAGTTAACAGTGACTACATAATTGCTGAAATGATGCTAAGAAATATGGAGAATAATCATATATATATCCTTATAACTAATATATGCATCAAATTATAATTATAGTTAGTAAGGTATTATACATTAGACATATTGACAAAACCTGACAAGTGAACATCTCAAGAAGGCCCATGATAATTAGACAAGATTGTTAAAAGGTTTTTAGGTACAGTTTTCTTTTAATTAAATAAATTATATTACCAAAATTTTAGGTAATTCTATTTTTTCTTCAAATTAGATTTTCATAGATTGACTAAATGCAAAAAACTTGAAACATATATATATATATATATATATATATCATCTATTCATTGATAGAATATCAGATTATTATAGATATGGTTTTTTTCTTTCCTTGTTGCTGTGGTTTTTAGTGAATATGTGATTTTGGTTTCTTTTGTATGTTCTTCTCCCTATGATATATCCATTGATAGATGATAGATATAGACAGACAGACAGATCTATGATAAGAGGGAATGACTATGCCTATGGAAGCCAACTCTAATACTGAAGGCCTGGATGTGCCCTGGAAAGTTGCCTAAGATGAGGTCACATCCAAAGACTGAAGAATCTGGTAGCAGATAAAATGCATCTTCTTACCAAATTGAACTTATGTGCACTTGCATGCTTTTGCCTTTTGTTTCGTGTTCCAACCGCCCTCCCAGAGTATAGGAGTATGCTGCTCACCTCCATGGAATGCATTATAACCTGATCACTGATGCACATGACAGTCCCACACACACTTTCTCAGAAGCACCCAGAAATGTGTTTTACATTTGTCCCAATGACTCTCCATTGAATCAAGTTGAAAACCATGAGCAACTATAACACCCATTGACCTTATATTCTGAATCAAAATATTGATCAGCTTTTTTGACATTATGGACAAACCCTGAGAAAAACAACTTAATGGAGACCATCCTTCTTTTGGTTCATAATTCCAGATGTTTTAGTTCATGATTATTTGGCTCCATACCCTTCCGGTATTATGGAAGCACATCATGGTAAAAAGATGAGAAAGTTCAAATAATCACTTCATGATGTCCAGGAGACAGAGGCAGACAGAGAGAAAGGGTCAAAGGACAAGATACTGCATATATATGTGTAATGTGTATGTGTGAAATATAACAATGAAACTCATTTGAACATCATACACTTATAAAATGAGTGAGAGCACTGTAAAAGAGATTCTGTCCGTATTGTGGTTACTAGTTGGAGTGGGCGAGCTCATAGAAAAGGTGGAGGATCAAAATTCTTTAATACTTGTTTGAAAATGAAAGAATGATGTTTGCTGAGATTGTTCGGAAAGGAAATGTGGAGAATGATTGAGAAGGTAAATCACATCAAGATATATTTTGTGTATATTAGAATATGTAAAAGTAGGACTGTGTATAACTGATGCTCATGGAAAATAGGAAAAAATAAATTGGTCCTCCTCTTCCTCCTTTAGTTTTAATTTGTTAGCATAATAATTATTATTTCTATTGTAGAAAACACTGTCTTGCTGGGTTGTCTTAATTTTATTTTTTTAATATAAACTGGACCTAGAATCTAGTTATACAGCTAGTTTCATGAGAATTAGGAAATATTTCATGAAAATTTGTGTCTTTTATGTCTTTGTGTCCAGGAAAACTTGTAGAATCAACATTTCTCATAAAGCTTTTAGAATCAACATTTGATGACAAGGGAAGTTTGGTGACATTAAAAGTTTGAATTTACCCAATTTTTAATACAATTATTGTATTAAGGATCTTTCCAAACCTCATCTTAATTTCTTGTTGAAGACATGAATATGAGAACAAATGATAACCAAAAAGTTACTGGTGATTTTAAACTTGGAGCAATTTTACAGTGAAAAAGAAGAGTCTCTGAGGTAAACATGGCCTCCTGATGATCCCTGGATGCTTCTGTCATCTGAGAATCTGAAACATTCGATCTTAAAATGCCCTTTAATCTTTCAAGTTCACTTAGACAGATTTTGTTACCATTTTTGTTTTACATAATTCATCTATTATTCAAAAGATCTAAATGCTCTCATTAATAGATAAAATTTTCCCAGCTGCAGTAATAACTCTCACAATTATGTCATATGTATTTTTTACATATTGAGTAGGTTTTATAGCATCTAATCCTGAGGTGTAGCAGAATCTTCACATTTCAATCACTCTCAGTTGTTCTTTTTGAGAATTTCTTTTGCAAACGATCACAATAACCTCGAAAGTATGACTGTCGTCACATAAAAAATTAACATTAATATAATTATTTTGGCTCTTGCCTACTGAAAAGTAGGCTAAATTTTTTAAAGTTGAAGTATTATTAGACTTGCTATGAATAATGATGAAAGTTTTATACTGCTTCCTTCTTCGTGCCTGCTATTTCATTCAATACTGAGACTAGAACTGAGGTTCTGAACATGGATTCCTACTTTTAGATAGAGAGGTAAGTTTCCTACTATGTAGGAGGATATTTAAGTTTGAAAGATATCGGAGCCTCTGAAGACTTTCTGATGTAGGATAATATACCCTAGGTTATTTTATAAGAATATTACATTACAATTCCTTTATCTAATAATACCTGAAAGGTCCAAAGTGTATTTACATCTAAAATGCTTTAATAAGTATAAGCTTATTTTATCCATGTAGAGCTCCTAATCCAGAGAGATAAAAGGTATTTTGCCAGTTTCTTTTTAAGAAGTTATCTGTTTTCTAAGGTCAACATTCATCTGACAGCAATCTATATTTTAAGTTAACAGTGAGATCGTATCTTAAAAATATCTTCTACCACATCATTAAAACATCTTAAATAGGTCAAGTCACATTTTCTTTTGAATCGCTTAAAGCTGCAGTTCATCTTGATTGAAAAATGAATTTAAAATTCAATGCATAAAAATAATTTTATACATGTCAACAGACGTGTGACAGTAAATTAGCCCAAAGTAGTAAATGTACTTGTTTGGATGGTTTCAAAATACATGAAGAATACTTCTCCTTAAAAATAGCTTTTAGAATAAAATTATTTTGGGTATATACATATTTGTATCCAAATTGGCTTTGCATGAACACATTGTTATAGCAGGATAAATAAAGCCAATGTGAAATTTTAAAATTAACTTCACTAATCATGTTTGTAGAAAACACTTTTAATGCACTTTTAAGATCGAAGTAGGAAATCTTTGTACTTGAATCATATTTTCATGAACAGAGATTGCTTTATAAAGGAATCATTGATAGCATTATGAAGAAATCCAGAAAATATTAGACACTGAACTTTGAAGGTTAAAATTGCATCATGACCTTCAATAACACGTTCCATGAATATATGTATACCAGACTTCAGTGGGATTGTAATATTTGTGATTTTATTTGCCCCCCACATCCTATTCTACATATTAAATGTGTGGGCTTATAGCTTGAAGTCACTGAAAGTCTTTCTATGATATTTAGACCTTGAAGTCCTCTTCTGAGTTAGTCTTCCATGAGCACTAAAAGCTTTCATACCAACTGTCATAACTTATTTTTCATAATAAACCAAACATTTGGTGCACAGTGAAGAAGAGATACTCAAATTTAATGACTCTTATTTAGGAATTGCACAGGTGCCTATGCCATTGTCCCCAGACTGTTTAAAACTTGTATATTATTTCTAATTGATATAAATGCTTAAAATATTGTTTCCTTGATTCAATTACTACTTTTGGAAAAGAAATTGACACATTTAATACTATATTTTAAGTATGTATATATATATATATATATATATAATATTGACCATAATAATAGTGTACTCTAAATTAATACTCACATTTTTTTCATTTGGCATACATATTTCTTAATACATTATTTTTGTGATTATTAATTGACCAGAAACAAAGCTTTTTCCACAAAGAACAAAGAATCCCAAAAGAAACTATTCAGAAAACTGTAAATTATTGGCTTTAAGTTCAGAATTTGGGTTTAGATAAGAAGAGCCACACGTTTACGACATTTTTTAAACATTGAATTCCAGTAAGTTTGAACTTGCCTTTCAAATTGAAGTTTAGTGATTTCTGTGGCTTGAAGCACCAAATGAGATATACAAGTAAGATTTCTCTTCATGAGAAAATATAGTGTAGAACATTTCTGAATTAGAGGTAAAATCCTTCATGATTGAAATAAGCTGTAGTGCAAAATAGTTAATTTTGACAAGCCTTCTACTTTTCCTTCACCATGGGTGTCTGAGGTCACAAACAGAAACAATAGCAGCAGGCTAGTCAGAATGGTTGAAGGGTTGGCAGTAAAGCTACAATAGATTAAGGCCTCCCTTTTTTAAGCATGAGCCAAGATTTAAACATGCCCAGTGGACCAATGAACCTCACAGCCGAAAAGTAGCAAAAATAAGTAAGGTGTCCAAAGAGTTGGGAATCATGCATGATAGTGAGGTATTGAAGAATAGATGAAAGTTATTCATGTTCAAAGAATAATTTGAAGGAAAGCAGCCAAGCCAAAACATTTGGAACAGATGTGGGTAGTGTATGAAGAGGTAAATAGCCTGAAGCCATCATGAACAGAGCATATAAATGCACTGGTTAGATTACTACGGGAGAGTAGATTTCTACCAGATGCCAGAAGAGAACAGGAAATGTATAGAGATGAAATGAGACTCCTTCATTGTTAAGGCCAAGGCTAAACCTCTGCAGTTTAGATAGTCAATAAACAGAAGAAATGATGAGCAAAGACTGATAGAGCATGCATTTTGATCAAGTATTGAACACAACAGACAGATGGGAAATATTAATAATATAATAATAAAAAAGAAGTAAGGAAAGCTAAATGATATATGGTTGGTAGTGATAAATTTTGTGTTTGCATATTTTCATTGTATAGTTTATGAAGTATGTTGGTTCTATGAACTCTAAATATTGACCATTCCCCCACTCTGTGTGTGGGGTGGGGGTATGTAAAAGATTTAAATGGAGAAATGTTTGCATTTGATTATTACATTTTATTTATTACATTTGGGTTGCTCGTATGAACACACATGTACACACAATGCAGTGTATCCTAAGCAGCTGTCATATACACACCCATGTTCATGTTTGTTTTGTAAAAGTGGCAAACTACCCTTATTTTGTTTTTAATAGTTCCTGCAGGATAACTCTTATAATTTTACAAATCTAATTATCACAGTTCATAACATCTATATCAATTGAATCTTCATTTTTACTGTAGAGCAGTAACTAGAGAACATTAAATGAAAGTGTGTTTATTGGATAATTGTATGTTCAGCTTTTTTATTGTTGTTTTTTTTTGTATGTTGTTCCAGGGTTTATATACGTAGGGACTTGGATGCTGTCCTTTAGCTTGTTTTCTCAAGACTTGTGCTCTGCCACTTGAGCCATAGCGCCATTTGGGGGTTTTTGGTTGTTAAAATGGAGATAAGAGTCTCATGAATTTTCTGTCTGAGCCAGCTTTAAACTGCCAACCTGAGAGCTAAGTTTTTTGAGTAGCTGAATAGCTAGGATTGCAAAGCTTGAGTCACCTGAACCAGATTATATTTAGTTTTTCTGATTTTATGTTGCCTAAAGTGATCATCTATTCAGTAAGTCCAGTAAAACCTGCACAGTTTGGCAAGGTACTAATCAAAATTATAGATTAGAATAGACATTTATTCAATTTTTTTCTTTTTCTAAAGCACAAGATATAGTGGCTTTTAAGACTGAGTTTAATGAATAAACTTATTATATTTGATTTATATAATGGTAAAGAAATTAAAGAGATTTTTATGTTACAGGTCAAAGCATATATATTTTTAATTAAACTTATGACTAAATAATTGTTATTGTTAGCTGGGTGCCAGTTGTTCCTAGCTATTCAGAATGTTGAGAACTAGGGAAACATATCTGAAGTCCTCTTAGGCAGAAAAAAATCTGCTAGATGGAATTTTCAACCAGAAAAATCTGAGTGGGTGATGTGACTCAAGTGGGCAAGCATCAGCTGTCAGAAAGAAAGCTAAGGATATAAAACCCTGAGTTCAAGCCCAAGACCAGCATAAAAAAATGATATATTCAGCAGTGATTATGTTAAAATTTTAGAAACTAAAGGTGGAGAATCAACTCTAAATCAAATAAGTTGTCTGTACATTAGGGAATAATAATGGAACATTACTGAAAGAAGTTAGCTAGTTATTGTAACTAAAGAGATGAACATAGTTCCTATATGAATAGAAATATGTATTATCAGGCAATGATTTTGGGAAACATAATATTTCTTAATTTTTTTTGTTTGTTTGTTGTTTGGTTGTGGGGCCTGAACTCTGGGCCTAGGCACTGTCCCTCAGCTCTTCAGCTCAAGGCTAGAGCTCCACCACTTTGAACCACAACACCACTTCCCACATTTTCTGCTTATGTGGTGCTGAGGAATCGAACCCAGGGCCTCATGCAAGCAAGGCAGGCACTCTACCACTGAGCCACCTTCCCAGCCCTCTTAATTATATTTTAAAGATAAACAATACAAGAGATTAAGAACAAAATCTGAATACTTCAATTTCTTTAAAACATAAATACAAGAACTGGAGAATCACATAAAGTATATGTGTTAAATGAGATAAAATTATTAACAAATGAAAACTTTGCAATACTCCTAATGAGAAATTTATTGTCATTTAATAAATGATGTCCATCTAACTGTGTGTGTGTGTGTGTGTGTGTGTGTATTTGACTTAAGAATTAGTCTATTCTTTGGTTCTTTACTTTTGTTCAATGAAGTGTAGGGTTGGTTTATTTTTTTATTTAATTTTACTGTCAAGGTGATTACAGAGGGGTTACTGTTACATACAGAAGGTAGTGAGTGCATTTCTTGTCAAACATTGTTACCCCTCCCTCACTTTTCTCCCACTTTCTCACCTCCAGTACTCTCCCAAGTTATAAAGTTCATTTCCAACATACTGTGTTGTGTCACTGTTTCATTGGTTCACCCTTTGTCCTTTGTCTCACCATTTTGTTGTTCCCCTTCCCCTGCCCTAATTCAGATAAACATATATACAATAGACAGGGTATCAAAATCAAATACAGTGACAAGGGATTAAACCATAGAAGAAAAAAAAGAAAAAAAATGAAAGAGTAAAAGAAATAACTTCACATAACTTTGATAAAAACAACAACAAAGAAAAAAAAAACACTTGTTTCTATATGCTGCAGTTCATTTTGTTTAGCCTTATCTAATATGATCATATGTGGCAGTTGTTATTGTGACCCTCTTCTAGATATATCCTAGACACGTACTAATTATTATAAATAAGGGAAACCATGGACTCTGTTTTGTTGGCACTGGCTTGCTTCACTTAACATGATTTTGTTCCAAGTCTTTCCATTTCCTTAGGAATGGGGTGTCATTCCTTCTCAAGGAGGCATAGAATTCCATTGTGTATATATATAATATTTTCGTTTTTTTGGGGGGGGTCTGGTCGTGGGGTCTGAACTCTGGGCCGGGGCGCTGTCCCTCAGCTCTTCAGCTCTACCACTTGAACCACAGCGCCACTTCCGGCTTTTTTCTTTTTGCTTATGTGGTGCTGAGGAATCGAACCCAGGGCCTCATGCATGCAAGGCAAGCACTCTACCGCTGAGCCACCTTCCCAGCCCTATAATATTTTCTTGATCCATTCATCTATATGGGTTCATTGCATATCTTAGCTATAATAAATATTGCTGCAATGAACATGGCTCTGCTGATAGCTTTAACATGGCCTTGTTTGTGGTCATTTGGGTAAATGACCAGAATTGCAATTGCTGGGTCAAAGAGGAGCTCTGTGTTCCTTTGAGGAACCTCCATACTGCTTTTTAAAGTGATTGAACAAGTTTACATTCCCACCAACAATGCAGTAGAGTGCCTTTTTGTCCACATCCCCTCCAGCATCTGTTGTTACTCGTTCTCTTGATTATAGCCATTCTAACTGGGGAGAGGTGGAATCTCAATGTTATTTTGATGTGCGTTTCTCTTATGGCTAGAGAAGATGAGCATTTCTTCATATGTCTATTGGCCATTTTTATTTCCTCTTCAGAGAAGTCTCTCTTTAAGTCTTTTTCCTGGAGGGGGGGTACGATCATGGGGCCTGAACTCTGGGCCTGGACACTGTCCCTCAGCTCTTCAGCTCAAGGCTAGCGCTCTACCACTTGAGTGACAGCACCACTTCCGGCTTTTTTCTTTTTGCTTATGTGGTGCTGAGGAATTGAACCCAGGGCCTCAGGCATGCAAGGCAAGCACTCTACCACTGAGCCAACTTCTCAGCCCCTCTCTTTAAGTCTTTAGCCCACTTATTAATCGGGAAGTTGTTTCTTTAGGATTTGTTCTTAGGGAATTTAGTATTTTGAGTTCTCAGAATATTTTAGATATGAGACCCTTGTCCGTTGTATGGCTAGTGAATATCTTCTCCCAATCCATGGGCTTTCTATTGATCTTGCTAGCTATGTCCTTTGCCATGCAGAAGCTCTGCATTTTCACACAATCCCATTTGTCCTACCTTTCCTTGATTTGTTGTGTTTCTGGGTCTCTATTAAGAAAATTTTGCCCCGTACTAAGTAGTCTTAGAGTTTCTCCTATTCTACCTGTAATGTTTTCAGAGTGTCTGCTTTTATTTTGAGGTCTTTGATCCATTTGTAGTTGATTCTGGTGCTGGGTGATAAATATGGATCTAGTTTTAGTTTTCTACATGTGTTTAACCATTTTGGGCATTTGTTTCTTTAAGGGTTTGTTTTGGGGGGATTTAATTTTTTGAGTTCTAAGTGTATTTTAGATATGAAGCCCTTGTGTGTTTTATGGCTCCTGAAGATATTCTCCCAATCTGTGGGCTTTCTATTGATCTTGCTAGCTATGTCCTTTGCAATGCAGAAGCTCTGCAGTTTCATGCAATCCTATTTGTCCTACCTTTATTTGATTTGTTGTGTTCCTGGGTCTTTGTTAAGAACGTGCCAAGGAGCTCTAGTGGTTCTCTTATTCCTTCCTGTAATGTTTTCAAGGTAACTGCTTTTACCTCAAGGTCTTTGATCCGTTTGGAATTGATTCTGGTGTAGGGTGATATATAAAGATTTAACTTTAGTTTTCTCCAGGGGTGTAACCAATTTTGCCAGCACCATATGTTGAACCGGCTTTCTCTATCCTATTGTTTTGGTTCCCTTATTGAAGATTAGGTGACCATAGGTCTGTGGGCTTATTTCTGGGTCCTCAGTTCTATTTCATTGGTCCTCAGGTGTATCCTTATGCCAGTGTGAAATGTAAGGTTTTTATTATTATGGTGAAGGTGATATACAGAGGGTTTACAGTTACATAAGTCAGGTAATGAGTACAATTATTTTTGAACAGTTTTACCCCTTCCCTAGCTCTCTCCCAGTTTTTCCCTCCTATCCCCCCCCACTAGTTGTATAGTTCATTTTCAGCAAAGTGTCTAGTGAGTATTACTGCTGCATTTGTTTTCCCTTTGTTGCATCATTTCTGTGCTCTCCCCCATAACCTCTCTAAAACATATAAACTTACACACAGGACAAATGGAACAGAAAATGAAAACAACAACAAAAGAAAAGAAACCCCTTCTTTGCATTTCTTAGAGTTCATTTTTATAAATATCATTTTACATGATCATAGTCACATAGCTATTATGCCTTTGTGATTCTTTACCAAGAATATCCTCCTTCACTAAGTGAATGTGTAGATTCCTGTATAATTTATCATGTCTGTGTATTTTTTGTCTTTTAATACTCAGCATGCTTACTTGTAGATTTATGGGTGCATTCTAATTATAACAAAGGAGGGAAACCATGCAACATATTTTTATTTGGGTCTGGCTTACATTGCTTATTGTGATTTTTTTTCCAAGACTTTCCATTTCCTTACAAATGGTACAAGAAATACAAATAAAGACAACATTGAGATTCCACCTCACAGCAATAGAACTTCCATTATAAAGAAAAATAATAATAACATGATGTCAGAGATGTGCCCCAAAGGAAACACCACTATACTGCTGGTGGGACTATTAACTTATTCAACCACTCTAGAAAACAATATGGAGGTTCCTCAAAAGACTTACATAGAGCTTCCCCATTACCCAGTAATCCCACTCCTGGAAATTTACCCAGTATACTACAAGCAATGCCACACTAAAACTATCAGCACAATCATATTCACTGCAGCATTGTTTACCATAGCCAAGATATGGAATCAAGCCCTTCAGTGGATGAATGGATCAAGAAAATGTGGTAAATGTTGATTTTTAGTAAAATTTTACAGTCATCTAACTCTTCCCTTTTAGGATGTCCACATGTGCTTTAATTTTTCCTTGATACATAATGTTTCATCATTAAATGATATATAATCATAAATTATAACACATCTATAGTATTGGAAGTTCTCCTTCTCTTCTTTGGACTAAATATAGTATGATATTATTACTATTTACCACCATATTTAGATCACTTCATTTTAAAGTAAGTTTAGAAATCTGAGCAAATGTAACTTTTCTAATGAAATATCTTTCCATAAAAATTAACTATTTGGAAAATTAGAAAAATGATCTCTTTCTAATATGGTAATATTAAAAAATTATCAGAATGCATATATTAAAAATTGGTATTGATGGAGTCTTGCTTCCTAATTTATGAATTAAAAAATTACTTATGCAATTATAAAATTTTCTAGTAAGACCAGAGATTAAAATATACATTTAAGATATTGTATATCATTCCATATTGACCTAAGAATGTTTCCTATTAAACTGTCTTTCAAAAAAAACCAAGCAAAAATTAAAATAAGTATGTATCATCTTATCCAATCTATTTAAGCAAGCTTAATTGGGTTAGAAATCAATTTACTCCAACAATTTCTCGGTTGGTATTTGAAATATGTGTATAGTGGATTCATTTGAATTCATAGTAGAATCTCTCCTTAAACCTGAGTTGAGACTATAAAGCTCACACTAACATGAGAGCCAGTCCTACAGCTATGCCATCTCCTCACTTCCATTATGTAAATAAAGTAAAATGTCTATATGTTCCTCTCAGAACATAACTGAGAACTGTAAAGAATGTGCCTGGAAAATGTTTACAGTTACTTTATTTATGTCTGGTTATCAAGCTCCACTAATGAATTATATTCATAAGTGAAGTAGAACCCCCCCCATTGCATTGTGCATAGTGGCACAAAGTAAAATGAAAACAGAAGCAGCTATTTAGTCTTCCACAGTATGTTACTTCAATTTAGTTACCTTTAGGATGGAAATTATTTTAATATGTACATTTTAGGGACAGAGTTGCATCAATATAATTGTTGTCTATTTTGAGTCTGTAATTCTGCATATTTCTTATCAATCTACTATATGAAATATAGGTCTTTGGGGATTTACTAATAAAGCAATTTTATTTTGGTTTCCCATTATTCTTTTGCATCAATAAAGTGGAGTTAATTTTTCTGCTGACACTAGATAAAAGACAGAGCATTTTTTCCTTAAGATTTCTCCTCTGGAATCCAAATTGTATGTGCTTAGGAATTTGTAGCCAAATGTCAAAAATCATACTTTGTACTATGTCAAAAAGAAGGAAACTGACCCACTTCTTTACCTCCAGTTTGGACTCCTTGCTAACAGTAGTTTCTGATAAATACCTGAAACTAAGTGGAAGGGTAGGAGGGAGGGAAAAATACAGGCAGAAAATGTACTGCTTATTCAATATAACCTTAGTGATATCATCGTCATGCCAGAGAATGTGTTTTCCCTTATTCTTTTGTATTCATTTTCCTACATAGGATTTAACTAGGACGTTTTCTTAAAAACTGGAATCAGACTATGTGTAATAGGAAAATGGACTAGATTTCACTGTGTTTCTTGCAAAAAAGTTGTGAAGATCCAAGCTAATGATTAGATTTGTAGTAAAGAAATGGAAAGGCTTGGAAAAAATTATGTTAAGTGAAGTAAACCAAGCCCAAAGAAACGTAAGTCCCATGGTTTCCCTTATTTGCAATAACTAGTATATGTCTGAGTCAAGCAGAAAAGCTCAGATAAGGTGATGTTAGGGAAATGAACCCAAAGATATGTATTCAAATGTTTTTTTTCATGCGATTGTTTCTAACACATTTATAAGATTATTTCTTTGTTGCTTTGTATGTCCCTCTCCCACAGTATAACCCCTGCTTTCACTGTATTTGATGTCGGTATAATTTGTGGAGGGAAGGGGAAAATCAAATCGTTTAAATAGGGATACAGGTGTACCCATTGCAACAATGAGATGTACAAGTCATTATGTCAAAAAATGAACTTTACAACTTTGGTGCAGGGCGGGGGGGGGTAGCGGTGAGGATTGGGGGCGACGAGGGGAGGATGGGAAGAATGGGAAGAGAAAACAAAGGAGGAGGGTACAATGCTTGATAAGAAATGTATTCATTATCTTGCCCATGTAATTGTAACCCCTTTGTACAGTATTTTCACAATAAAAAATAAAAAAAAGAGAAATGGTCAGCAATGAGTGGTTAAAGTTCCATTTGAAATTTAACCACTCATTGGAACCAACATCATGTGTACAAGAATCTTGGCAAGGAGACATTGTCCAAAATGTCTGCAGATTATCCAAAGACAATATAAATCTCTTTTAAGCCAAATAACCTTTATTCCTCACTTCTTACTATTAGTCTACTTATTTCTTCTGCCTCTGGAAATTTGTTTCCAAGACATGAAATTATATGCAGCCCTGCATGTTGCAATGTGATCATATGGGTAAATCATTGCCCATGGGATATAACCTAGATCCCATATGCAGTATTTACTTAATTTTCTTGACCATAGACACAGCAGTCACACAAATAAGCAAATCCTTATTCAAGTTATTTGCACCATTAATATTAAGATGCCTTTAAGAATAGTAGTAAAGATGCATTTTCCTGTGGAAGACACATCTAGCAGTGTGTTATATTTTTATTTGCTGGAAGCAGATATGTTCTGTAGTAAGGATGCATACTTACTTGTTACAGAAGTTAATGTTTTGATAGATTATGAGAGGTTTGGAAAGGAAAAGCTTGGAACACGTGTAATAGGGAGATTTTTTTTTCCTAAAGCATATAGATGAAATTCTCACAACATATAAAATACTAACATGGCTTGCTAAGCAAAGAAATACTTTTGTAAAAATGATTCTAAATATATATACATATATATGTATATATATGTATATATATATGTGTATATACACATTTGTCTACCTATCTACATATATATATATAATTTGACAAAGACAAAAATTAGAAATTACATAGTATAATTTCAGACAGTAGAAGAAAAATACATTTCAATAGCCTTCTTCCTATTGTTATTTCCAAATATGATATTTTAAAATCCCGGGTTTTATTGTCACATACGGGTTTCTCAACGATATCTAAGGCATCTTTGTGTAACTAAACAATATTACCTCCATAGACATGTTGTTTAAATTGGTTCTGGGAAAATAACCAGCTTGAATCATCATTAAGAGTTCTTGTTGTTAATAGTGCTTTGTTCCAGAGTTGTAAGCTGTAAAAGAAAACATCTTTCAATATAGATTTTTAGTTCAGGTCATTTGTCCTTGTTTGTTTTCTAGAAGTACACAATGGTAATAGGATGAAAACAATAAAAGGGACATTTAAAACAGAAGTAATGTATCTGCCCTTCTCATGCCACATATTTTGGCAGTAATTTGTTGTACTCATCTTGATTATGTCAGAAGTCTGTCAGCTAAGCACTGAATATAAGTTTAAAGCACAAAGGTTAGTGTCTGAAGAAAGACACATGTAATTTCTGATTATAGAAAGATATTTTGCTTATGTATAGTTGGGAAAAGGCTCAAATACTAGAAGTAATCATTTTCATGAATGTTGTAATGAAACCATCTTACTGTATGTATTTGGATAAGAGGATGGAAATGATAGCATAAAAATTGTGTCTTACTTGACATTGTATTCATTTAATTTGAGAAGTATTTCATCAAGTAGCCAGTTATGGATCAACCTTGGTGTAAAGATGACGACATTATTGCTGGAGATACAAGGTGGTGGTAAGTGGAGTGAAAATTCAATATAACAAAAACCAAATATCCAGGATCCATTTACATATGATCTACATTTTTCAAGAAAATGTCATCAATTTTTCTAAGAAATCTACCTCCTTAATTTTTATACCTCTAAATTTTCATTCTAATTTTTGAGTTTGTTTCTTAAATTTATATACATATTCCCAAATTACATTTTATTTGGAAATAGATTTACCTGCTAAACAATAATAGAGGTTTTCTTCTCACTAAGGAATCAAAATGCTTGTTGGAACTTTTGCTAAGAATTGTCTACCTATATTTATTGTTATGGTCAGAAAAATACAAAAAATGACAGGGATCTTCTGGGCTACAATGATTTCTTATTTTCAAATTCCACATGACATAGGAGGCCTACATATACATTCATATATACATACATACAAAAATATGCATACTTATATATTATATTTTGTTAAACATGCTTTTTTGTATAGGGAAGTTACTAAGTGGTGCATACATTATTGCAAAATGTTATTTTAAAACAAAATTATGAAATATTTCACAGCAAATATAAATTAAGCTTCCCATTCACTTATCTGTAATTTGTGTGTCTTTTTTCATCACTGCTCTGAAATGGTTAACGCAATGTATATTGTTATTATAAAGGTGGATGTATGGAGGCATTATAGCTACATAAGTCAGGTGATGAGTTCATTTCTTTTTGAAGAGTGTTACCCCTTCCCTTACACTCTCCCTGCTTTCCCCTCCCATCTCCACCTACAAGTTGTATAGTTCATTTTCAACACAGTTTCTAGTGAGTATCACTGATGCATTCTTTTCAGACTTTGTATTTGTATCTTTGTAAGTTAAAAAGAAATAAAAATAAAATTCCATCATGAGTACCTATTCCATCATTACATATGAAAGAAAGAAAAGGCTGACATATAAAATAATTTTCATTCATCTACCCTATCTTTTGAAGAGGGAGGTTATTTTGTTTCTCTTCTCTCTACCATATGGTAAACAAACATGTTTATGGGGGGGCAGGGGAAGTATGGGAAGGGGAAACAAAGGAGGAGGCTACAATGCTTGATAAGAAATGTACTCATTATCTTGCCCATGTAATTGTAACCCTTCTGTACAGTATTTTCACAATAAAATAAGAAAAAAAAGAAAGAGTAAATATTTTGAAATCATGTTTCGCTTAAAAAAGAGAGATAATTCTATTTGTGAGAAGGTAAAATTTTCACAAGTAAAATATCATTCTATTCAGCCCTAGTAATTTTAAATGGCAATCAACAAGTGTATAGATTTTCTTCTATTTTAATACACAAGATTAATCTTTATTGAGTAAATGACAAAAGTTTTCTCTTGTTCTCAAGTTTCTTGCCTTCCTTTGTCTTATTAATCTGTAGGGGTTCTAATCTACTCTGGATAGAAGAAATTTATTTGTTCAAAATATTGTGAGAATATTTTTAATTGTACAGTTTTACAATTTTAATTTATTAGTGTCTTTTGATGAAAAATATTCTTAAATTCATTTATTTTAATTAATTAATTTTATTTTTTCATTTTTTGTATAAGTGCCTGGCTACTTCATGTTTTTTATTCCTCTCAGAGAGGCTATTCACATTTCTAATTTTTTATAAATATCATTATATTCTATTGGTTGCCTTGTTTATAGTTAGAGAGACCAAACACCTTGATTTTTCAAACATTCCTTACTGATAGGATGATGTAGTGTGGAATTCAAGACTGTTGAGGTAAAATTTAAGGAATACAGATTCTGAAGTATTAGAAATATGTCAAATACCTATTGTGGTTGTAGGTAGTTTTGATGATAGCTTTTTGATTTTGGCCACAGTATCTATGCTTTATATAAAACTGAAATAACTCTAAAGATCATCCTGCAAGAAATTACTATTATATTCTTTACTCCAAAGTGAGACACAATGGTAGTTATTAACATTCCTCTCCCATTGAAAGGCATTTGTAAAGTGGAGTATACAAAAGCTTCATTGTTTCCTTAAGTAACTTGCTGTGGTTTTAGCTCTAGCCTAGTTCTTGATTCTCCTGTCTCTCAACTTGTGAGTTAAATGATTGTTCCTAGTGTCTCAGGTTTCTGAAATTCTGAAGTTGCATAGGAATAGGCCACTAACTGGTTGAACAGCTCTTAATGTCTCTTATAAGCACACAGTTTGCCAGTTCTATGATACTGTTTCTACTGCTTTTGCTACAAGATTCCCTGTGTCTGTGAAATTCTCTTCTGGGGATGTTGCCCCTACCCCCACTTATTCTCTCTTTACTTCAGTAAAGCAGTCACCCTGTAAAGAGTAACTCTGATGTTTTTAGAGGTTACTCCCTATCATGACTGTTGTTCACTGATCCCTTTTTCAATGTGTTCTTCTGTACCTTGGGCTAGAAAACACTGTATGAAACTTTTCTGCTTAAGTGAGTGGTGCCTCGGGTACATTATTTACCTCTGCTGTTTTGAAAACCATTTCAAGACAGCCCATCTGCATTTCTAAGAATTAACACAAGTCTTCAATAGATCCTCCTTCTTTATCCCTGCCTAATAGCTAGTACTGTTCACTATGGTTAGGTGCTTTATTCATCTTTCCTTGTCTTCTGGACCAGGTATTAGTTCTTCTAACATATTCATCAACAGGGAAGTCTTCTAAAGATTGAACTGTAACATCAGAAAGTTCTGAGTCTATTCAAAAATGCCTATGCTTCAATCGCATGATAGCCATCTTTATTTGCTCAGTTGGATGGTCTTATAAAAATAATACAGATATAATTTTATTTGTATAATATTGAGTCTAATTTAGCCCAAACCTCAAGAAAATTTACAATTATATTGCCTACTCCCTTTATTATATCATAACTTTATTAATCCAACATATTTCTCAGACTAGTACTTTAGGATGTTAGGACTGGATATGTCTAATTGTTTCAAAAAGTATTATTGGGTTTATTCTTTGCTCACTTTATTTCCTATATATTAACAGATAGTAAAGGCATGAGAAATTTGAACCAGAATCCATCAACAGTTACACTGTGAATTTATCACTTTTGTCAAGAGACATATGCAATTACTTTACTTGTACTGATGCAGAAATTGATCATGCATTAGGGTGCTGTTACTCTGTTTCCACCATTGTGAGGTTATATACTTTCCTTAAACCCATTCTGGAAATATAGTTTTATTTGGTATAGAATTTCCAATGGACACCTATTTTTTTTCTCCTTTCTCTTCTGATGGTGTTATTTTAAATTTGATGTCCTTCAATTTTTCTTTCTTTTCTGGGTATTTCTGAGATGTATGTTTCTGACATTTGAGAACTTGACTCTAATATTGAAGGTTAAGTATTTCTTTATAGTTATGTTGATTGAGATTTGTTGGGCTAAGGATTATAATTAAAACAAACCTCATATAATAGTGTATGTCTCTGGTCCCAGCTACTTGGGAGGCAAAGATAGAGAAAGCAGGGCTCCAGTTCACCCTGGGTATAGTTAGACTGATACATTCTTTGCATAGAAAAGTTAAAACTGAAAGACCTAGGGAGGAGGATTAAACTGGTGCAGTGCTTGGCTAAGAAGGAATGTGAAGGGTAAACGAAGGAGGAGGCTGCAATGCTTGATAAGAAATGTACGCATTAACGGGCCCATGTAATTGTAACCCCTCTATACAGTGTGTTCACAAAAAATAAAAATTAAAAAAAAATTAAAAAAGAAGTATGCAACCATAAGTAAAATAAATTTCAACTACTATGTCTGCATAATTTTTCTCTAGTTCCTATGTTTATCACTCTACAATCCTACATAGTAAATGAATTTTTGTACCTTTTCCTGGAGCTTGAACTCAGGGCCTAGGTACTGTCCCTTGGCATTTGTGCTCAAGGCTAGTGCTTTACCACTTGAGTCACAATCCCACTTCAGGATTTTGGTGGCTATTTAGATATGCGGCTCATGGATTTTTCTTGCTGTGATGGTTTTGAACTTCTGTCTTCAGATCTTGCCTCCTGAGTAACTATGATTACATACATGAGCCACCAGCTCAGGCAAGTATATTTTTCATAATAGTGTACATGTTATCAAATTGGCTTTTTCCCACTTCTTTTACTGTGCTAAATATCTTACATATTCTCAGCTTTATATTTTTCTTTTGATTGGATTGCTCAGCTATTTAAGGTATCTAGTATTTCTAAGCCCAAGGATCACAATAGTTTGCTTTTAGTTTAGTTTAATGCCAGTTTTTAAACAAACATCATTATAGACACATTATATAATAATACAAAACATTTAGTTTACATATTGTCCCCAAGTGAACCTATTTTTGTAACAATGACTTTTGGCCCCAATCTAGAATCCAGGGGCTCCTCCCTAATTTCTCCTCAATGAACCTTTTCCTTTTCCCCAGTGGCAGACACTCCTGATTTCCACTGCTTATCTATCAATCTTTGGTTTTGGATTTTATAAAAATGAAATCATGCATTATATGTTTATTGACTTTTATTATTTGACTCAAAGCTATGTTTGTGACATTTATAAGTGCTGTTTATTATGCCTAGAAGTATATGGAATACTGTATGACATATAGTATCCCATTCTGTAAAAGTTCCACACATTATATTTTATTGTTAATAACAGCCCATTTTTTTTACAGTTTGAGAAGTTTCTTCTGTAAGCCTTTTTCCCATACACCTACTCACTACAAATTGTTTCATAGAATAGCAGTGAGGACTCCCTAATTTCTCATGGCCATTGTCAGAGCAGCTTGGAGTAGTCATGTTTCACATTTTCACTGTGATTGGTATTGAAGGTTTTTTAACATCAATTTACTTGATTGACATTTCTGTAACCAGGCAGGCAGTTTTAATTTCTTTGGTAATGAAAGATATTATGTACATTTTTCATTTTTGTGCTTGGTTCTCTGAATATTCCTTCTGATAAATTACTCATTAAAGCATTGATCATTTAAAACATTGGGTTGCTGAATTAGTCTATCAATTGTTTTTTATTTATGTTAAGAAATTTGCTTTATTAATGGTAAAAATCAGATATTCATAACTCTTTCCATGGAAGGACATAAATAATTGCATATAAATTACTCAATTTTTATATGTCTTATCTGGTTGAACAAGATATTATAATTATATAAATATTATGTATGTATATAATCTTTCTTATAGCAAGATACAAATCTTATACCAATTCCAGATTAACATATTAAAGATGTATTAACAGAGCCACATGTGTACCTTGAACTTTAAATACCTAAATCCTAGTACCATAAGATATACCTGAACTCGTATCCTATTAAAAAAACCTCTACTTCTCATTTAAAGGTAATTCTATTCTTCCAGCTGATGGAGTCAGATCTTTGGATCTTCATTTCATCCACTACTTCACATTGAAATCAGAGAATTTTTCCTCTCTCCAAAAATAGAAAGTGAACTTGTGACAAATTAAGCATAGTTCATCACTCCACTCTATCATCTTTGGCTCAAGATACTAACAGTCAGTAGTGCAATCAAGAGACACAATTTGCAATAGTGTCAAATAATTTTCTTGTTACTCTTTCTTCGTTAGACAAGTGTAGTCCCAATGGAAATGTTGAGAAAAATATAAACTATACAAGTAAATATGTATGAATATGTGTTTATGTGTACCTATGTTTGCTTATACATATATATGCATATCTATAATATACATGAATTGTATATAAATAAAATATACAATACAAAATCTGATCTAAGCCACCAAAAAAAATCTCTATTCTTCTTGAACTAAAGACTAAGTACTTACCTATAACTTACAAAGTCTGTATCTGCTACCCATGCAGCACTTTGCTGACACTTCTTCATGAGCTTTCTGTCTTTTTACCTGCTCCTTTGCAGTGTATGAAACAAGCAAGCTTAGGTTTCTTTCTCAAAGGTTTTGCAATTCTTTGTTTCCTTTACCTGAAAAGTTTTACTCCCAGATAGCTGGAACCCTGATATTTTCTTTGATTCCACCTTGTCAGCGGAATATTTCATGATTTTTATATACACTTTTGGAACTACCACTTTCTGACATGTCATGGTCTTTCACTCTACTTTCATATTACTACTTGGATCATTTAACATATTACACACTTTTATTTCTAGTATTGTTTATTACCCATCTAAACACATGAAAACAGATGCCAGTGACTCACCTCTGTGATCCTAGCTACTTGGGAGGCTGAGAATGAGAGAAATGTAGCTCAGATGAAAACAGAGAATGTTGGTCTGGGAAGGTAGCTCAGTGGTAGAGTGCTTGCCTTGCATACATGAGGCCCTGGGTTCAATTCCTTAGCACCACATAAGGAGAAAAAGCCGGAAGTGATGCTGTGGCTCACGTGATAGAGCACTAGCCTTGAGCTGAAGAGCTGAGGGACAGTGCCTAGACCCAGATTTCTGGCCCCATGACCGACAAAAAAAATAAAAATAAGTAAACAGAGAATGTTGGCCACAGTGGCAAGATGATTAGGGCTGTGGCACCTGACAGTAAGAATCTAAATAAAAAATAGCAGAATAGAAAGGGCTAGAATTATGGCTCAGAAATAGATTGCTTACTATCCAGACATAAGACCCTGTGTTCAAACTGCAGTATCCCCCATCCCTTAACCAAGGAAAAAGGAAAGCATATAAGTGCATTTTTCATGAGAGCAATGACTTTAAATTTATTTCCTTTGCTTTTTTTTGTTCTAATTTGGTAATTTTTATATTCTGTTCTCTGAGAATCATTTCCAACAAACAGCAGGCCTTTAAGAAGTTTATTTTATTGATAAATGAGATTATAAACAAAGCCACTGAAAATTAGAATATATTAAAACCTTAAAAAAATCCCTTTTTTTTGTCAGTTGGTAGGCTTGAACTCAGGCCCTGGATGCTGTCCCTGAGCCTCTTTATGCTCAAGACTAGAGGTCAACCACATAAGCCACAGTGCCATTTCTAATTTTTGAGTAGTTAATTAGAGGTAAGAGTCTCATGAGGACTTTTCTGCCAGGGCTGGCTTCAAACCACAATCCTAAAATCTCATTTTCCTCAGTAGCTAAGATTATATGCGTGAGCCAGCATTTCCCAGCTCCAAAAAAATTTTTATAGAAATGTATTTTCTGTGAATTTGAATAGCAATCTATCTTTTACAACAAAGAAGTTTTGAACATGTTCTGAGTACAAGATTTTTGTCATTGTTTACTATAGATTCATGTCAATGTTCTTACCTGAAATAAATGAAGTCTAATAGTCTTCATTTTATTATTATTTTTATTCATCTCTTTTTGCCATATTCTTATCTCAAACAACTCTTTTTTCATGTACAGGTATTTTCAGCATACCTGATGCTTTTAGATATTGAACTAGAGTTATTTTTACAAAGATATGAAACATGCTAGCCAAAATCCCAAATGATAACCTTCAATGGTTTTTATAACCTGAGATAGCAAATTCACACTCATTTATCTATGAAAAGATGATCTATGAAAAGATGAATATCTTTTTTCTAACTTCTTTGGTAATCATCAGAGCTATTCTTTTATGTCCACAGCATGTATTTAAAAACATAATCCCCTGGCTGGGATGTAGCTCAGTGGCAAAGCGCTTGCCTAGCAAGCGCAACGTCCTGGGTTCAATCCCCAGTACCAAAAAAGAAAAGACAAAAAAAAAATACAGTTAAAAACATAATCCCACAGTATACTCTTTTATGTTTCCTACCCTTGAAATTACACATGCCCTTCACTATGTTACATTAGGTATTTATGTGGTAGAGAAATGCTAGCCTATGTAAAGAATGGCTTAGCATATACAAAAACTAATTATAACATTGAGATTACCATTTAATTGTTATTTGTGTTCCTCTGGCTGGTCTTTGGCTGGTCAAAAAGCTATTACATATTGTAAAATCTGAATTCTCATAGACATGAGTTAGTAGATTTATTTAGAAGATTTACAAGTTACAGTCCTTTGATTTTCATGTATCTAATAATTGAATTCCTGTATATTCTAGGGTTTTACTTGAGTTTAGTAGGAAGAAAATGAAAACACAATGTTCCTCTAAAGTAGAATAACAGACAATTTTTATTATCAACACATAATAGTATTTTGACCATTTTGCCAATATCTTGGCATTATGAACTTGAAATATTATTTTTATCCATATACCACACAGACACAGTAGGAAAAGATGGTTTGGCAATGTATTATAGTGAGGCTGGGAAGCAGTAACTCATGTCTGTAATCCTAGCTACTAAAGAGGTTGAGATCTGAAGATTGCTGTTTGAAGCTATGCCAAGTGGGAAACTCTTATCTCCCATAAACTACCAATAAAGCTGTGGTTCAAGTATTAGAGTATTAGCCATGAGGGTAAAAAAAAAATCTCTTGTGCCTAGGCCTACAGTTGCCCCAGGACAGGCACACACACACACACAATTATAAAAGTATTAAATCAACAGTACCAACCTACAGTTTACCAGTTAAGACCAAACGCTTTAAAATATATATTATAAATATATACAACACACTTTCCTCTGTAGTTTTAAATAGCAATAACTTTGCTATCTTTGCAGTTAGCGTTTTCAATATAATTCAACCCTGTTTTGCCATCACTACACTCAGCACTTACTTGTAAAATAGTTATACTGTAAATATGAATAAATACATACTCAGTGTTTTTACTTTCCCTGACTTTTAAAATATCATTAATGGCTGTTCTAAATGACATACAATGGATAAATGCTCTTTCTCATAGGTATTTGCATTATTGGGGGGAAGATATCAGTCTTTATGAAAATTACTTTTGTTGGAATCTTTATCATAGCCATCCCATAATTGCTAAATTCTGCAAAATGTCCAGGTAATACATTTTCCTAGAGTAACCTCCTATTCAAATTGTCTATTATTAGAGTCTTTTGATCCCTGGCTTTCCTAGATTTCTGAAGCTCTCTCAGATTGCTCTGTAGATAGTCAGCCTAACCAAAAACATATGAAACACATATTTCTCTACAATAGGCTTCTTTATGGAGTAGCAAAGACTGAAATCTGGAACATATTTTCTGTGGCAGATTATAGGAACATCCAAAGGATATTCAGAAGGCAACGCTTTTTAAAAAAAAAATTGTGGAGGGGAAGGGGAAAAACAAATCGTTTAAATAGGGATACAGGTGGACCCATTGCAACAATGAGATGTACAAGTCGTTATCTTGAAAACGAACTTTACAACTTTGGTGGGGGGGGGGGGGGGGGGGGGGGGGGGGGGGGGGAGCGGAGGGAGGATGGGATGGAAAGGGTAAACAAAGGAGGAGGCTACAATGCTTGATAAGAAATGTACTCATTATCTTGCCCATGTAATTGTAACCCCTCTGTACAGTATTTTCACAATAAAACATTTTATTGAGAAAGGTTATTGTTACATAAATTAGATATTGAGTACATTTCATTTTGAACAATGTTATCCCTTCCTTCATTTTCTCCCAGGATTTTCCTTCCTGATTCTCCTCTATTACAAGTTCTATAGTTCATTTTCAACATGCTCTAGTGAGCATCACTGGCTACATTTGTTTACCCTTTGTCCCAACATTTCATGCCTCCTCTCCCTCCCCTAAAACAGATAAACATACATACAAGACAAAAGGTTCAGGAATAAAAAAATAACCATGACAAAAGGGGAAAAACTGAACAAAATCCACAATAAAAATAAAAAACCCTCTTGTTTCCATTTCTTGGAGTTCATTTCAATATGCACCACTTTATATGATCATATACACCTAGATATTTGTTCCATTTGTAAGGAAATGTAAAGACTTAGAAAACATTGCATTAAGTGAAGTAAATCAGGCCCACAGAGACATGGATTGTGTGATTTCCTTCATTTGGAATAATTAGAATGTGCCTATAAATCTAAATGCAAACCCAATGGATAGTAAAAGACAAAAAGATTCCACTTTCATGTGATAAATTGAACAGAACTTTAAACATTCACACAGTGAGACCAAAGGAGGATAGTCTTAGGAAAGGATAACAAAGACTCAATAGTTAAGTGTAAAGTACTTTTTAACAGAAATTGAATTCATTTTTACATCACATCTACCATTTTTTGAATAACTTGTTTGCCATCAAAGTTTATTGCTGTAGTGGACCGGTTCTCATTAGTGATACTGGCTGTTATGGAGACTGTATCTTCTGAGAAGTATCTTTCTTGAAATGTTGTGCTTTTCAGAAAAAAAAACTTGCAACAGTTCTTGCCATAGACAACAATAGATGAGGGTCATCCCTCATGGTCCCTCAAGTTCCTTTCCTTTGACTTTAGACATGATTAACTCCGTTATGCTTCTGACAACTTGGACATCCTTAGATTTTCTTTCAAGAGATAAATATATCTTTTCCCAGACATTTGATTTTTTTCCTCTTTTTATTTATATTTTTGTATATATTTTTATACTGCACAGTTTACAGTTACATGAGTAAGCTAATGAGTATATTTCCTATTGTGCATTGTTACCTCCTCCTTTGTTTTCCCTCACCACCCCTTCACTCCTCGCCTCCCGATCTCCTCCCCCAGCCCCAAATTGTAAAGTTCGTTTTCAACATAGTGTCTTGTACATCTCCTTGTTACAATGGGTCGACCTGTATCCTTATTTCAGCATTTTGTTATTTTTATTTATTTTGTTGATCATACTCCAGTAGCTTCTCGAGAAAGTACTAATGGGAACAGCGTTTATTTTTCAAACTTTGCATCTAAATTCTTTGTAGTCTATTTTTACACTTGATGACAGATATGCTGAGTCAGAATTATAGCTTAGAAACAGCTTCAAAGCAGTTTTCTCCCAATTATTTGTCTTCTAATGTTAGCATTTTGAACTTAAATGCACTTTTGATTCTCAAATTTTTGTATGTTTCTCTTCACTAGAAAAAATATAAAATGGTATCATATCTCAAATGTTCTAAAATTTAACAAAAGGAAAATAATTTCCTCTCTCCCTCCATGACAATTTCCCTAAAAAAGGAATGTTTTTAAAATATGTATATGCTCCTTCTAAAAAAGTGTTTAGCTTTCTGAAAATTCTGTGAATAAAATTATATACATAAATACATACATACATATAATGTACCATGAATTTTAAATTTTATGCCTTATTTTGAAAGTTTTTATTTTGAATATGAAAATCTATGTTTATAAATACTTATAAAGACTCTGAAAATCTCTGAGCATGAGGAAGCTTGCTGTAGTAGACAAGTATAGTATAATAATGGTGGTGTCAGAATTTTCATGGGAAACCCTTACAAATGAAGATATATGAACTTTTGTCCTAGTATGTTCCTTTACTGCATAGAAGACAGATTTGGACATTTATTATAGATTTATAGTGAATACCAAAGTTTCACAGATAAGAAGAGAACCTTTTGCTTACTTAATTTTCATCTTTTCATGTGCAGGACTCAGTTCTTCTAACCCTTAAAATACAAGCTATTTTTTATCATAGGACTAGGCATTATCTCCTAAATTATTGGGAAGAGGAAGTAAACTAAATAAGTTTCAAAAATATAAATTCTTTCAGTTTGTTTATTTTCTGGTGCCTTGGGTTTTACTGGAACTTCCTTGGCATCTGGCACTTCCAATCAGCTCCCTAAATACCAACACCTCCATCTGCAGGGAGAAGTAATTAACTTCCAGAAATGTACCAATTTATTGGAGAGACAGAGGGAAATAGTGATTTCAAAATGCAGAGTATAACAAACTAGAAATATTGGAGTGAATGACAGAACTTATCAATGTATTCAGCAAATAGGAATTTGAAACATGAGAATTTGGGATATGGAATTATAAAACCAGGTAATATTATCATATAAAAGATTATTAAATAAATTATGACATATAATTTAGGAAGAAAGAATTGGCTTTCTGGCACATTGTTTTTTGTAGTATCAGCATCTTTTTTAAATGGATCTGTGTTATGTCCATCAACCAAACATGTAAACATAAAATAATCCATTTGTGTCTAAGACTAGTATTCTGAGTTGGATGATGTAAATCATATAAACAAAATTGTAATTATTTTAACAGTGATAAGTAATCCCAAAAAGAAATTATTTATATATAAAAATAATGAAAGAATGTCATCGAAATGTCTGCTATTTTGGTATATAACTAATATTATTCATGAATCTGACATGTTACTCTCTTGTTAACCTGATGTAAAAAGTAGATATTCCAGCAAGAATTCAATCTTACTTTGTAATTGTTTATAAACAAATCAACTTTTGTAAATGTTATCAAAGTCTAACAGGTATATTCATGTAGACGAACACAAAAATATAAAAATATTTAATTACAATAATAACCACCTGAAAAATTACTACAGATTCTACCTACCCTCTTACCGTGTTTCATGTGGCCAGATTTAGTTTACCTGGAAATAGCCACTATAATTGGAATTGACACAATGGCATTGTCTCATAACAAGGCTGAGAAGCATCAGACATGATGAATTTGAGACTAACAAATTGTGTTATTGTTTTCTTGGTTTTATATGTGTGTGTATTTGTCTGTGTGTCCAATATCTCTTTTTTCCTTTAAGTTATATAAATCTAATGGACAGGTATGTAAATATATCATCTGAATAATTTTTATAGGAATCAAAAAAATCCATGTTACTAGCTAGATAGTAGGCATGAAATGTAGCTTTATTTCTCCATCTTTTGTATGTGTCAGTCAATTTTTGTTTATGTGATAAAATTCCTGAGGAAATTATTAAAGGAGCTTAGGTTAATTTTGGCTCAGAGTTTCAGGATATATCTGGTTCCATTGTTTCTGGATTTGTGATCAAGCAAGTCAACATAACAGAAGAACGTTGTTAAAGGAAAGCTGCTCACCTCCCGTTTAGTTTGGAATAGGGTGGGGACAGAGATTGAGAGATAGACACTCAGAGACAGAGACTGAGAAAAAGAAAGACACAAAGAGAGACTAGGAAAGAGCATACTTCTTATAATCAACTTCTCTAAATAGATCCCACCTCCTACTAGTACATACATTTAGTCATGAAGTCACCAAATGATGCTCATTGATAAGTTTCATATCCTCTTGATCTACTTACCTATCAATACTATCACCGGCTTGGGACAAATTCCCAACTTTTTGAGGGAAACCTATCTAAACCATATTCTGTTATTTAACCTGCACAGATTTAGATTATATTATACTTGTTTAGTTTATAACAAGTACTCTACTACACTCTATTATTTCATTAATTGATTACATTTTACTAAAATATGAAATATCTACTGTCATGATAACTTTATAGATGGAAAAATTAACCCAGAAAATAATGTACACTCTATGTAACCAGAATGATATTGTGTAACCACAGTTTAAGCCAGTTACTCTTAACTTCAAGGATTTGCAAATAATAATCAGTGACAGAGATAATTATTTCCGCATGCATATTATACAATGTTATTGTTGCTCATAGTAAACATGGAGAAAATGAATTGTCAAACTGGTAAGAAAGAAAGATAAAATAATCTTTAATGGCTTATTTTTGAAGGGATTACATTTGAGGTACAAAGGCAGGGAGAGACAATTTGGTATGGAGTACTGAACATTTGTTAGCTATTTTGCTAGCTGTTTCAAATGTGTTCTCACATTTAATCTTGCAGTTAGTCAGATATTGATATTACCATTTCAACTGGAAGAAGTGAAATTCAAACATATAACAAGTACTCCCAATGGCAAAAGCCTAAATTGAGCACATACTCATGAATATTTAAGACTTGTTTCAATCATGAACATAATCCATTCATAAACTTTTCAAATCACACATAGAGATAAAACCCAAAGACTACCTGTCTATCACTGAACAACAGCAATGTTGCATTACTTTTTTGCCTGGCTCAGTATTCTTGTTGTGATAACTTTATTTGTTCCTATGTGTTGATTTTACTCTGAACACATAATTGATGTTTCTTTTTGTTGTCCTTATGCATCTTCTTTTAAATTAAGCTTTTTATTGTGAAAATACTGTACAGAGGGTTTATAGTTACAAGAACAAGGTAATGAGTACATTTCTTATCCAGCATTGTTGCCTCCTCCTTTGTTTTTCCCCTACTATTTGTTCCCTCCCACCAACTCAGTTTGTTTTTAGACATAGTGTCTTATACATCTCATGGTTGCAATGGGATAATCTGTATCCCTATTTAACCAATCTGTTTTTTCCTTCCCCCCCAAAAAATTATACCAACATTAAATACAGTGAAAGCAGGGGTTATACCATGGGGGAGAAACATACAAAGAAACAACAAAATCACATAGTACCTTATAAATACATTAGAAACAATAGCAAGAAAGAAAAAAAAAACACTTTGTCCTTACCTTGGGGTTCAGAAAAAGTCAGATAAGATGATGTTAAGCGAAAAGTATTGATGGTTCTAAGAAGGGAATGAAGAATGACTGTCACCATGTCCATCTCTGCTTTGGAAAGGTATGAATACTAGACCATAAATAGATTCTAATATTGCTACTTGATTGCATTTGTACTACTAAGTATAATATTGTGGGGAGCTTTGCTAACTAATACACACTTTTGAATATGATTACAAACTCTGTGGCCTCAGGTATGTGAAAGACAGAGACAGAAGGGTGGTTTAATATCAGCACAGGCCAAGTTAGAAAGAGGCCTCTATCTTTAAAAAAAAATGTAAAAGAAAGTTCTGGACATATGGCTTACATGGTAGAATACTTCCTGACAAGCATATGGTTTTAGATTGATTTCTAGTCATATGGATTCTATCTTAGTAATGCTGCCATGTAAAAGCAAATGGGAAAAGGGAGTGACATGGCCAAACCCATTGTATTAGAAAAAAAAAAGAAAAAGTTATAGTAAATACAGGATGCATGTCTAAGAAAAAATGGTAATTTCAGCTTTACAATGATCAGTTTCATTGTTAAATACTAATATTTTCAGAAATCCTGATGACTTCTGAAAGGAAACTTAAGGTATTTTGATTTTTGAAACTCCAAATGATTTCTGAAAGAAATTTAAGCAGTTTGACTAAACTTTTTAGATTTTATTGTTCTCATTCGTTCTGACAAGGAAGTAATTTCATGGTGTGATGATGATATAATTGTTTATGTTCAGATAAACATTATAAGCATGCTTTTCTCAATGAACCTTGCTATTATTTTGAGATGAAATTAGCTAAAAAATTCTTTTTATCTCATAAAATTTTAGGTTCCTTGTTTCTCCTCAAAGTTTAAATTGTTTTGCACTAGTTACAAAACTGAATTTAAAATCATACCATAGTAACTTATTACTTTGCTCTTTTTTCCTTCCTATGTGATTCCTTCCCTTTTTATCATTCTAAACAACTTCAATTATTTTCTATAATTTTACTATTGTAATTATTTGTTTGTTGTCTGTTTTCACAATCATAAACATGAGTAATATTTTCTAAGGTAAATATGCACTCTGATATGGAAAATACTACAGTAAATGCTTTTACATAATATCAACTGTCATAAATTTATAAATTACATTTTATGTCAGAATTGATGAATAAGCTCTGATAGATAACATCCCTTTTCTCTGAAGTTTATTTGTAGTCCATTAGGGTATTTTGTTTTGAGCTATGCATGGTGGTTTATGCCTTTCATCTCAGGTGCATGAAAGATTGAGACCCAGATTCTCAGTACTTTCGGCTAGGCTGGGTGAGGGAAGATATTTGTGAGAGTTAATCACAACAGAGAAAGAAAAGAAAAGAAAGAAAGAAAGAGAAAGAAAGAAAGGGAGAGAAAGTGGGAAGGAAGGAAGGAAGGAAAGAAGAAAGGAAGGAAGGAAGGAAGAAAGGAATGAAGGAGGGAAGGAAAGAAAGAAAGAAAGGATCAAAGTCATGACTGTGAGTGCCTATCATACCAGCTACAAAAGGAAGAATGAATAGGAGGCTCATGGTCCAGAGCAGACCAGGAAAATTTATATCAAAGAGGATCTGGGCACATGGCTTATAGTGTATATTTCTAGCAGATGTGAAATGATGAGTTCATAGTGTTACCCCCCCATGGACTTAAATTTATGACTTATAGTGTGTGTCTTAACAACAATAAATTGCACATGGAAAGTATCTTTATCAATGAATACTTTCAGATTAAAAGACATCCAGGAACCAGTTAATAATATTCAATCAATATAAAATTGAGCAAGACAGCAGGAAGTAGTCCATAATATTCACCATGAAGTTATGTCACATTTTAGCTGAGATATTTAATTTTAAAACCACTCTATATTAAAGGATTTCAAGAGGTCTTAAGCACTTTGTTCAATGAATGTGTATATGTTCATGAATATGTAAACAATTTGCAGTTTAGATAATAAATTTATTGGAAAACTATTAATAAAAAAATTCAAATAGAAATTCTTATTTCCATTATCAGTCTCATTGGTCTCTATTATACATCATTTAAGGCAATATATAGATGTAAAGTAAATCATCCCAGAAGCCACATTTTAAAATATAGAATATTGGTTATTATACAGTTAACAGGCTGCAGGCTGCCAGTTGTTACAAAGGCCTGCAGCATGCAAATACACATAACACAGCCAGGAAACATGCTAAAGAGGAAAGAAATAATAAAAACAATACCAACAAGCCAGTTCAGCTAGAGCTGAATTGGGATGCCATGAAGACTGGAGACTAGCCAGGAGAGAGGACACAGGTCATGATCACAGAGACACATGTGGTATGGAGTCTTGGTGGCTAGGCTGGTCCAGGCCTAAATAGGTCTGCTCAGGGGGCAGATCCTCAGGAAATTGCCAGTCCCAGACACTAGACTGAAAGATTCAGTAACCTATCAGCCAAGTGCCTGCCCCTGACTCCAGGGGTCCAAGCAGGCCCATTACCTGGGAGTCAGGTGATGGGGTGGGGGGGGGGAAGGGGATTCTTTCCCCCAGCATGAAGACAAGATGTCAGACCCTACCATCCACCATGTGGCCAATATGATGCTGGCCAGACCTGGCCTGTGTACTTCAATATACATATATATGACAATATAAATATATAAAGCTAGATACTATATAAAATATAAATCTTATACACTTTCCTCAAGTGAAACAATTCAAAAAATTTGAGTTACTTAAGCATAACCTTGCCAATGACATTTTATAGTGGAAATAAATCTGAGTTCTACTTTTTAAGTATTATAATTTAAGCCATTCTTAATTTTTCCATTCAAACCTCTTTTTTATTAAGATAATAGAATTTTCTTAGACTTGGATTTCTGAATGCCAATACTTAAAATGGTACACTATGATTTTCTTCTGGAGGGTTAATGGGGGAGATCTGTTTTCTCAGTTTTTCTAGCTCTTCAAAATGCTCACATTCCATACTTGAGGGCTGCAACATTCTGATCTCTACCTCTGCTGCCATACATCCTTCTCTAATCCCCTCCATCAAGTCATTTCCAAATAACCTGACAAATCACTTGTTAGCTATAGCACATTTTGCTCATCCAGCCTCCAGCAGAGAACACTAGGCTGTTATTTCCCTGACTTACTGCCAGTGCCACAAAGTGTCAAGATTTTGTTGACAGGAGATCCTTTCATATGTGACTAGAAATATAATATTTCACATGCTAAATCATCAAAATTTAAAAAAACAGTATATAGGGAAGTTAAATTGCAAACTATTTCTGCAAATTTCATTATCCATTGCATTCTTTTTCTCTTTCTCTACAAAGAGTATTTGGAAAAGGAGAACAGATCCATGTAAAATACTCCTTAAGAGGACTAGGAAGAATTTTAAATATTCTATAAATATAAATTATTAGTGGCATATTTTGATAGAAGATTCTGGAATTGAGAGAAATTATAAACATAAGCACATGGAAGAAACAGTGTTCTATTTTAAGGCCATCATAAAACTTTTATTTACAAAAAACATAATTTAAAATAAAATGTTTCACAACATTTTAACATGTTTTTGCTAATCTTAAAATATTTTGAGCCCTTGGCCTAGAATTATTCTAAGTAACTTGTACTAAATTTAGGTATTTTTGCCAATTAATATAATTATCAATATAGTAAAATACTGTCATTGAACAGAATTGTATGTAATCTAAGTAGACTTTGTTTTGAGTTAATTTCTTCTTATCCAATGTCTTTTTCTTGGTTTAATTTGAGTGGAAACACTAAAGCTATATTTACATATATTATTTTTCAAATTAAGCTATGCCAGTGTTAAACTGATATGCAGCATAATATAATCTTTTAACTTTTTTACATTTTACTGTTGACTGCATTTTTAAACAACTCCAACAACAATAACAAAATAATTCTGAATGTTTTTTTTTCTCCCCCTCTCTCACCATGGAGATGCAATGAATTTGTACCATGCTGAGAATCTGAATTGTGCCTTTGAGCCCTGCTTGAATGAGGTGCTAGTGGAATAAACTCTATCAAGCTTCAACTCAGCTATCATGTACATTATCTCAGTAAGAGGCTACCTGGGGTCACATTCTGTATTAAGTAGTTTTAATTTGTTAAGACACTGTATTCTTCCTTGAAAACAAATTTATGTTTTACAGTTAATGGAAGAAAAGCAAATGCAATTATCTACCACTTATACTAACCAAATCAGGAGGAAAGGTATTTGGGTAGGACCAAGAAAGTGTGTTAATAAATTCCATTTATCTAATGTAGGTGGAAAAAATAATTCTAGGAAAATATGAGGATAATAACATATTTAGTGTTAAAAGAGTAATTTGAAGATGTATATTAACATTAAATTCAGAACCAATGAGTAGTATCAATTTAGATAATTTAAATTCTGTAGCTCTGTTATTTTCCTTTAAAAATTGTGCTTAATTAACAATGTATAGTATTTTGAAAGGTGCTGGACACCATTAAACTTTTATTAGATTATGAGAGCTAATTCAGCTATTACCTGTATGATTTGTGTATTTTCTTAATATATCTATTTTCAACAAAAAGATGATGCTATTTTAGTAGTTATAATTTTTGAAGAGCTGAAGATATGGATGGATCTTTTCTTCTCAGATACCCATGTTTATTTCTCTACCTCTGCTCTCTTAGGCCTCTCATTTTGGGACTTCACTGCTTCTTCCGAATTCTGACTTTTAAGACATAGCCAAGATATGGAATCAGCCTAGATGCCCTTCAATGCAGAAATGAATCAAAATTTTACTCATCCATCAGAAAGAATGGCATTGTATCATTGGTAAGGAAATGGAAAGACTTGGAAAACATGGTTTCTCTCAATATTGTAGCTAGAATATGTCTATAAATCTTCAAGTAAACACATGGGGTGGTAAAGCAAAGGGTTACAAATGAATTAACTGAAGTGTCGTAGACTCTATGGAGAGTGAAAATAGTATAATTCTTCAAAAAGACTAAATCAAAACCCAACAAAATAAGTACATTGAGTGGATACTTGCAAGACGGTAGGGTAGGTCTGAGGGGTGAGAGGTAGAAGAGGGGAAAAAAGGAAAAAAGCAGGCAAGAATTCATTGTCCATTTTCTATGGGGTTGTATACCTTTAAATTACTAACTTATAGTTCATATATTTCATGCTAAAATCTATCATCTCTAAATAGATAACAATAAGAGATAGAGGCATATATAAACATATTGATCTCAGATAGGTATACATATATGTATTTGCATTTTTGCCAGATGTAGCTGTAGTAGGAAGACCCCTACTCAGGCAGGTAAGCCCACCTAGTTGTCCAGAGTGACAGAGCCCACCGCAACAAAGTTGATGTTAAAGAAGCAACTTTATTGAGAAGGTTCCTACACTGACCGGCCAAGGCCGCAGCAGCACAGGCTCAGGAGCTGATACTGCAACCCCGATGTAAGGTCCGCCCCTGGATGGCAAGCAGACTCCACCCTCGCAGCAAAGTCTCCACCCATTACCTGCGTTACCTAGGCAACTGGGACACCTGGAAGAGGTCACATCTGCATCCGCTGAGGTCACATCCGAATTTGATGTGGCCACACCTTTCCCCACCCATACCCTACATAAGGCCTAGCCCAGGCCCAGACGCTCTCTTGCTCTTGCTGCTCTTTTCTTGCTCTCTCTGTTCTATTCTAGATCTCTCTCTGTTCTTTTCTTGCTCTCTCTCTTTCCCAGCCACGTGGAGTGCAAACCTTGCCTGGTCCCAGCAGGTCTACCCCTTACCTGAATACCACTTGAGTGCTACTGTTCTTACCCCTCTCTGCTCTTTTCTGGCTCTTTTCTCTCTCTTTCCTCTCTTCCCAGCTCTCTCTCATTCCCAGGCCTTTCCCAGCCACGTGGAGTGCCAACCTTGCCTGGTCTCAGCAGGTCTACTGAATAAACCTACCCCTTACCTGAATACCACGTGCGTGCTGGTGCAGTTCTTACTCGGCCACCTCTTTTTAAAAACCTAACACCCGAGCTGCCCACGTGCTTAGGTTTTTAAAGGCAAAAATCACAACGTGAAGCCTGGTCACATAGGCGACCAATGAGATTGTCACACACCCAAAAGATTGCACAGTCATACCAGACCACACGCAGGTGGCCAGTGATGTTACACTTTGTCACATAATGGCTGTTTAAACCAGCCTATCATTTTGGGTTTAAATGACTCACAAATTCAACAGTAAAGCGGGCTTCAGGTAAACATGTACAAAGGAGTTTAGTGGAGTTTAACATAAGCATGTGAAAAAGGTGGAGTTTATAGTAAACACAGGATGTCTCCAGCAGGCCAGCATGGGCCAGATTACCAGCTACCTGTTTAGTTGGTCAGTCTGTAACAGAACAATGAAGGTGGGTTAAGTTGTTAAGGAGAGGGGGACCTAGAGGCATTCTTTTAATTCCAAGAACTGGGCTGGTTGGAGCCAAGGTTCTTGTTTTTCCTATAATCCCTAAAACAAAAACAAGACCTGTAAGGAAGCAGTCCCAGCTCCAGTCTCCTCTCAGGGCCTAGTTAATAGCTTTTTATTTTTTACATAAAATTGTACTTTAAATGGGAAATTTAGCAATCTTTTATAAAGATTCAGTATTTCCTTTTATTACCATTACTTTTATAATTGTTTAGGTTGTCCAGGAAATCAGATACAATGCTCTGAAAAATACTATACTATAAATTCTAAATATTTGAGCCATTTCTATTAAATTATTAAATATTTAAATAAGCTGAACTTGAATTCTATGCATAATGTAAAGCAAATATTAATATTATTTCACCTTTTTTCTTCCTTTTTCTTCAGCAATCTCTGTATCAGTGTTTTGAATATTAGAGACAGATGTATCTTTATTCTATTTTTACTGTCCCCTTTAATAATTGGTTTGTCAATTTATTTACCTATATATCTTATATTTAGTTTTTTTAATTCTTAATATTTCATAAGGCATTTATCCTGTCAGAAAATTTCTTTATATTTTGGGGTATGTTTTTTTTTAATTTAGAAAATAAACTGCTCTTTCAAGTCTGTATAAATTCTCATTAAGAGGAGTTTCTTATATCATTGTATTATTTAAATGATTAATATCTTTATAAAAACAAGTACTTTGGCATATCAAGTAAATTTTTAATTTGCTCAGATCCTCAATATGTTTCAGGCAAATTTTATTATCTTGTATATGCAAACATAACAAATTCTTGTTAGACCAAACAAAATGCTGTAGATATAAAAAATATGGTTTTTATACTAGTCTAAGATTATGAAATAAGTAATATTCCTACATTCTGCAATGAAAACTGAGTTTATTTGATATCTGCGCATATATATTTCTCCCCTATTCTTCTTGTAGTGTTTAAGATTTTCATTCTCCAGTTTCCATTCAGAGTCTAGTTAATGTGAATTATTTCTCCTCCCTAACTTCTATCACATTTGCATTTTATAACATTAAAATTGAGAGTCAAATAGCCAGTATTTTATTTTTATAAGTACTATTTTTTCACTTGCCCAGGACAAGCAATTAATAGTACTTAGTGAATTCTTGTCAATATTGTGAAGTACTTTTTATTTATTATCACTAGTACATGCATGAAAACTTCATTTATCTATATAGTTATAAACATATGACCATATAAAATGATAATAAGTGAAATGAACCTGAGGATAATGGAAACAAGAGATTTTTCTTTGTTTTTGTTGTTTTCTTAATGTATTGTGTGGAGTTATTACATTTTTCTTTTGTTTTTCTCCCCCTTTGGCTTATCCCTTGTTGTCACTATATTTGATTTTGGTACCCTGTGTCTTGTATATGTTTATCTGCATTGGTGAAGGGAAGGGGAACAACAAAACGGTGAGACAAAGGACAAAGTGTGAACCAAAGCAACAGCAATACTCACAGACAATATGCTTGCAATGAACTTTACAAGTTGTGGGGAGGGAAAGGGGGAGAAAAACGGGGAGAAAATCAAGGGAGGGGTTCAACAAGAAATACACTCATTACCACATGTGCAACCCTTCTGCACATGACTTTGATAATAAAATTAAATTTTAAAAAAGAAAATGATGTCTCTATTGGCCATTCTTATTTCCTCTTCAGAAAAGTCTCTCTTTCAGTCTTTAGCCCACTTATTAATCGGGTGGTTGTTTCTTTGAAGATTTGTTGTTGGGGATTTAATTTTTTGAGTCTAAGTATATTTTAGATATGAAGTTCTTGTCTGTGGTCAAAAGCTATGCACATATGACCATATAAGATGATGTTATGTGAAATGAACCCCAAGATAAGGACACAAGGCGTTGTTTTCTTTGTCGCTGTTGTATTTAATATACTATGTGATTTTTTTCGTTTATTTTGTATGTTCTTCCCTGATGGTATAACCCCTGTTGTTATTGTATTTGATTTTGATCCCCTGAATATTTTTCTATTTTGGGAAGGAGAAGGGAAATAACAAAATGCTGAAACAAGGATACATACAATGAGACATACAAGACACTATGTTGAAAACAAACTTTACAACTTCGGGCAGGGGTTGGGGGTGCCGCAGAAAGGGAGGAGTTGGGGAGGTAGGGAGAGAAGAGATAATACCGGATAAACAAAGGAGGGGGTAACTATTCAATAGGAAATGTACTCACTACCTTACTCTGTTCAGTATCTTTACAATAAGAATATATATATATATATATATATATATATAAGACAATTATCATATACATTATTAAGCACTTAGGAAAATTATATATCAAAGCCAAATAAAGATTTCTTCAATACCTGAAGATTTGCCATCATATTTGACAATATGTTTTTAGTGGTATGTTTACTAATATATACCATTTATTCTGAAAATTAAATCATATGTATACTGTTAGATAAAATATAAATTTATATATTTCAAAAATACATACGACATTTATTGTTAGACTGATCCTAATACCAGACCAATATATCTTCAGATAAATATGTAATTATTTGTGCCACATTTCTCTTGCTGAAAAAAATGCTTCTATTATTATTTTCTTACTTGATAATTCAGTTTTACATTGATTAATTCTTGAAATTATTAGTAGAGGATTTCCTGAATCAAAGATTATCATTGAATTTATTCTCAATGTACTGTTACCAATAATTTCATCTGTTTAGGGAATAGTGTATCATTTAATTGGATTAGTTAAAAAGTGAGTTCTAAAATCCAATATTGTTTAAATGGCATGCAAATGTATGATTATGAGATGAGGTAGAATGTGGGGTTTTGATACATGCACATAATGTACAATCATTAAATTTAAGCATATATCTCTCCTTAAATATTTATTATTTCTTCATGATTTAGACTATGCTCCTCTGGTTATAGATACATAAACTAAGTTAGTTTAAGGTGATATTCTTCGTATTGCAGCATAGGAAGGTTTGAAATCTCTCATAAAATTTTTGGTATACTTAAAGTTTAATATATCTTAAGAGAACGTTTTCATATCTACATCATAAATAGTCTGTTTCTTTAAGATCTTTCAATTATATATTTTTTCACATATAGTTCCTGGATGTTTTTGTTCATTTTATTTTTGGATGACCTTCATTGTTAATAGTATTGTTCCAGTGCTCATGATATTACAATGGAAAACAAGTTTGAAATCTGAACATACACATCCATTTGTAAGTATTACATAAATTTCCTCCTTATTGAATTATTTTCTTCTTTTAATTGCTTTGAGATGTCATAAAAGATGATAGTAATTTTGCTTCTGCCTCCTTATTAACTCAATCCTGTTCTAAGTTTAAGGTGACTGCATTGAGTGTTTAATAAAGCTTCAATGTAGTTGTTAGTTTAAGGTGGCATTCATTATTGTTTCATAGAGGAATCCTTCACTGCTCAGCATCTAAGATATCTTACAAGGAAGAATCATTGGGTTTTATAAAAATTTTTGGAAGCTCCTAGTTGTTTTCAGTTCAGTATTTGTATTATATATATATGTTTATCTGAATTAGGGAAGGAAGGGAAACAAAATGGCGAGACAAAGGACAAAGGGTGAACCAATGCAACTGTGATACTCACAAGAGAGTGTGTTGGAACTGAACTGGGGATTAAGGGAAAGGGAAAATGGGAGAAAAATAAGGGAGGGGGTAAGATGTTTGACAAGAAATGTACAGATATGTATGTAACTGTAACCCCACTGTACATCACCTTGAAAGTAAAATTAAATTAAAAATAAAATATAATAATAATCCAGAATAAAATATTGATTTTTTTAAGCAAATGACTCCCTAGGGAAAAAATGTGTTTCTTGGCATTGCTGTGAGTTTGAACGTTCATGAAGGTATTTCTGAGTATATATGTGTTTGTGTGACTATGTAAGTGCACATCACAGAGATTTAAGGTATGAAGTATCCAGTACTTTTCTTTTCCAGAATGGAGTCTGTTGGTATCTCCTTACTAACTCTTCCTTCTAAGTGTTTAGAATTAGGAAAACATACAATTGCATCTTGAACAAGGCCAACATCCTCAAGTGACAAAGTAAGCAATCTCTTGTAGTGATGAGTGGCAATTCCAGAACTAGGATGACTGCACTTAGAGTGCTGTAAGAGACAAGAAACAATTGGTACCATTTTGGGAGAATCATCTAAATGTATATCGACCAATTGTAGGTAATGGTATGTCTATATTGTTTGCCCACATGATTTTGTTCCTATTTTATTTATTACTTTTCAGGAATCTCCAAAATAGAATAAGATTTTGGTTTTATTGATTGTATATTATGTATGATATATTGTCCTATTTTCATACCCAAGTATGACCAGTGTTACAAAATAAAATTCCCTTTTTTGTATTCTGCAAATATATGATAAAATATTTATAATACCTTATTCCTATCATTTTAAAGAAATTTTGTAAAAACTTGCACAGAAATATCTTAATGCATTCTAGGGGTTTTGTGCAGTAGTAAAGTATATTTCTTAATCATGATTACTTAAAAAATGAACAAAGATAAATGTAACACTTTCTAGAGAAAGAGAAATTTGTGAGAAATTTGTATTGGATCTTCAACACTCTCAGCATTCACTTTCTTTTCAGTGAATTTTAATAACTTTAATTTTTTAGTCAACAATTTAATAACTAATTACTTTGTGCAAGTAATTTAAATGTAAGTGGATAGTAGATAATATTAAATAATTGTTTGTTTTGTAAGAAAAAATCATTCTGTACCAACACTAAATATTTTGTGGCAAAAGTATTATAAAGTGAATTTAAGAATACTATCATAATATCCATTGCATATCCTATGAAACAAGGAAAATTGAGGTGATGGCTTAGTTTAACAGAGATGGGAGAGAATACAAGGCTGACATTAGCCAAGATGCAGACACTAGTTGATTATACTTATGATCCCCAATATTTGGGAAGCTGAGTATGGGAGCCTATAAGTTGATGGACAGTCCCTGTAGAAAAGTATGTGAGCTTCTTTCTCAACCTGTAGCTGAGCACATTGGTCTTTCCTCACATACATAGGAGGCTGATATTGGGAGGATTGTGTTTCCAGACCAGGTTTATCTTTAAAGTCATATTAAGTGAAGTATGCCAGACCCAAAGAAATATATGCTCCATGTTTCCTTCATGTATAATAATTAGTATATGTCTAGAAGAGTCCTAGCAGAGGATCACAATAGCTCAATAGCTATGTACAAATGACCATATAAATTGATGATCCTAATCAAAATAAACTCTAAGATATGGACACACGAGATTATTTGGCTCTTGGTTTTTTGTTTATTTTCTTTTTGCTTTTGTTTTTAATGAACTGAGTGATTTCTTTTTTCCTTTTTATTTCTTTTACATTTTCCCCCTTTGTTTTATTCCCTCTTGTCACTGTTTTTTATTTTGGTACCCTTTGTCTTGTAAATATGTTTACTTTATCTGGGGAAGGGGAGGGGAACAACAAAATGGTGAGACAAAGGACAAAGGGTGAACCAATGCAACAGCAATACTCACAAGACAATGTGTTGGAAATGAACTTAACAACTTGGGGGGTAGAGAAGTGGGGAGGAAGGGAAAGTGAGAGAAAAAGAGGGAGGAGGTAACAATGTTTGAGAAGAAATGCATTCATTACCGTACTCATAATTGTAATCCCTCTGTACATCATTCTTACAATTAAAAAAAGATAGAAAAAAGAATATAGTTCTCCTAAGAAATTTTCTAATTTTTCATTATTTTTAATTGCAATTTTATTAACTCCCTTTTTTACAGTTTTCACATTAAATTTTTATCTAAATTATTAACTTAGAACTAGAGGAATGTATTTATTATTGGTTTAATAGTACAAACATGCAATTCTTGTTAACTAGAGCGTAAACTGAGGACTCCAAGGTTTGCAGACATGTTCTTTAATACTGAGCTATGGCTTCAGCGGCCGTTTGTTGTTGTTCTTTTTGACATAGGGTATAATTTATTTTCTAAGCTGCACTTGAACTAGAATCCATCTGTGTTGGTTTCTCTTGTGGTTGGGGTGACAGGTGACAGGAACCTTGAGAACTGCACTGCTTATTCTGGACACAACCTTCCTAGTTTCAGTCTCCCTAGTAGCTATGATTAGAGTCATAATCACGTTTCCTAACTAATGCATTTTGCCTTTAATTGAATACTCAAAAGGATATTTGATATGATACCTATAAAGTCTTTATCTAAGGTCTATTATTTCAGCTCAGATTGCTTCTTTGGGTGAAGGTTCAGTCTCTCTTTTAGAACACAAATGTAAAGTTGTCATCCCATAACTTCTTTTCATTATTTTCTGTGCCTGAGATAAAATTCAATCCGTTCCCCAAAATTTCCTTCAGCTCAAAATTTCCTTCACTCCTTTTTCCCTGTCTATCTTCTCATTTTCACACGCTTACATGAGAGCAAGCCAGGACTTTGGTAGTGTATCAGGTAGGAGCATTTTCCTTTCATTCTCTGTGTTAAGAGTGCTCATATACCTGTCTGGTACAGACATATATTTTCTACTAATCTCAATTTCTTTTGGAAATAAAAAAAATGTGTGCAGTATCTCAAGTCCCATATCATGTATTCCACAAAAGACTGTTTCTGTGCCCTGGAGTGAGGGAGTGTTTTCATCTTTTATAAAAATAGCTATTTAATCAGTAATTGTACAATTTATTGTCAGTTATTGAACTTTAATGGAAGCTCAGAATGTCTTTAATCTTGTGGATAATTCACTGAAAATAGTGTTATTACAATAATGATAAATTTACCATCGGATATTTTATTTTGACTTATAAAAGATTCATGATTACAAATAATTTTAAAATCATATATGAAATTACATTTAACAATTACATTCTTTAGTTTTGAAACTTTCATATTGTCTTCTTTCATGAATTGAGCAATATCTTAAATCTATTTCATACCTCTGTAAATTTTGTAAGAAAATTTTATTTTTCCTTTGATTCATAGGGGAATGCAATTTTGGTTCTAAAATTTATTTATTTGTTACATGTTTAGAGTGATGACTTTGTCTTATAGTGAATCCAGAGTAACACTTTGTTTATCTACATATATCCCAGAGTAATCAAAGAGTTTTATTCTAGTATTTACTGTAGATTGTTTATCAACCACAGCTCTTGGATGTAATGTGGATTTTGGTCATGGTCTGCTTCTTCACATGAGGTTGAGTGGAATACTAATAGATCACAGAAAGATGTGTTCAGACTGCATGTTAAACATCAAACAACAATATTTCAAGATACTCCCTTACTGTCTTTGTAAAAAAAATCTGGTGTGTTTGTATGCAAGCTTGTGTGTACACACATACTCTGATAAGTTAGTTTATATTTTATAGTTTAAATGACTTTAATTTTTCCACATTTACCCTTATTTTTTATGCTTTGTAAAGAAATAACATACTTTTCCCTTATCTTAAACCTTGGGTTTCTTATCCATGTTCCTATCCATGAAAAAATACTACTCCAGTGTCCCATTAAATTTGTTACAGCTGGGCACCATTGGCTCACGCCTGTAATCCTAGCCACTCTGGAGGCTGAGATCTGATGATCGCAGTTCAAAGCCAATCTGGGCAGAAAAGTCCCTATAAGAATCATATCCAATAAACCACTCAAAAGCCAGAAGTGGTGCTCTGGTTCACGTGGTAGAGTGCTAGCTTTGAACATAGAGAGGCTCAGGGACAATGCCAGGTCCTGAGCTCAAGCCCCATAATTGGCAAAAATTATAATAATAATATTTATAGTCTTGACTGTCAGATATAATAACATTCGTTTTAAATTACAAGTAGACATAGATTCACTTTCTTACTACTGTATTTTCCCCTTCACTATTCCAAATGAATTTTCTGATATTTTCTAAGAAATCATAATATCTTCCCACCAATAAGACATTTATAGAGCACATCAGCAGAGATTCTTTATAGTGTCATGAGTGAATGATATTTTATATTAAGTATCATCTTAATAAATTATGCTCTGAAATTAGATATAGTGAACCAATTAATCCCATCTGTTCAATCCATGCAAGACTGTACATTCTTTTTTTTTTTTTTTGGTTAGTCTTGGGGCTTGAACTCTGGGCTTGGACACTGTGCGTGAGCTCCTCAGCTAAGGTGAGCATTCTGCCTCTTGAGCCACAGTTACACTTTCAGTTTTCTGGTTATTATTTGGAGATAAGAGTCTCAAGGACTTTCCTGCCCAGGCTGGCTTTGAACCTCGATTACAAGCGTGAGCTAAATTCTTTTATAATTATAATATATAATTATAATATATCGTATATATTTATTATTTATAATTTATATGATATATTATATTATAAATAATATACATAATATTATATATCATATATATTATATTATATATTTAGTATATGTAATATATAATATATATTCATATATATTATATATCATATATGATATATTATAATTATATTGTGAATATATTATAATTATATATTGTATATAATATATAATATATTTATATATTATGATATATTATAATTATATTATACTATGAATATATTATAATTATATATTGTATATAATATATATTATATAACAATATAATATATTATAACATATAATACAATAATATATATAATATATATAACATAATATATATTATATGTAATATAATAAAATATAATATATATAATAGTATATAATATATAATATCTATTATAATAATAACATTATATATTGTATTATATAATATATATTATATTACATAGTATTATATATTATGTATTATATATTACTATATATTATATCATATATTACATATTATGTATTATATATTGTCATATATTATTATTTTATATATTATATCATATATTATATATAATTATATTAAGCATAATATAATAATATATAATATAATAATATATTACATATGTAAAATAATATATTATATATAATATTATATACTATATATAATACATATAATTATAATATATAATATATAAAATATATGATAATAATATATATAATATTACATATGTAGCCACATTCTTTTATAATTATAATATATAATTTTAACATATAATATATAATTATAATAATTCATTTTTCATTTAAATTATTATAATTACAATTGGCAAAGATAAAATAAGATCATTATACAACTTTTAAAAAAGGCAACACACTGAATACACTTCAACATAATATTTCGCATATTTTTGATGGAGCGTCTCATTCTGTAGTTCAAGCTGGCCTCAAATTCACAATTCTCTTGCCTCAGCCTTCCAAGTGATTGGATTACAAGTGTGGACCATGACACCAGCTTTAATATTCTTGACAAACAGTAAGAGAATAGATTCTGCTTTGTCATAAAGTGGCAAGTATGTGAAGCAACACACACAGTGATTAGTTTGGTTTAACCATTTTTCTTTTACACATACACACAGACAAATTTACACAAACATTGTGAACATATCATATTGTATGAGATATCTGTCAATTTTTTTAAATTAAAAAATGAAGAAAATATGTTTTTATTCTCTGTAATTACTTGTACAAAGGAGTTGCCATTTGACAAAGCAGTTTATGAATACAACACATCTTGATCAGTGTCACCCCTTTCATCATTCTTTTTCTTAATTAATTATTTTTTATTGTGAAAATACTGTACAGAGGATTTACAATTACATGAACAAGGTAATGAGTACATTTCTTATGAAGCATTGTTGCCTCCTCTTTGTTTTCCCCTCTTGTGCCCCCCTCAAAATTGTAAAGTTCTTGGTCTCATACATTTGCTTTGCATGTCCCTCCCCGAGATGTAACCCTTGTTTTCACTGTATTTGATGTTCGGGAGGGGAAAGGAAAAAACAAAATGGTTAAGTAGAGATACATCTGTCAATTTTTAGAAGGAAGAAAAATTAATTTTGCATCAAAAGAACAAATCCTGAATAAGATAACTTCAAAATCAAAATTTGCTATTTATGAAAGATATATTTATAATTGTTTTCTTTCATAAAAATGGTACCCAGATGGATGGATGTATCTATTTCTCTTGCTGTCTATCCATCTATAGATTTGTTCCTATTCACATTCAGTTTCAATTACTCTGAGTGTGAGGCTGCATGACTGTTGTTATTCTGGGAAGTGGTATGGTACAAAAACAATCTGGAGTACAACATTAGATTTAAATGAAAGGAAATTAAAGTATTACTGTTTCCCCACTTGGCATTGAAATAAAAAAAAGCAATATTTCTTCAGCGATTGAAAATACAGGTCTTTTGTAATCACAGGAACAGGCAAAATACTTGGATTCTGTTTCTTTGCATGAAAAGTGGAATCCAGAGAAAGGACTTGAATTCAGCTGGTATCTTACTTCTAATCTGCAGAAGAACGTGCCACAGGTCAAGCTCTCATTGATCATGGTGCAAAGGAACTAGACAAACAAGATCTGTCCGTTGAATTTTGCCAGGAATAGTAACCAGTAGCAGTGAAATACATATACAGGAATTCAACTTCTACTGGTATTTCTTGGTGTGCCACATCATCATCAATACTACTGTCTCAATGTGACAGTCAAGTTTTGTACCCAGCAGGCTAGAATGATGAAAAGTGTAAGTGTTCCAGTTAGACTTCTGCACTAATCTCCTTAGAAGAAACTTGTTAGTTTTTTGGTGTGTGTGTTTTTTTTCAGGTAAATAAGTTTTATTTGCTCAAAAAAATCATTCCTTTCTCACTGTGCCTCAGAATTTCACAAATAAAGCTATCCCTTTTGCTCTGACCTTCTTTAGAAACATTGTACAATCATTCCACCATTTCTTCTTGCGTAAGGCAATTTTTATTCCTGACTTCATATTTCAAGTCTGTGAATGTTCTACTGAGGGCTGTAGTGTCTACTTCTGTACCAGACTGAGATGCCATTTCAGTGCTTTTATGAAAGTTCTTATTATTTATTGTATATACACCCATTTCAGAATAAGCTATTCTGTAACTACTATGGAAGGATATCCAAGAGTCCATGGATGATCTTTGTTTCAAAAGTGTAAATAGGTTTTTAATCTAGTGATTTTTCAGTGTTCTCCATGGCTACTTTTCTTAGTACACTGATCTCACTGATCCACACAAGGGCTTGCTCTCCACTTACAGTCTCAGACTCCATTACCAACTATACATTCTTAATACAAATTTCTTAAAGTTCAATATTGTATAAATGATCTTTAAAAAAGAAAGAGAGAAGTCAGTTCTGACAAAAAACTTTTTCTCAGAGGGTATTCTTTTTGTCAGTTACAGCCAGAAATTTTAATATCTAAAGAAAGGCTGCTTCACAATTGCTCATGAACAATGAAAGCAAATACACAAGTATAAAGCAAATGTTGATATTAATTAATGGCTTATGTTCCACTGGAATGAAAAAATCATTATATAAGATGAAAGTCAGAATGAACCTCAATGTTTTTTCTCATATACTACACATGAATATTAGCCTACAAAGGAAAAAGTTACCAAAGAACAAGGAAGCATTTTAAGGATATTCATATGTTCTAAAGTAGTCATAAAAATTCCACTGTCATTAATGAAAGTCATATTTGTCATATTTGATCCTTGGGATTGTTAAGTATGGCAATGGAAGGAAAGAAATGCCTTAATTTTACTGGAATGGTAGCATTGATTTGATTTTTCTTACTTGGTTGTTCAGTAATATTTAAGGAGTTAATATCTTTTTTAAAACTACTAGACAGAGAAATGGCTTAAGTTTTGAGACAATTTTATGCCATAATTCATGGGGCTTTTACTGGGACAACTGTCCTCCTGTGTGGCTTCTGGCCCAGAGAACACCGCCTATAATATAATATTTTCTTCCAGTATGATTCTTTCAAAACTAAATGGCGATTTTAGTTCTGTGGTGTCATTCTGAGGTAGGTTGTAATTAATTACAATTAATTACAATTTAGCTATGGCCACCACAGTCATTTAATGCTTTTATAACACAAAGTATGGTATCAGGTTGCTAATTGGCCTCATAATTTATAAGGTGTTTCTGTTCACATTAGCATGGATTTACCTTTTTATTCTTTACTGGTCTTGTTGGCCAGAGTTGGGATCAAGAAGTTGGGTCACTATTCACTCCATCTGTCTGTAGTAATCAGTGAGGCTCTAACTATCCATTGTTTGGTAACAGATATCTCTGACTGTTAATGATGATACTGTCTGAATGTGTGACTCAAAGCAGAAAGAACAAAATGGAAATTGATCTCCCTCAATATGAGATGGACTCATAACTACCATGATCTCTTAAGATTATGAATGTATTTGTCACTGCTGTGGGAATGGCTTGGGCATATCAGAGGACCCACCTTTTCAGTGGCACTAAGTCTTCTGGACTTAACTAGCAAGTGTTTCATACTTGACTATAATTTCTCCCACAGAAGCATTTAGAAGACAAAGGACCAGTGTCCAGTGTCCTTCCGTAAAACAAAGGTCCTCACTAGCTGTGTTGGATCAGACAGGGGCAACTCTTCCAACATTTTCTAAGTCCAGTATAAACCTCCAACTCTCTAGAGTACACAACCAGGCTTGTAATAGGACCAGAGCTGACTTTTCTTGTCACTCTACCATAAGGTCATGTTTGAGTCAGATATCAATTAAACACAATTAAGAAGTGTAATATTTATTTTTCAACTGAATCCAAGAACTAAATGATGCCCCTCTGTATTTAATTAGTCTTCTCTAACACTATTTTTAAAATAAAACAAGAGTGACTCTGATTTAAAAGGCTCATGAGAGGAAATGTAACAACCACCATTTAGATGAAGAAAAGGACAAAAGAGATCCAAGCAAACTTTCATTGGTAGGTCAAGGGACCCTGGAATTTTTCATGGTGTGCTTATCTCATTCCAGGCTTGCCACTCATTGTGCCTGTCCAGGTTTATTCTCTGTTTAGGCATCTGCATTTCTTTGCCACTCCCTCTTCTTTTGAATCTCACCAAGGCTAGGGAACAGATTGACATAATAACAGTTTTCTGCCTATATCCAGAGCACTAATGGCACATTTGCAGTTATAAATGAATAATCTTGAAGATTCCCTAGTAACTTGATTGATATACATACTCCTCATGCACAGAACCTATTACTTTACTGACGGAGAATAATATAAATTCAACTTTTATTTTTTTACACACAAATTAATGACCTGGGTATTTTAAGGATATTTTAAACTAAAAATAGAATGAAATACTTTAAGATAGAAGATGGAGTAGAAGCAAAATTAACAAAACTCTAGATGTCCAGTTAGAGGAGTATGTTTTAATCCTTTTTCTCTTAACTATAACCGAAGGTCTGTTACTGAGACTGTGGAAAGAAGAAAAGTTTTGTTTTCTTTTACTTTATTTTGTTTTATTTTTTGTCAGTTATGGAGCTGGAACTCAGGGCCGGATAATCTCCTTGAGGTATTTTTTGTACAAGGCCAGTGTTCTATCACTTTGAGCCATAGCTCCACTTGTGGTTTTTTTCATGGTTAAGTGGAAATAAGAGTCTCACAGACTTTCTTATCCTGATCGAAACATGATTCTCATATCTCAGCCTCATGAGTAATTAGGGTTACACGAATTTTTAATAGCAACATTCAAATCATCACAGCTAGGAAAAAGAGTTTAAATGAATGTCAGTGACTAATGTCTATCACTGAATCCACCCAGAAGTCTGAGATCTGAAAATTGTTCAAGACCAGCCAAGGCTGACAAAACACTGATACTCTTATTTTCAATTATCTGGCAAAAACTGTAGAAGTGTACTTTAATAGTAGAGCACATGACATTAGTGAAATAAACAAGTGCAACCACAAGCCAAGAGTCCAAGTTTTTGTACTGCTGTGAATTCATCTGTGCACAAACACACGTACACACACACACACACAAGCACACACACATGCACGCACGCACACACACACACACACACACCACAAGGAGCTCACAGTTCCACAAGCTGGGGAAATCTTTGAGCCTATACCTCTGTTATGGTACTTCTTGCTGGTGGACTCTCTGCGCTGTCTCAAAGTATTGTAGGCTATCCCATAGTGAAACAATGCCATAGTTCAGAACACTCCTGCTATTAGTATAAAGCTACAGTCCCAACTTATGATTCCATGTTTTTCTTAGTTCCCAAATATCCCACCTCTTAGTACCATATCAATCCATATCTTCCCACTCATTTAATGCCTTTTAAGAAAAATTAAATTTCAACATGTACTTTTAATAGCGACTTTTAAACTATCTCACTTTCCTTGTGAACAAATCCCTGGTTATGATTTTCTATTAGATAAAGTTTGAAGCAAACATCTTTAGATCCTTTTCACATTTGGAACTCTGTAGTAGTGTCATAGTGCACTAAAAATATTATGCACAATGCAAATTACAGTTGCAGTTTTCCAAGGTTAGAGAATTTATAATAGTGTTATTTATCCAAAGAACACAGCACCCCATATAAGCCATCAGTTCAACTGATTTATTATTCAGTATGATTTAAGATTAGATGAAAAAAGGAGCAGGGCAAGATTGTTTGCCTGTCCATGATTATATTGAATTTTGTGAATAAATCTGCACATAATCATAATAGGCCTGTTCAGATAAATTCTATTACTTAAGGGGTTGCACTGGAGCTTATACAGAATATATTGCATTTTAGACTGATTTTAACAAAAAAATCTCTTATTTAAACTATGTACTTCATGATATATAAGGAGACTTTGCCTTCCATCAGAATAAGGTCTCTAAAATCAGACTTCCCTGATTAATTTTTACATTATGAATTATTCATCATTTGTTCATTATGAACTAAATAGACTGATATTACAGAACTCATAAAGCAAAATAGAAATGTAGCACTAAATCGAAGCCAGCCATTTTGGAAGCCAAGCTCCTTTTATTTCCATGAGTTTCTTATTCTAGAGAAGTGGTCAAATAGCATACCATACAATTGTATCAAATCAAACATGGGTTTCCTTGTTCATGTTTATCATAGACTTGAATTGCTGTGCCTGTGAGCTTGAAAACCCACGGGAGCACTGCTGCATGAAAGCAGTAAGATGGCTTTGCAAGCTAGAAATGTGATTCAAATAAGGTTATTGGTTTCTTGATTGGTTGACTTTGTTGTGCTTCTTTACTCTAATGTGATAAAGATGTAGCAAATCTTGTATGTTTTTGTTTTGTTATACAATATTCATATTAGAGAGCATTGGGCCGGGTAACACAGAAGTTAAGTGCTGATTCCTATGTTAAAAAGGGCAGTGAAAAAATATTATATTCAGGAAGTGGGATCCAAGGAGACTTGGTTCTGGATGATTAAACTCAGACTACATGAATTCTAGACAGGATGGACTAGGGCAGAGGTCAGAGCCTGGGAGTGTTTTAGATAAGGTGTTTTCTAAGAAAATACTTCACCTCTCTGGGTGTGCTCTGCTAGGTATTTTTCCCATGTCTATCTCAAAGTAATTTGATTTAGCTTAAAAAATCTATATGAACTATCCCCAAAATAATCAGTAAGAAAATTTTGAATAGCTATCAAATGCTAAATGTCATTCTAAGCTGTGTATATGAATTAATTTAGTAACCATAAAACTCTATGAGACACAATTCCTTTATTAAGAATGCTTTACAGATTAGAAAACTATGTTGCAGACAATGTATTTGCTTCCTTGTTCTTACTCAGATACCATTTTACCAAGTGGAATATAAATCATGCACTTATATCCAACTATTTCTGAACAGCAAGCAAGCCAGAATTGCAAAATAATTTATTCTTTACAACTGGAATATAAAATGTAGTAAAGGCACACAAAACAATTTTAATTATTATTTCAAATTTAATTATAATTTCAAAATTTAGTTTCAACGGGTTTAACTTGTTATTTCTTCAATGACTTTAGCATAATATTTTAATGTTTTTAACTTTTCCATATATTCTCAGTAGTAGTGTAGGTCCAGTAACACCATCCACCAAAAAAGGGGATGTCTTCTATTTATTTTTTAGTCCATTCTTTTAAAGACAGTCTTACCTGTTTTTAATAGTTGTTATATAAAAAGGCAGTTTTAGCACCTCTAGTTAAAAATATAACACATAATGCTGGAAAAGATGGCATTTCATCTGTCAGGAAGGAATAGAAATATCTAATAATTTCAATATTTACTTGAAAAAGGAGTTTTGAATTATTCTTAATGTATATGAAGAAGACAGTACATCACTGCTTTTGAACCTGTGTTTAAAATCTGAAACCTAAGGTTCAGGAGGGTGGTAAAAATGGCAGAAGTAAAGATAAGCACAAAGTACAGAGTGTCCAACTTGGTTTCAGGGTTTGAACCTTCTTTAGTTCGATTTAAAGTAGGACTCCATTTAAGATGCATATATACACAAACATATTAACTAAACTAGAGTATATGCAGTGGAGTATCCTGATGGCCTAACTCATTTGAAAAATTACCTTACAGTCCAAACACTGAATGCTAAGAAATTGGAATAGTGTTGTGGGGGTAGTGAAGAAAAGAAGGGTTAATGAATGAAGAGATGAAGGAAGGACAGCTGTAATATATACGTATATATCCATATATATATAAATATGTAAAACTGGAACTAGGAAAATTAAGGAAATGGGTGTGGTTTGAAAAGACAGGAAACATGCAATCTAAACATTCACACAGTGGGAATAAAGGAAGATATTCTTAGAAGAAGATCACAAGTTCTCAATAGCTATGTGCAGATGATAATCTAAAATGATGCTTATCAACATGAACTCCAAGAAATGGAAACAAAAGGTCTTTACTGTACTATTTGGAGTTCTTTTTTTTTCATTTTTCTTTGGTTTGTCCTTTGTGTCACTGTTTTTGATTTCTGTACCCTTTGTCTTATATGTAGGTTTATCTGATTTAGGGAGGGGAAGGCAAGCATAGAAATGATATAAAGGGTAAAACAATTCAGCAGTGAAATGCACAAGACACTATGTTGGAAATGAACTATGCAACTTGGGGGAGAGGGAAAACCTGGAAAAGAATGAGACACTGTGTAACACTCTTCAAAGGGAACAGTCATTGCTTGACTCATGTAATTCTAATTCCTGTGTACATCACCTTTACAATAAAATTTTAAGGACCCCAAAGCAAATAAAGGACAGGGAAGAATGATCAAAGGAGTGACATTGATCAAAATGAATTATATTAATGAACAGACATGTTTTAAACTTTGTCCAATTCTAAACGATAATTTATATATAAAAAAGAGATATATTTGAAGAAAAGATTTCACTATTGGTAACAACTAATTGTTTAAGATAGTCTTCTATACTCTTTGAATAATACAATTGCAATGTCTTCTGACTTGAATCTACTTTTAAGTCAAACTCTGTTCCATCCTTGAGTGGAAACCTGATCGTTTTTCAGGGTACTGAAATTATGTAAACAATATATTAACATGGCCATTGGCTTAGGGAAGTTATGACTGTAAGTTTATTTTTATTGTAATGATGATATACAAAGGGGTTACAGTTACATAAATAAGGTAATGAGTGCATTTCTTTTTTAACAATATTAACCCCTCTCTCATTTTCTTCCACCTCCCCCATTCTGCACGCCCAAGTTGTAAAGTTCATTTCCAACATAGTGTCTACTGAGTATTACCTTTGCTTTGGCTCACCCTTTGTCCCACCATTCCTGTGATTCTCATTCCGTTCCCAAAATCAGAAATAACTAATATGCAAGACAAAGAGTACAGAAATCAAAAAGAGTGACAACAGAGAATAAACCAAAGGGGGAAAGAAAACAACAAAAAAGAGAAATAACTGCAAACAGTACACTAGAACAACCTCTTGTTTCCAGTTTTTCACTTATGGATTATACAGCATTCCAAGGTGGAGTATGAAACACAGGAAATTGGAAAATCTTGCCACAGAAGATCCTGAAATTTAGCTACTCATGGGCTGAGATCTGGTGTTTGTGCTTCAAAGCCAGCCAATACAGGAAAGTCCATGAAACATCTCCAATTAACCAACAGGAAACCGGAAGTGGCGCTATGGCTCAAAGTCCTAGAGTGCTAGTTTGAACATATGAGCTCAGGGACAGCACCCAGGGACAATTTCTGTGACTGATAAAAATAAATAAATAATAAAATATGATAAAGAAATATATAATTAAAACATCTACAGTGTAGTTTAAGAAGAGCAGAAATTATGTATTCAAAAATGATATACGGATTCAATTTAAAAATTTTAATTAAAGGAAATGATCATGTTATCTCTGTCTTAAGTATCTGGAGCATTCAGTGGAACTCAATTTTCAAATTTAAAAATACAGAGCAAGACAGTTTTGCTCAAACTGTTTTTCCATGAAAAGCTGTTATTTAAAACTTGTATTCAAATTCTCTGAATTGAGTAGAGTCATGAAACTCAAACTTAATTAGTGGAGAATAAGCAGAGTCAGATAGCACAAATTCTAGAAGATAGATGTGTGGACCAGAGCCTGAATTTTCCCAACATTTTATTCATTTAAAAATTATCTTTTTATTTTATTTATTTATTTATTTTTGGTGGGTGTCCATTGCTCATGCCTGTAATCCTAGCTACTCAGGAGGCTGAGATATGAGGATCTCAGTTCAAAGCCATCCGGAGCAGGAAAGTCCTTGAGATTCTTATTTCCAATTAAACACCAGAAAACTGGAAGTGGCACTGTGGCTCAAGTGGTAGAACTCTAGCCTTGAGCTGAAGAGCTGAAGGACAGTGTCCAGGCCCAGAGTTCAAGTCCCACAACTGACAAAAAAAATCTATCTATCTATCGATCTATCTATCTATCTAATCTAACTATATCTTTCTATGTGAAATCATAACTTCTAAACAGAATGAATCATTTCCTTATTATTTATCTTTACACTAACTGCATCTTAAGTTATATCATATTGACAACATTGGCCAGTCTACTAAATATACTAGATTGTGATGAAGAGAGTGTTACTCCTGTTGTAAAGCACAGAATCTGATACACAGGATATTCCTAGCATGTATTTAGTTGTACAAAAGATTTTTCTATTCAGCAAAGCAATTTATGAATGCAGTGTATCTTGATCAATGTCACTCCTTTCATTACTCTCCTCAATCTCTTTCAACCCATCTCTCCCCTCAATTTTCTTAATCTCTTCATGAATTTTATGGCTGCATTTCCCCTGCTTTCCTCTCTTCATTTGTCTATTCCCTTTTTGTTCATTCCACTGTCCTCTTTCAGGTACCTCTTTCATTGTGTACATTTTGTTGTAGTTAGTTTTTCTAAGAAAATCATGCCATTTGATTAATAAAATGTCACAGCATGGAACAAAACAAAGCTTAAAGATGTATTCTCAGAACTGCTGATCATATAAAAGAAAAGAATCCCTCTGGGACTATGAATCACAAAATTACATGTATGTAGTGTGTAGTGAGAAAATATGTACAAATTCCAGCTATAACAGCTGAAAAGGATTAGCTGACTAATCATGTAAAAGTAGTACTATAGTCTTGAAAAGGGCAGACACAATTTCAAAACCCTCAGCTGGGCTGGTTGGCAAAAAGGATGGATTGAGCAGCAAGAGGCTAGTGCAGCTGGTTTTGAGTAAAATAATTATTAAAAAAAGAGATGCTGTCTTCCTAGAAATATGGATGGCCTTAATGTGAAACATTCCTTCCTTTCCTATTACACAAAGGGCTTCTTTTTCTATATAGTCTAAGACTCAGGTTATGCAGTATTGTTCTAAGATAGAAATTTGATAAGATCAGATTTTAGATTGGGTCTGGAGTCTAATAGAATAAAGTAATATCAAAATAATTATTAATCCATGACATTATTCATGACTACTGTAAATTCCATCCATGCCAATTACCTATTCATAACATCAAATTTCTATTGTTATCCTTTGCTGTTTCCCTTTTCCAGGTCCGAACCAAGTTTATATTATTTACACAGGACACAACAGGCAATTAATATGCTCACATTTTAGATCTTCACTAGTGGAATGCTGTAATTTGTTCTCAGGCCCTATATGCCATCAGAATTCTATCTAGAATAACAAGAAATTCATAAATATATAATCTCAATATCTGGAAAAAGGTTACTTTTGATAGGGTTAAATGGAAGCAATATGAAAAATGAAGAAAAATACATTGGGTGGTATGCAAAAGTACACAAATGTGTTAACTAAAATAAGGTAGAGGGGCTGGGAAGGTGGCTCAGTGCATGCCTGAGGCCCTGGGTTGGATTCCTAAGCACCACATAAGCAAAAAGAAAAAGCTGGAAGTGGCACTGTGGCTCAACTGGTAGAGCGCTAGCCTTGAGCTGAAGAACTGAGGTACAGTGCCCAGGCCCAGAGTTCAGGTCCCACAACCAGAAAATAAAATAAAATAAGGTAGATTCCTGGAAAAACTCAACTAATGTAAGTCCTTAGTGTAATTCCTTAGAAAGGCAAAGTCAAAAATTTAGCAAAATAAAACACCAGAAAAGTTTCTCTTTAAGTCTTTAGCCCATTTATTTATTGAGCAGTTGTTTCTTTGGGGATTTGTTGTTGGGGAATTTAAATTTTTGAGTTCCAAGTACATTTTAGATATGAGACCCTTGTCCGTTGTATGGCTAGTAAAGATCTTCTCCCAATCAGGATGGTTGTGGAGATGGGAGGGAAGGGATGGTAGGGGAAAAACAAAGGAGGAGACAACAATACTTGGTAAGAAATGTACTCATTACCTTGCTCAGGTAACTGTAACCCCTCCTCTGTACAGCATTCTCACAAAAAAATTATTTAGCAAAAAATAAAAAAATAGATAAATAAAACACCCGGATGCAGATACTTGAAAGGGGTGGTGTAGGTTCAAGTGAAAAGAAACAGACAAATGAAGAAGAGAAGAGGAAGAGGATGCAGACAAAAATCCAATGTTTATACTACAAAATTAAGAAGAGTAGGGTAAGGGGTAAAAGGAGGAGAGATGGATGAGAATGTTGAAATGGTTGACACACTGATCAAGATCTATTTTATTCACAAACTGATTTGTTAACTAACAAATCATTTGTACAACTCCTTAAAAAAGACAAAATTCTCATTTTCTTTATTAAAGTTATTTGACTATATGACATATTCACGTATATGTGTTGCTTCCTCTTTGAATTTCTCCCCACAACATTGCATCTATTCAATAAATAAAAAGATGACACCACTTAAGCTTTCATGTATTTACTATTTAAAAGCATCAGCACAATATCATTTTGTTGCTTCCTATTTCTGTTTGCATGCATATAAAGTATCTGCCTTTTGATTAATGGACTGTCCTCCTGATGAGGAAATAGCATAAAGCTTACAATTAAAGCACCTATATCAATAAAAGTTTTGTGAATGGATACAAATCTCTTAATGGATAAAGCAAGAGACATTTATTTGCAACAAGGGACAGTTGTTTCCAGATGTCTCCTCAAGTTTTGAATCAATAGGTAAATTTCCTTTGTCTCTGGTATAGGGTCAGTAATGTTGACAGGGACAACAATTTGCAATTAGCAACATTTTCATTCCTTCTTTTAAACATAAATGTGTACACAGTAACTTCATGAATCAAATTTCAAAATTTGAAATTAAAATAAAAAACACTGGGTGAACATCAAAATGAAATAAAGCGTTTTAGAATATAGTGCTGCCAGGCACTGGTGGCTCATACCTGTAATCCTAGCTACTAAGGAGGCTGAGATCTGAGGATCATGGTTCAAAGCCAGCACGGGCAGGAAACTCCATGAGTCTCTTATCTCCAATAAACCACCAGAAAACCCGAAGTGGCGCTGTGGCTCCAGTGGTAGAGTGATGGCCTTGAGATGGAGAGCACAGGGACAGCGCCCAAGCCCAGAGTTCAAGCCCCATGACCAACCAAATAAGTACATAAATAAATAAAAATTAAAAAAATAATATAGTTCCCTTAAATAAAAACAAACTACTAAATATATAATGTAATCTAGCTTAATAATCGAAGCATAAATGACCAGTTAAATTAATTAGTAACAACCTGGGGTTTAGACAAATCAAAAAAAGTCCTGTTCCTGAGAGAATCATATATAAGAGTTATAGCATTTGTACTGAACATGGTAATAGAAGTGTCTAATTCTGATAAATTTTGAAGAACATTAAAATTAATTAGGAAATAACCAGTATATTAGAGATACACTTTGTGTTCTTGTTAAGTATTGAATTTAAATTGTCTTTAATGCTTCTTATAACTTCATTTCTACACATTTTTTGTTGTTTTGAAGAAATAACTATTGTGGATCTACACTACAAAGTCTAATCTTAGAATTTGATATATTAATCTATTTGTTTTTTCCGCTTTATTTGAATCATAAGAATACATGTTTTGAAATATAATTTTATTGTTAATGTGTTGTTAATTTATTCTGTTTTTCATTCTCAGAAGAGTTTATTATGTAGGATCAGATGCTTGAAAACAATGACTTCCCAAGCACATACACTAACAGTAATGGGGAAAAAAAGCTCAACTTCATAATAAGTTTTGTGAATTCTGAATTTCAGTCCTACCGATTTTCCAGAATGCTTAAAATAGTTATTCACTGTGTGAATAACTTTAAACATTGAAAAACATATTTCACTTTATATAATTTTGTGAATGGACTTTAGGAAACAATGTAATGGACTTTAAGAGAATAGTGTAATTAATATAAGACTGCGTTCACTAATTTTAAATATTTCTTAATGATTTTATTCAAGTTTTATTAAAAATATAGGAAAATTTTATTTGGAAAAATAATTCCAAATGAAATCAATTACAAAACATCCTATGATTTGGTTTTATCCAATTTAGGTAGAATAATGTACACCTAAATTTGTGCCTTTAAACACTTTAATTAAATAATGAATATCCAAATATGGTTAACATTTTTCAAATATGAATAACAGAACCATGATACTGATTTCAATTCCAATCAGAAAAATATGAATGATGGCTCATTACATTCATCATAAACTAAAGATGAATATTGTCCTCATGGCTGTCAGCTTCTATAAACGAACATGTTAATATGTATATAATATAAAAGAAAAACTTCCCCAGAAATAAAAAGAACTGAAATAAAGTTTATGATAACACAGATAATTATGAAGAGCATTATGCGGACCCAAAATAAAGCCAACTGCATCATATATCCATGATAAGAAAACTTTTAAAAAATCACAAATTATTGTGATCAAAAGTGTTTTTTGTCAGAGCTGAGAAGAGAACTAACTGAAAAGAGCCCTGGTGAAATATTCTATATCGTGACTATGGCATAACTTATCTGATTGTGAATATTTGTCAAAATTTGGAAACATATCCTTAGATCACCGTTTTCTTTTTATGTGGATTTTCTTCAGTAGTGGTGTTTTCATTAAGATAATGAAGCACTTTCTTCATTGGCCATCTTCATTCCTTCATATCTGCTGCATCCCGCACACAGTTGTGGCATATAGTTCATTTTTAGTCCTTTTAAATGTTTTTATTTTTGTCCTTCATGAAGAGAAAAAATATACTATTCATTTTTCTCTGTCATTTATTAGCAATAAATAGTCACAACATTTCTAGGAATAAAGAATTCAGAGAAAAAAGCCTCAGAAAGAATACAGTCATTGCTATTGAATTGTCTTATTGAAATTCAAGAAAAGTATTAAAAACAAAATAAAGACAATTTTGAAGATTTTTATATACTTTTACAAATTTGTAACATACTCAGTTTCTGTCTGAGTTCAGTATACGGTGGAGGGAAAATGAACACATCCCTTAAAGTTCTTTGTGAAAAGTCCTAACACCTTGACAGAAAAAAAGATATGAGATTTTTGTTAAATGTTTTGTAAATGACTTTTCAGAGATAAAGGAAAACTTGGGTGTGCTGCCTCATAACCATCATACCATCTGATTGGCAGGTAAATATACAAAAATCTTGGTTCAAGATCAGCCTGGCAAAATTTGTGACTTCACAATTCAAAGAACAAACCTTACATGGCAGCTCATGCCTATATCTGTAAAGATGGTAGAGTGGTAGAGACATCAAGATTTAAGGTCAACTCAGGCAAAATTATGAGACTTTCTCTGAAAAATAGCTAAACTAAAAAAAGGTTAAGGGCATGGCTTAATTGGTGAAGCACTTGGGGAGCAAACCAAAGACCTGGAGTTAAAATCTCTAGTATCTTTAGCAATAAAAATAAAAAGGTGCCAATTACAATAGCTCATTCTTGTCATCCTGCTCTGGAGCTTGAGTAAAATGAGTTAGCTCAAGTTTGCAAGACTCATCTCAATAGACATAGTTTGCTGAATCCACTTGTCATCCTATCTACAGAAGGAAGGATAATAGACTTATGGTCTAGGCTAGCATGGGCAAAAAGTGAGAACCTATCTGAAAAGGAACCAAACTAATAAGGGAATAGACATGTGGCTCCTGTGATTAAAAAAAAAATACCATCTACACAAAACACTGAATTCAACACTGCCAAAAAAGACAACTATAGTCAAAATTTATATAATTAGATCTATTTAGCCCAATATATATAAATGTGTATATAAAACATACCTATATCTATCTGTATCTCTCTCTCTCTATCAATCTATCTATCCATCTATCTATCTATCTATCTATCTATCTATCTATCTATCTATCTATCTATCTATCTATCTATCTATCTATCTATCTCCCTGGTGAAATAATGGTCTTGAAGTATCAGGGGGAAATTGAGAAAAGTTTCTTGAAATGTTTCAAATCCAATTTAAAATAAGGACTGTAAAATGAAGAAAGGATCAATTTAGCAACTTAAAATAAGAATCCTCAAAACACTAATAAAAATAAAGTTTGCAATAGCCAGGCATAGTTACTCAGATCTATAATGTTAGCTACTCAGAGAAAGGAAGTCAAGAGTGTTATGGTCTCGATTGAAGCCAGCCCTGGTAAAACAGGAGACTCTACCAGAAAAATAACAAAAGCCTTAAAGGGCTGGGGACAGGCTCAAATGGTACAATAAATAACAACTTCCAGGCCCTGTGTTCAAACCCAAACATTACCCACCACCTCGGCCAAAAAAAAAAATCTTTTTTCTTCAGACTAACTCTGGCACAAAGAAAGAAGAGAGCAAGAATTTTGAAAAAAAATACTAATATGGTTTGTTTCTTCAGAAGTTAGAGGATGATAATATACCTTGTATAATGAGGAGGTAAAATGCAATCTCTTGAGACCTTGAAGGTTTCCAGAAGTTTCCAAATCAGCTGTTTCTTAAATCCAATCTGACATATTTATGAGGGACACTAATGTCTGTAGAAGATATTTAGTAGTTGGGCTTAAATAAAACCATATTCTCTAGAGAGAAAAAACAGTAGAATCTGTTCCATGGATATCCCCTTGGAGAGTCTAAAGAAGTCATAAGCTCAGACAAAAAGATAGCTAGAAAATATAACATTTCACTGGTTGATTCATGGTAATTTGCAACAGTGTCTGATCCAATTATCTGTTAAGATCTTTCTGGCACAAGACAGTACATAAAGTTGAGGAGGATCAATGACCTTGTGGAACAAACTCTACCAGAATGGAGACAAAAGAAAATTGAAATGGCTTAAGGATATAGACCAAATTAGAATTATTCACCAGAGTTTAGGGAGAACTGATACCACTGAGCCACTACTATGTGCAAGTAGAAGGTGAACACAGAAAAAAAGCATTTCAAAAAGAAAAAGCTGCCAAACAAAAAGTGCTCTAAACTTCAACAAACATTTAATTAGAAAGAAAAAGAATCTCTTTCACTTCTTCAAACAGAAACCTGAAAGCAAGAACATTAGAGAAAGGAAAGTGTTGGTCCTAATTTGCTGCTTGAATACATGTCTTTTAAGTGATACCATTAGAGCTAACTTGCCAAATCAATACCACCCTCTTTTCTCTTTTGAATAAAACAAACAAACAACAACAACAACTAAAGAAGCTCCTACAGGTTGCTTGACTTTCCTTAGGTATCTATGCAAAGGGACTGGTGATGACCAGACTAGAAGCTCTTCCTCTGGGCTCTGAATCGTATATGTTTGCATGCTTAAACTCCAGCTCCATGTCTTTCTCTCCACTGTCTCTCAGCACAGGAGCTGCAATTAATGACTAAGCTAATATCCTGTAATCTTTCCACACTGTGGAGACACCTGACAACCTCACCCAGCAAAACTGCTGTAAAAAGATTATTTCTGCCTTATTTCGTTAAGCCCCTAGGCCAAGTGGTTTGGGATTCAAAAGTTCACACAAGGACATGCAAGTCTTAGATAGTTGGAAATCATTTTCTGCTTTTAAGATTTAGTGTCTGAAAAATTTTGTTTAATTATCAAGTCTTTGACTTCCTGGGGCTATGAACTTTGCATAACTCCTCTGAGGCTTACTTTATTAATCTTTAAGAGGACGATGTCCTTCCTGGCACAGAGACGACTTATGAACATTACTTGGAATAATATATGTAAAAGTGCTTTGTGAGTGCTAAAACATTCAATATACATAATATTTTAAACATTAAAATCACCCACATTTACTATGTATGGAGGCTCATGTGAGAATGACTAACTATAACCATTAAACTATAGCTAAAAGGTACATATGTTATTAAAATTGTTTGATAATACATGTCACTTATGGAAGTTAATACAATATTGATGCAAATTCTGAAGATAATAGTAAATGATTAAATACCAACTTGCTAGAGAATAAATTATACTGTGACACTGGTATATTGCAGTTCAAGTATACTAATACACATTCAAAATTATAGAATGGGATCAATACCAAGTTTTAAATGTGCAATGAATACTTCATCTGCAAAATACATAATATAACTTATCTTAAATTGTAGAGCACATGGGCAGCCAAGATGGCGCTGGGAGAGGGTTGAGTGGGCAGAGCCCAATTGATGTGCCGATTGGTGCCTAACCAGCCCCTGAAGGCTCAGGTGAATGATAGGGTGTGACCTTGACAGTGATTGGTTCCTCTTCCTCCCTTACCATGCCACCCACCATTTTTGTCTTTAAAAGGAGCTGCTCTCTGTTAATAAATGAGTTTTCTACCTGCTGGATTTGGCTCCCTGCTGTGTCTGATTGTCTCCTGGGCTGAGGGAGGCTAGGGAATGGGCAAGCGCCACACTTACCTTTCCTCGGACCCAGTCTGTCTTTTGTGGGATGGACGAAGACCCAACATTAAATGATGAGATTTAAAAGACTCCACATAGAGCTCCCCTGTGACCCAGCAATCCCACTTTTGTGCATTTACCTGGATGATCAAAAACAACGCCATACTAAAGCTACCAGCACAACTATGATTATTGCAGCATTATTTACCATAGCTAAGATATGAAACAAATCCAGATGCCCCTCAGTAGAGGAATGGATCAAGAAAATGTGGTATCTATACACAATGGAATTCTATGCCTCCATCAGAAAGAATGGCATTGCCCCATTTGTTAGGAAATGGAAAGACTTGGGAAAAAAAATATATATTAAGTGAAGTAAGCCAGGCCCAAAGAAACATAAGTCCCATGGTTTCCCTTATTTGCAATAACTAGTATATGTCTGAAACAAGCAGAAAAGATCAGATAAGTTGATGTTAGGCGAAATGAACCTCAAGATAAGGACTCAAGTGGTTTTTCTTGCTTGCTATTGTTTCTAACATATTTATAAGGTAATTTTTTTTGTTGCTTTATATGTCTTTCCCCCATGGTATAACCCCTGTTTTCGCTGTATTTGATGTTGGTATAATTTTGGGAAGGGAAGGGAAAAAAAAATCGTTTAAATAGGGATACAGGTGGACCCACTGCAACAATGAAATGTACAAGACATTATGTGGAAAAACGAATTTTACGACTTTGTCGGGGGTAGGGGGTAGGGGGTTTGGGGGAAGGAGCAGTGTGAGTGTAGTAGAGATAGGAAAAACAAAGGAGGAGGGAACAGTGCTTGATAAGAAATGTCCTGACTACCTTGCTCATAATTGTAACCTAACCCCTCTGTACCGTATTTTCACAATAAAAAATCTTATTAATAAAAAATATTTTATGGAAATATAGAGAAATCTCTTTTATTTGGTCATCAAAGACATGAATCCCAAGTCTACCCAAAACATATATTTTTGATACTTCATCCCAGAGTATAGAACAGTTCTGGTAAATGGTAGTGATGTTCTTTATATGAATAAATTATTCAACTTTAATATATTCTGAGTCTAAAATAGTCTCCCATATAATTATTTTATTCTAAAGTATCCTCTTTGTCCTACTATTATAGAGACTTAATGTATTCCTGAAATTAAAAACAAGCACAAGCTCAATAATATTGGAAAAAGACAAAGTACCATATCTACAAATTTTGATGAAATATTTCATTTTTTCTCTCTTTCTTAAATATATCTCTCCTATGTCTCTTTGAAATGATGTTAAAATTTAAGTGTGGGAGTGCATTTCAATGGACATGATTAAATTCAAATTATCTGCTAATGAGTATTAAATGATTATGTAATAACTCAATAAATATAGTTATTACATAATCAATATTATTAGCATATCAATTAGTTTCAAACTGATCTACTATTCATTGTATCCCAACCAATATTGTAACTAATTGTTATGTAAATATTGGCAAGCTTTCAAAATACATGTTAGAAAACTATAATATCTTGAATATTTTTCAAATGGAAGACTAAAACTACTTAATTTCAATGGCAATTCAAAAGCTACATTGAGAAAGACAGTCCTGGAGTATCAATTAGGCTTACAACAATTTGAAACAGATTTATTCAATAAATATATCACTTTTCTTTTTAATCGAGTATTAAAACAGAGTAATTAAGGGAGAAAAGGAAACATTTACACAATTAAAACCAAAAAAATGCTAATATGAAACATAATGAATATTTATCCTGCTATCACATATACACATATTGCTCTTATTTAAATCAATGTTTTGCATAATGTATAAGTTAACTGGGATCAGATTATAAATGCAATTATTGTTTTCTTTCTGTTTATCTTGTGACTTCAAAATTACTTTTTATTTTATGAGCTGTTAAAAATTATAGCAACTTACGCTGATAATAAATAAATAAGGAAATAATTTTAATTTAAAATATTTCTTTAAGAATTTTCTTATTTTTCTGTCACTATTAAGACAGTGTTATCTATCATTCCTTCAACAATTCATTTTTTTTTTTTTTTGTCATTATGGGGCCTGGGTGCAATCCCTCAGTTCTTCAGATCAAGGCTACTGCTCTACCACTTAAGCCACAATGCCACTTCCAGCTTTTTCTGTTCATGTGGTGCTGAGGAATTGAACTCAGGTCTCATGCACCTGACATAAGTACTCTACCACTGAACCACCTTCCCAGCTCCTTCAACAATTCTTACAGATCATAAAACATTAATCATTAATCATTACCACAAGTTTACTTTCTACTCTGACACATTCCTAAAATCAACAGACTAAGTCTTAAGATACAGAATAGTACTTTAATATATGGGTAAAAATAACCTATACAAGTGCACTTTTGTTCTTGCCTTTTTGTAATTAAAATGGACCACTTCGTTCAATGTAGATCACTCAGTTCGATCCTTAAATGTTTACATTGACCGGTGCTGGAGATATTGTAGATGGAAAAGCAGCTGATTAGAAGGACATGGCTCTAGGCTTGATCCTTAGCACCATTACTACTAATACAAAAAAAGGCTACTTTGGCCAGGCGCTGGTGGCTCATACCTGTAATCCTAGCTACTCAGGAGACTGAGATCTGAAGATCGCGGTTCAAAGCCAGCCCGGGCAGGAAAGACTGTGAGACTCCTATCTCCAATAAACAACTAGAAAACTGGAAGTGGCTCAAGTGGTAGAGTGCTCGCCTTGAGCTGAAGAGCTGAAGGACAGCGCCCAGGCCCAGAGTTCAAACCTCACCCACTGACAAAAAAAAAAAAAAAGTCTACTTTGATCAATGTCAATAAATGTACATTATTATAATAATGTCAATCCATAGAATTTAGATATTCGTTATTTCAGAGGTCTGGTTTGTACTGTCAGATATCAGAGATTTGAGAAACATCAAGACCTGATAGTAATTCTTTTTTGCATTAATTCTTCCCAAACTTTTAGTGTTGCATCTGAAATTTTCTGTGGACATTCTTGTGAATTCCAAATTTTTTAATATAATTCCCAAATCATTTCAGCAAGTGGCCTTCACCCTAAATATATTTTTTAATTAAATTCATTTTATTTTATTGTAAAGGTGATGTTAGAAGGATTACAGTTACATAAGTAAGGTGATGAATACATTACTTTTTTAAATAAGTTTTTTATTGTGAGAATATTGTGCAGAGGAGGGGTTACAGTTACATGAGCAAGATAATGAGTACATGTCTTACCAAGCATTGTTGTCTCCTCCTTTGTTTTTCTCCTACCATTCCTTCCCTCCCATCTCCACAACTACACTCCAACCCCCCCCCCACCTAAACTGTAAAGTTCATTTTTCAACATAGAGTCTTGTACATCTCATTGTTGCAATGGGTCAACCTGTCTCCCTGTTTAAACAATTTGTTTTTTCGCTTCTCCTCCCCAAATTATACCAACATCAGATACAGTGAAAACAGGTGTTATAATGTACGGGAGGGACATACAAAGCATCACAAAAAATTATGTGGTACCTTATAAATATGTTAGAAGCAATAGCAAGAAAGAAAAAACTACTTGTGTCCTTATCTTGGGGTTCATTTCACTTAACATAATCTTATTTGACCTTTTCTAAAACAAGACTCTAACAAAGAATTTGAAGCCATCAAAGCTGACCAATTAGAAAGAAAGGAATTTTTTTTTTAAAGTAGAAATTCTTGACTATAGGTTAAACCATGCAGAAGATCGAACCTCGGGGATTGAAGACAACCTAGATATTACAGAGAAAGAACTATAGAATCTTTTAAAATGGCAATAATTTTGGTCATGATATAACCATCACCCGAAAAGATAAATCTCTTTTTTTTTCAATCTCTTTTTACCATCATGTATGTATAACGATTGCAATATAGGGCAATATCATTCTTTCTGATGGAAGCATGTAATATTTTAAAATTTCTCTATCTTTTGTCTTGTATATAAGCTTATATGACTTAGGAAATGGAAGAGTAATCACAGAAGTGGTGGGACAAAGGGTGAATTAATCAACAGTGATACTTACTAGACACTAAGTTGGAGATGAGTTTTACAATTTGGGAGGGAAGGGAGCTGGCCTGGGTGGGAAAGTGGGAGAAAATGAATGAAGGGGTAACACTGTTCAAAAAAGAAATGTACTCATTACCTTTCTTATGTAACTGTAACCTCTCTGTTCATCACCTTTACAATTTTTTTAAATATTTAAATATGAAAGTCTTGTTTTTATGTTTGTGCAGGTACTGAGGCTTGAATTCAGGAGCTGGTTACTGTCCCCTAGCTTTTATGCTTAATGCTGGCACTGTACCACTGAGCAAAAGATCCACTCCCAGCTTTGGAGCAGTTAACTGGAGATAAGAATCTCACAGTTCACAGGCTAGCCTTGAACTGCAGACTTCCCATCTCTGCCTCCTGAGTAACTAGGATTAGAAGCATGAGCCACGTCTCCCAGCAATATGTAAGTTTTGGAAAAGCACAAACTTTTCGTTACCAGAACCCCTGTGATTTCCTTTCAGTAAGTACCTGTACACTGATTCCCATTTCACCTGTTGGCTGAAAGTCCCATTTACCCATACATTCACAGATAAGTCCAATTCTCTTCTTCTTGGTATGCTTCCATTGCAGTAGACCTATACCCAAGATACACTTGGTTGATTAAGTTCTCTCTTGTCTTGAGATATGTCGTAAATATTTTTTCTTTCACATTAAAGACACATGTCCTTAATTTGCAGTTGCCTAGTTTTAATACTAATGATTTAGAACAATATCAGTCATAGGTGGCAGATCAACAGATACTTGGTGCAAATATGTGGTGGTATTATGGTATTGTGTCCTGAGTCATCTTCAGAAATTGGAAAGGCTTTTGTTAGTTAAAATAATTAAACAACTTCTTGCCTTGGAGAATACCTTTCAATATACTCTTTGCCTGATATTTTCACTGCTGCACCATTATTACCCCCTGGAGCAAATAAAATTCTCTAACAGTTATTTTATGTGAAAGACATGGTCAAGTTGCTTCCATAATTCTTAGCTTATATCAAATGATGGTTCAATGCTGCTTTGTTGTAGGCACAGACACATGTTACAAGATCTAAGGATGGGGGGAAAATTAACCTTTTCTCCTCAAGTTCCCATCCTCTTTTCTCAGAATTTCTTCCTCCTTAAGTAAAGCAATTTTTGTAGAGGATTCACAAATACATTTGAAACCACAGTTTTTCTGGCAGCTGTAAAAGAGTGTGATGAATCACATTTGCTTTAGGTTATATGCAGTACTTACTCATTTTCATGGTGATTGCCTGAAGATGAATTTAGTATGTTCATTTGAACAACTTTTAGCATAAAAATGTGACGGTAGAAAAGAAAGATATGGAAGTACCTTTCTCTAGGCATTTTCCAACAGATAAGAGAGAAGAGTGTCAAAGAATGCCATGCACATTGTCATTTCCTCCCTCAAGTGTTGCTTTTTTTAAAAATCATTTTTCAGACAGAAAATTTGGCAGGTGTGTGTAGTCTCATCATTTTATTGAAGTTTTTATTTTAGTTTTAATTTCAGGTGCTAAATCCTTCAAATTCAACCTTGGCTGCCATTCCCAAGTTTACTTCAGAACACATTAAAAAATTATTTTGTTGGGGATTTATCTGGTTCAGTAAAAACATATGACCCTGATGCTGAGAGATCACGAGGTGCAAACCAATTACATGAAACATTAGCCTAAAAAATGAGAGCTGTAGTTGTTGTGGTAAAAGGCTATAGTATGTCTTATCCTCTAGACAAATAAATAAATTATCCTAAATACTGGATATACAAAAAAGAATTTGATGTAGGAAAAATATACCAAGGTAAAATTTATTTTAGTTTCATCAGCCACTGAACATATTGTTCTGCCATTGATGCAGTGTTGGTTCTTTAGAAGACTGCTAAGTTATTTTGAGATTTTTGTTAATTTTATTTTGCTGTTAGGAATTACTGTTTTGATAATGGACACTTTTTTAAGAAAAAAGACTATTGTGTGCATTCCTTAGAAAATGTTTTCTCATGATTTGTAATTTAAAGTCAATATATCCTTACATAGTCATCACCACACTGCATATAAACATATAGTGATATCTTTCTAGATTTCTCTATTTCAGGGAAGCTTTGTAATTTTGCAATTAGGGACAATACCATCATCTATGTATTTACTAAATATTGACTGCTGTAGAACGTCCAATTCGTTCTTAGAAATTCTAGGTCTCTTTTACACTACTCTTCTTAGGATAAATCAATATTTTTCTTGTATTTAAAAATTCAAAATGAAAGGTCAGGCTATTGAACTACAATAATGTGTCCAGAGCAGTGTTACCTGCCAGAGTTTATGCTTAAATATAATTTGAAAGGTTTTTTAAATTTATAACATTAGGCCCAGAAATAGAGTATATTGCAATTGTATACATTTTCTCTCATAGCTGGGTAGCTAAAATATAAATCCTCTGCCATAAAGAAAATTCAACTAATAAAACCATAAAGAATAAAGTGTAAATACTAAAATTGGGTAGTTATGAGAGAAAATGTATAAGATTGCAATTTTTCTCCAGGAAAAAGAGTTAACTATTGAAATTTTAATCACATGTAATAACTTTGTCTACCAATATTTCTCAAATAATGTTTTGCAAACTATTATGACAGTTAAACTATTAAAATGAGCGTTCTATTCACTTAAGAGTAGAAATTGATTCAGTTCATTTTCTATTGTGATATTAGATCTCCTATTTATCTGAACCTACTCTTAAGTGAATAGAATTCTCATTTTAATAGTTTAACTGTTATAATAGTTTGCAAAACACTATTTGAGAAATATTGGCAAACAAACAATTATTACATGTGATTAAATTTTCAATAGCTAGCTCTTTTTCTTGGAGAAAAAAGTTGTATTACTGTTAAAGTTTTAGTTCACTTAAAATGTTAATGTTCTAGCTAATGAAATAGTCATTGAAACTTTTAGAAATGATAGTTTTGTTACTGTTTCTTGGTATTTTTTTTTCATTTCAGAAACCATATTGAAAATAAAAATATGTAAATGACAGCATTGTTTAGTCTTGAAATAGGAAATAAATGTGATGTTGGAGAATGTATTGTTAGTGCCATTCCTGTGATGACAATTACAAAAAGCAGATTTAAAAGGGTGAAGTTTTATGAAAATATTAATATTTAAAATTTAAATTAGGAAGATTATAACTCAAGCAAATATAACTATTTGAAAGATCAATTTTAGTTGTTTTAGTCTACTCTCAGTGAAAGTAATCTGGAGCATCAGAAATACATGATATTTGCTGGTGATTACTTTTCTACAAAGTCATGTTGAGATGTCTACTAAGTGGTAAACATTGTTAGATATTGTTCTTGATACAGTATGTGTCAATTACATATAACCTTATCTTTCTGGCACTTTCCAATAAATCATTGGACATGATATTATTCTAGACCCTTTATCTTCATACACTAAGTCTTATCATTATTGTCAGTCCTTTTCTATTAATAAGGATGTCAACAAACTTTTTAAAATTATGTTCTGCTTTAGTTGCATAAATATAAAGTTACAACATTATAATTAGGTACATGGATATGGTGTATAATAATACAGCCAGAATAGTCAACATTTTCATGCTTTTAAAATTTAAAAATACATAGTAAACCAATAATTGTACACCTTATGAAGTTGTAAATACAACTTCATATTCATGTATAAGCTATATACTAACTAAATCACAGCATCTCTTTATCAATGATTTGTGATTGGGAATTTCAAGCCCCTTTATTCAAGTTAGATAGAACTAATCTTAAAAGGGAAGCAGTCATGGTTGCAAATTACCCTTCACAGTATACACAGGGAGTGTAGAAAAATGTCTAATGTGAACTGGGAAGTGGCTCATGAGGAAGGTAAAATTGATACATAAGAGCAGTTATATTTTTGCACTGGATATACAATCTTTGCTCTTTCAATGTGAGCACACTGTCACTTGAGCTATGCCCTCAATGCAGCAAAGAAGAGTGGATGGCTTAAAGCAAACCATCATTGCAATATTCTTTTGTTTCTATTATAAATATATTTTTATTGTAAAGATACTGTGCAGAGGGGTTACAGTTACATGAGCAAGGTAATGAGTCCATTTCCTATAGAACATTTTTACCCCCTCCTTTGTTTTCCCCTAACAACTCTTTCCTCCCCATCGCCCTAATGCCTCAGTTCCCCCTCTCCTGCTTCCTCACTCCCCCCCCACCACCCCCGTCAAAGTTGTAAAGTTCGTTTTCAACATAGTGTCATTGTTACAATGGGTCATCCTGTATCTTTATTTCACCATTTTGCTATTTCTCTTCCCCTCCCCAAATTAGAAAAATGTATATGCAAGGGGGATGGGCCGGGGGCGGGGGAGTGGATGGAAAGGGATGGGAAGGGATGGGAAGGGGAAACAAAGGAGGAGTCAACAATGCTTGATAAGAAATGTACTCATACCTTGCTCATGTAATTGTAACCCCTCTGTACGGTATTTTCACAATAAAAAAAAGAAAAAAAAGAGTGTCAACAGGGGTTGTACCATGGTAATTTTCATTCCTTCCTTTGTCCATTTTGAAATCCCAGGGATTTGACTATATATATATATATATATATATATATATATATTCATATACTGAAGGATTACCATGTGGTTTCCACCTAGGACATTGGAAGTGCATTTGATGAAAAGGTTGCCAGGCAGAACCTGTGGTTTAAATTACAGAGCACTTGTCTGGAAAGCATAAGATACTGACTCCAAACCCTAGGATATAAGAAAAAAAAAAAACTCATGATAAATATTAGGAGCCAAGGCCAGAAGATAATTAATAGCTCTATGTGTAGAAATGATAAGCAGGATGCTTCTATATGTATTTTTGTACAATAATGGGCTTTATTATGATATTCCCATACATGAATGCCATTTACTTTGGTTCACCTTTTGTGACTTACACAATACCTTTTCTGTCATCTTCTCTTCTGCTTCCTTTCCGTGCAATAATTCTGTGTCTAGCTTCATGCATTTTTGTTATTTATATTCATGTATCTAATTATATTTAAATTCTGCATATGAGAAAAAAATTGTCTTTCAAGTCTGTCTTACTTTAATTAGCATAATGTTCTCCAGTTGTATGAATTGTCTTATAAGTCACCTTTTTTTTTTAACTTCAATAGTTGCATGCTTAAAGCCACACCTACAATACATACCAAGCTGCAAAATGGTGAAACAGCCACAATAATGGAACATGTGCTCTGCTTAGAGCCATAGTATTGAGGAAACTGTCAAGGCTTGCATGATTATAATTATCAAACACAAATCATTATTTTCCATTTTAAATAAATATGGTATGCTAAATATAATTTAAAGTAATTAAAAGTTTTTGATTTTTAACTAACACTATTTATAGACTAACATACTATAATGAAATAGAATTAACCATTAAGTAGAATAGAGTATTGTAAAATAAAACATAGAACATTTCAGTCTCTTATTCAGTATTAAACTTTCCAATTTCTTTTGAAATAAAGAAGTGATTTGTTTGGTATTTTTCTAAGTCTGAAGTAAAATGTTCTTCAATATTTTTTTAAATTATTACTTGTAGTGTGTGTTTTAATTAGCAGAGTTTGAAAAATAATAAAGGTCTTGAGGGAAAAATAGAAAAGGTAAAATGTATTTTTTATCATATTGGATATGTCCAGTAACCTCATTTGAAACACTACGTAGACAGAGAATACTGTATGTATATCTGAAAACTTACAGAATCACATCTGCAGCCATGGTCAAGCTGAAGAACTATCAAAAGACTTAAATTTTTATCTCTAGGCTTTTATGTACCTAGGTATCGCAGATTTGAAAGGATTTTCTTTAGAACAAAGCTTAGATGGAAATTTCCACTTGTAATCTTACAAGAGTATCTCCTAGAAAGAATAGATATTGAACTTTCAAAAATAATTGTCTCATTCTTTAATATTAAGAAGCTATTTAGTAGCTGGGAGCTGGTGGCTCACGCCTGTAATCCTAGCTACTAAGGAGGCTGAGATCTGAGAATCGCAGTTCAAAGCCAGATCATACATGGCCTTGAAATGTGAAAGGAATAGCAATGAAGAATGAAGAGAAGAATATTACTAAATGACAAAATTGTGTACACAAATATTAATCCTTATGTTTTTGAATTTTCAGGCAATAACTACCAGGAGAAGGGACTCATCCCCATTACAACAACTGGATTTTTATCTTCTTGGACATGAGCAAGGATAGAAACATTCAAATTTGCTACAAGGAGCTCTTTGTCAGGTCTGGATGCCATGTCTTTTACTTAAAATCATTCCTTAGCACATATTGCATGTCAAGGCTTTGGTATATATTAGTTATACTCACTCATACAAAGGATTATGTCTTTCAAAAAAGTAGAAATAGGGCTAACATTTCATTATAGAAGGCACACAGGATCAAGTACTATATTAAATTTAAACCTAGTTGGATTAAACTCTAGCTTATAATAAATAACAACACTCAAAATTGATTTTTTAATATATACTTCCACTTAAAAGGTGAATTTGACTGAACATTTTCAGCTGACTTTGCTTCTGTTTCTCAAGCAACACAGCTTTCAGGACTACTTTTAAGAGAAAATTAATGTTTTCCTTCAGTGTATTTGGATGACTCAGCAAAAGAAAAAAAATACTGCTGAGTTGATGACACCTCTTAGAGCTCAAATCCAGGATTTAATGAAGTCTCCTAATCTCTTGGCAAGTGATAGCAAAGCCAAATGTTTTCCTTGGTTAACAACATAAGAGTGGAAAATGTTTCTTTCTTTATTACATTTTTTACTTAGGTATGCTTCTTTTCTTCTTTATAACTTCATAATTTGAAAAGGCTCTGTGATATAATCACAAATATTGGACACAGATGAAGCAGCAAAAATGTATACACATGAAAATTCTTATTTTATTTTATATGTGGATGAGTCATGAAAATAATGGCTCATGATATAGTCACATAATGATGTTTACTTTAGATTTCAGTGAATATTACATTCTGATTTCTTGAAAGTTGAGTCTGTTTGTGTCACTATTTTGTCATTAATCATGAAACCTATTAAAAAAGTAATATTTAGTTTGATATTGTTATTTGAGTTATATGTAAGTCATGTTTAATGACTACCTATAAAGGAAATTAAGCAAACTGTTTTTAGCAATTTTTAGAAACTATAGTAACTACTACTGCAATGCTCCACTCAAAGTTTCATCTCTAGGTTTTGTTATGCTTTGGTTCATTCATTAAGTCCCTGAACATGAATTGAATACCAAATTGAACAAAACACTTTGAAATCACATATGAACTTGTGGTTGACTCTTTCCTGAAGGATTAAGGAATTTTATGTCAAGGTGAGCCAGGATGTGACAGGAAATTTTTCATGTTGAGACATGAATGGGACAACTCTAACTCATGATATCACAAGAACAGCACAAAAAAAGAAGACACATGAGTTAGGTAGAAGATGAGAAAATACATGTAAGGATGATAGATCAGGATGTAAGTTTCATGCCTTACATTTGGGAGCATATCCCCTTAAAAAAAGTTTTAATTAATATGGATGATTCAGGGCTTTTGAGAGGAAGATTTTTTTTCCTTTTTACAATAATATCTAAATTTTTAAATATTTTTAAATTAAATTATTTTAAATTAAATTTTTAAATATCTAATTTTTGAAAAATAATCTAATGTCTATTGGAGGGATTATATGTGTTGAGAAGGTTATCATGAAAAAGAAACAATCTGGACATCAGTGGCTCATTTCTATAATCCTAACTACTCAGAAAGCTGAAAATTGAGAACACCGACTGTTTGGAGGCAACTACAAAAATAAAATCCTCTAGATTCTTATTTCCAAATAATCAGCAAAAAGCGGAAGAAGATGCTTTTGTGAAGTGGAAGAGCACCAGCAATGAGTGAGTGAAAAAGCCAAGGGTAAATTAACTGTTTCATGTCCCAATATAAGTATTAAAAAGAAAGATATGAAAGTGAAAACTGGAGATCTTTCACAAGAAGTAAAGCAAGAAGAGTGTCTCAATTCACCTTCCTAGGTAAAATTTGGAGTTTGTTTGGGACCAGAAGAAAGCAATCATGTGTGAGTTTCAGCACTTTCATGGAAATGCAGAAGCCTGCTTTCTCCCACACCAGGAAGAAACAGATTTGTGAATAAACTATGAAGAGATTCTCGGATATAGTTTAGAATAGTATATGTTAAAAAAAAGAACCAGGTATTTCACAAAATGCTTCAAAAAATTATGTTGCTAAGCATTATAAAATATAAGAAGAAAGATAGGAAGGATAATTTTGTACTTGAAACAAAAGAATAGTTGATGCAGATGGCATTGACATTTGGAATTAAAACTGAAGAAAGAGAACAAAGAGCTAGTGACTTCAACAAGAATCACATCTTTTGTTAATTTTCTGTTTGAATCTTCTATCACTTTCTAAGCAAATTCTGAAAACTTACTTTCTTTTTTTTTTAATTGTGAGAATACCGTACAGAGGAGTTACAGTTACATGGGCAAGATAACGAGTCCATTTCTTATCAAGTATTGTTGCCTCCTCTTTGTTTCCCCTTCCCATCCCTTCCCATACTCCTTACACTTCCCCCCACCCAATGCTCCCCCCCCCCACCAAAGTTGTAAAGTTCGTTTTTCGACATAACGACTTGTACATCTCATTGTTGCATTAGGTCAACCTGTATCCCTTGTTAAATGATTTGATTTTGCCCTTCCCCTCCACAAATTATACCAACATTAAATACAGTGAAAGCAGGTGTTATACCATGGGGGAGGGACATACAAAGCAACATAGAAATCATCTTCTAAATATGTTAGAAACAATTGCATGAAAGAAAAAAAA
>NW_012267233.1:23605588-23634885 GCF_000151885.1 Dipodomys ordii
GCATAGAATTCCATTGTGTATATATACCACATTTTCTTGATCCATTCATCTACTGAGGGGCATCTGGGTTGGTTCCATATCTTAGCTATGGTAAATAATGTTGCAATAAACAGTCGTGCTGGTAGCTTTAGTGTGGTCTTATTTGTAAACATTTGGGTAAATGCCCAAAAGTGGAATTGCTGAGTCATAGGGGAACTCTATGTGGAGTCTTTTGAGGAACCTCCATACTGTTTTCAAAAGTGGTTGAACAAGTTTACATTCCCACCAACAATGTAGTAAGGTTCCCTTCTGTCCACAACCCCTCCAGCATCTGTTATTAGAGTTCTTGATTATAGCCATTCAACTGGGGTGAGGTGGTATCTCAATGTTGTTTTGATTTGCATTTCTTTTATGGCTGGAGAGGTTGAGCATTTCTTCATGTGTTTATTGGCCATCTTTCTTTCCTCTTCAGAGAAGTTTCTCTTTAAGTCTTTAGCTCTCTTATTTATTGGGCAGTTGTTTCTTTGAAGATTTGTTTTTGGGAGATTTAATTTTTTGAGGTCCAGGTATATTTTAGATATGAGACTCGTGTCCATTGTATGGCTAGTGAAGATCTTCTCCCAATCTGTGGGCTTTCTATTGATCTTGCTAGCTATGTCTTTTGCCATGCAGAAGGTCTGAAATTTCATGCAATCCCATTTGTCCAACCTTTCTTTGATTTGTTGGAAAACTTACTTTCATTTCTTCTGTTCATTTCCTACTGTGCCTCCTCCTTCAGGAAATCTTCATGGACCTCCAACTTCCAGCCCAGCAGGACTTTTGAGCTAAGATACTACAAGGAGCCAATTTCTTTGGTGAAGGTTATGTTTTATGACCTTGTGAGCTGTGAGCTACTATTCAGGGTTCTTGTCTATTAATCCTTTTATTTCTCACATGTCAGTGTTGTGTATATTAAGTATTTTAGCCCTGGAGTTAGTCAATTTTCTGCTTCTCTGCATGCATTAATAATTTTAAGAATTCTGTTGCAGGAATTATATATTTCATGTTTTGGATGAATGACATTTTAAGTTTTTCTTTAAAAAGCCTTGGGTTTTATTCTGATATATACAAGTGTCTTATGGGTTAGCTCAATCTTTTTGAGCTTTTCTGATGGGTTGCAATGTGGCCAATCCAGAATTGCATTTGTTGTTGTTGTTGAACTCAGGTCCTGGGTGCTGTTCCTGAGCCTCTTTGTGCTCAAGGCTAGCGCACTATCAATTGAGCCATAGCGGCCACTTCTGGTTTATGAAAGGTTAGTTGAAGATGAGAGTCTAAAGGGGATTTTTTACAGGGGGGAGAGGTTTGCTTTGAACCATGATCCTCAGATCTCAGGCTTCTGAGTAGTTAGGATTACAGATGTGAGGCACCGGTGCCCAGTTAAAGTTGGATTTTTTCTGGGACTAATTTAGCTCCACCAAATGAGATGAACGTATACAATGTTGTAAGAGTTAAATTTTTTCTCTACTCATGCTAATGAGAACTCTATTTCACATATTTTTAGCCACAGAAATCATTTGACCTAATGATTTGTAGTGGTCTCAGAGTTTCCTTTTAAACATGTAAGATCAGTGCTTAACTTTTCATGACAGGAGATAGCTCTGGTTCCTCTCAGTGCAGCCCACTCTTGGACAATATTCTGCTCTATTAATTTAGTGACCTTCATCCTTCCTGAGTTCCTTTAAGTGTTTTCTCACCAGAGCAGGCTTATTCGTGCTGGTTTGGATCCATCCTTTTGTGCAGTTTTTTGTGCAGGTATTCTTGGAGGGCAATGAAAGGGAAAAGTGAAACAAAACCATCCCACTTTTTGCCAATACATTCATTCCTACCCACCTCTAACCAGCCTTATTTAAGACAAGTTTCATTTACCAACATCATTGCAAATTACTCTTCTTGTTTTTTTCTCAGTGTTTCATTGTCATCTTCATATCCATGCCAACTCTTATTTCAAGGTTTCATTGAAAATGATTTGGTAGAGGAAGATGGCAGCCATTCTTAGTTCAGTTGCCTGCCTAGTAATCAATGTGTGTATTCTTTTCAAGCATCTTGTAAACTCTTACTATAGTCATTACATATTATTTTAATGTTATCTGTCAACATCTTATTTTTTAATTGGCTAATGTATTTTAACTTTATAATCAAGAAGATAAAACTACTTCTTCTGAAAGGTTTTTTATGCTGAGCACTACTTGTGCAGCAGCAAAATAATATTTGAGACTAGACTGAGACAATGTAGATGAATTAACATGAACAACATTATTTGTTTTTAGGACATGAATATTTTTCATGTGGTAATTGTTTGGGAGAAAATGACTCGTTACATTCACCTTTCACAGGTATAAAAATAATATGAGAAGTCTAGAAATAAAAGAGAGAAAGTTGTCTGTTGTGTGGGAAGTCTGAGAGCAATATGAAAGAGGGATGAGACCATAGGTTTAATTAATTTTTGTTCAATTCATATGGTGGTGTCAGTAGTCAAAGGTGAAATTTGGAACAGAATAGGAAGTACTTTTTATTTTTCTTGTTTGAATATCTGGAAAGACAAAGGCGTTGTCATTTTACATTAAAAATAGGAATATGAATTTCTTGAGTAAAGAGTCCCTTTGATTTGTTGAGTTTAAATGTCGTGGAACAAACAGATGGAAGCCTGAGGCTTATAGGAAATATTGACTAGAGGTGGCAATTTAGAATAATGAGCTCATGTATCATTCCTAGGAGGTTTATATAAAAGATCTTGCTCTCTTCCCTTATGTCCCTTGTCTAATCTCATTCATTAAATTCTACGTGGAATATTTAATTGCTAAAAAATGGACAAGAAGATTAAATGTCATAATTCTGAATTAATGCCACACAAGAATATTTTATATTTTCTTGATAATTCATCACTACAATTGGTCAAATATAAAGCTAATAAAAGTTTAATTATCTTCCATATTAAACATTAGAGAAGGGAAGATTTCATTTGTGGTCAATAGTATGGAAAATGACCCCTTAGTTCCATGAAGAGAATTCTGTTCCTATGACTACAGACACATTCTATAAATCATAAAAAAGAAGTGTGGCACAGGTAACCAATAAATGTGGTTAACTAAAAGTTGTAGTCTTCATCTGTAGGTTCTTGGTATATGACATTTAGGATGATAAAAAGTCTGGCAAATGTAGAGATTTTAATTCTGTTCCTTGACATGTGAAATAGACCATGAACTCATCAAAAACAACTGAAGTCAACAACTAAAACTCTGGAACCCACATGTGGAATTAGATCTTGGCTCACTGGAAATCAACACTCTAAGAGTAATGATGTTTATCACAGTAATGCATAAGTATAAGTCTACAGGTGAGCAGTATTATTGAAATTCAGTGCAGGCTACAAGCAAAGCTCATCATTCCCTAGGGGATGAAGAAAGTTAATGGCAGATAATCTAGACAAAATTGTGGTGTGCTCTGCTAAGAACCTTTTACACTCCCCGTCTCAAGTTTGAGTCCTGATGTTTATTTTCTAGGCTTCAAAATCAGCCCTATTTTGACTTTTCTGACATTGTCACATAACATTTTCTTCCCAGCTGTTCAGGCTGTCTCAAAAGAATGTTGGAGATAAGGTGCCATTAGTGGTGTCTGAAACTCCATCTATATGTAGAAAGCACAAATAGAAGTAGAAAAGGATAGAGCAGTAATAATTGCATCACCATTTAGATCACGGGACATGGACAACTGAAAATATCATCCATTGTTTAGGTACAAAGGGTTTCTCTGCTATAACTATTCAGTAGGAAACAGAAAAAATGGCCTTCAAATTTCCAACTAAGTTTTCAATGCCTTTTCATTCTGTAATGTTTTGAAATTCAGAGGACTTTGAGAGCAAACTATGACATTTTCTATTGTGCTATATGTGTAAAAGCTTCATGATGAGATTAAAGAAATCAAACAGGACTATATTTCTATACATTCAAAATGAAAAAAGGCTTGCCTCCTTACTCCGGGTTTAACCTGAAGGAAAAATACTTTTTATTTTAATATATAGAATGATTTTTTGTTTGTTTTGGTTGTGGGGTTTGAACTCTGGGCCTGCGTGCTGTCCCTGTGCTCTTCAGCTCAAGGCAAGCATTCTACCTCTTGAGCCATAATGTCACTTCTGGTTTTCTAGTGGTTTTTTGGAGATCAGAGTCTCACAAACTTTTCTTCCCAGGCTGGCTTTGAACCATGATCCTCAGATCTCAGCCTCCTGAGTAGCTAGGATTACAGGCGTGAGCCACCAGAGCCCAGCTATAGAATGATTTTAAACATAGTTACATACTTAAGTGACTTTATCTTTTAATTGTACATTTTAATGCCATTGAATTCTAGAAAACATTCTCTAAATATTAATTATTCAAAAATCATAAAATATTTAAAATATCAAGATACATTTAGAATAGAGACATTTCAGCAGGAAACAAAATTCTCTAACTTTATATCTTTCTCAGGAGAGTAAATACAAAAAGAAAAAAGTATTAACATGAAAACAAATTATTACAAACTTTAAAAAACAAATGTTTCTTTTCTGATTAAAAACATAAAATAAGCTGGGCACTGGTGGCTCACGCCTGTAATCCTAGCTACTCAGGAGGCTGAGATCTGAGGATCGGGGTTCAAAGCCAGCCCGGGCAGGAGACACCGCGAGACTCCTATCTCCAATAAAATCACCAGAAAAACCGGAAGTGGCACTGTAGCTAAGTGGTAGAGTGCTCGCCTTGAGCTGAAGAGCTGAGGGACAGCGCCTAGGCCCAGAGTTCAAGCCCCACGACCGACCAAAAACAAAAAACAAAACAAAACAAAAAAACATAAAATATAATCCCTTTGCAAAACCACTTAAAGATAGCAGTAATAAAATTCAAATGAACACATATTAACGGTATGTCAGGTGATGTATTAATAGCATACATATTGAATAATGTTTACATTAGATTAAGCATATTTATCCACTCAAAATGTATCAATATTTTATGATAAAAATATCCAAAATAATTCCATAGCTTTGTGAACTATATCATACATAAGTGTTTTGTATAATCACATCCTTATACAATATCACAAGAAGCTCTTTCTGTTAATGATAACCTTGTACCCTCTGATGTCCATCATATCTTCCCCATTACCCTTCCCAGTTTCTGGCATTAACCTATTTACAGTCAACTTCTGTAAGCCATTTTTTAAAAATTCCATGTAATCATGATATTCTGTGATATAGTTTTTCCTGTGTCTGGCTTACTTCATCTCATATAATAATCTCAAATTCCACTGAGGTTGTTATGAATGAATAATACTGCATTGTGTGTCTCTGTGTGTGTGTTCTATTATCTTTATTCTTTCCACAGCTGATGCACACTGAAATTGTTTTCATTTCTTGGCTGTTGTTGCTAGTTCTCTAATCAATATTGAAGTTTAAGTGTCTCTTCAAGGAACTACTTTTATCTCCTTAGGAAACATACATAGGAATGTGGTTGCTGGATCACATGATAATTTTAATTTTTTGAGTAATCTCCATACTGTTTTCTATAGTGGTTCTTGTAATTTACATTCTCATAAGCAATACACTTTTGTGTTCTTTTCTCCATATCTTCATATCATTTGTAAAATATATTATTACTTAATATGCCATTGTGGTTTTGTTTTGCAAATTCACCCTAGTGTTGTATAATGATAGTTTTTCATATACTTATTGGTGGTATTTGTTTTGAGAAATCTTTGTTTAACTCTGTTAACCAGTTCCACTGTCAAAACTACCTTAAATTCCTATCATTCAGTGTTCTTCTAAAATTTAATTTCATTGTCAAGATGATATACAGAGGGGTTACAGTTACATACGTAAGGTAGTGAGTACATTTTTGTCATCTTATTTATGAGGCTTTATTTATTTTGTTTCATGCACACACATAAAAAACAAACATTAATCTTTAAAACTTCTTATGTCACAAAACTTAGAGGGGATTTTTTACTACTGAGAAGACAGGAAAATGTTTATTTATGTTAATACCACTTTCTCTGTAATATCAACTTGTCATTACCTGACTAGGCCCTATCTTCACGTGCTTTATATTACTAGTTCTGACATAATTTTTCCAGAAGCGCTATTTTGAAAGTGGCTCATCCTGTGTCATCTTGTTATGTTTTTTTGCTATTACATATAATTCCTGAATACCAGTAAGTGTCCTAGAATTTATGATCCAATTCTTTTTTAAATACTTTTATTTATTTACTTTTCAAATTAATTTTTTGTGTTTATGTGGTACCAAACAATCAAAGCCAGGGGTCCTCATTCATATGAAACAAGCAATCTACCACTAAGCCGCATTTCTTGCCTTGTTCTCCAGTTCTTATATAAGACAACTTAATCATTCATTCATAATCATCCCTAAGTTTTATTTTAAAACAAACTTTATTTATTTTGTTCTTCATCATGGTCCTATAGGAAATAAATCTATATATTATATAAAATAATATAAAATTACAATGTCAATAATTTTCTACTGGTCAATATAAATGTACAGAAGAGCGAAGTTTTATTTCTCCAGTAGTTGATTGAAACTTTATGGTTTTTGTGTTTTCAGGCTACTAGGATTTCAAGAAAACTTTGAATATATTAACTTTGATATATACTGATCATGATATCACATGCTATAATGCATATGTTTCTTAATCCTGGTAAAGTAGAGGACTTAAAGTAGAGGATTTCATATCTGTTTTTCACATGAAAAGAAGAAAATCAAATTTATCTCATAGAATGTGCTCATCACCTCTTACTCATTTTTTAAAACTGTTAAATTATGATTAAATATTCATAATATCACATACAAGTATTTTTCACCAATTCAAGAAAAATAAGTCCATTGATAAGAAGTTTGTTATATTTTTCTGGAAAAGTTTCCACAATTATTCTGGTTATTCCTCCCTCTCTCCTTCCTTCCCTTTCTCTCTCTGCTCCTTCTTTCCACTCTTAATTCCTTCCTTTCCTTCCTTTCCCTCCTTCTTTCCCGCCTTCTCTTTTTTCTTCCATTCCACCTTCTCCTTCCCTCTTTTCTCCTCTTTTTTTCTTTTTCAGGAGTCCAATATCCATAAACCATCACAATTTCTCATTAGAAAAACAGTCTTTCATTGATGTTATATATGTTTAGCATATTTTCTTTTGGTAATGCAAAAATCTAATTTATTGTTCTGAGCTCTGTGGTTCCTGTTATTTTATAATAAACAGGTTATTTTCTAAAAAAGAATAAAGTAAATGCCTTTGAAGATTGATGTGGTTTGGAAAGTTTCATGAATATAGAAATTACTATGCCATACCATATAATTTTGACAAAATTTGATACCAGAGTTTATTTAATTTATACACTAAGCTTGATAACTATGCTTTCTAGTCTGATTTATGCTGTAGGAACTGTGGGAAAAGAAGACATTATTTTGCAGTCATGCTCTGTAATTGCTACATGCTGTAAAAACTGCTGTGGTAAATCGAAATAATTACAAAGTTATCTGTTCACTATGACATGCTTTCCATTCTGCTGAGATGGCACACCACACCAAAATTCTATGGTTTTACTTAAACTAATACTATCCCTCCAATTAATTGTGAACTAGATGATTGTTCATCAAAGGGGAGTGAAACAACTCTGTATTGGGTTTGTGAAGTGTTGATGGATGAAAAAAACACTCACCTTGGCTGACCCCAAACAGGGAGATTACCATTAAGATATATGGGAGCCTGTCATTCCTCATTTTCTATAAACTAGGATGTAATATATGTGAATGAGGAGAAACACTGGAAAAGAGCTATACAATTATCAGACACTGTCAAATCTAAAATAGAAAAGCTTTTAACTTTATAACTTCAGTGAGATGATGGGGGGGAGTAGTTGTGGATGTGGGAAGAAAAGGATAGAAGGGGAAAATCAAAGGAGGAGGCAACAATGCTCGAGAGGAAATGTACTCATTACCTTGCTCATGTAACTGTAACCCCTCTGTACAGTATTTTTACAAGTAAAAATGTACAAAAAGTAAAAGAAAGAAAAGCTTTTAAAAAAGATTACACCAAGATTTTGTCTCTCATTTTATTTGTATATATTATCATTGTTTGATATTACTTTCATGTGCATCACTGATTATTCAAACTTGGATGGCTACTTATCACTTAAAATATGATATATGAATTGTTCCTGAAGACTTTTGTTGTGCTCAGTATGAGTACGTGAATTTAATTTAATACTTGCCTAAAGTATTTTTCAATAGTATGGTTAATTATTTAGGGACATTGAAAGAAAACCTCAAATAAATATACTAATATTCAATTAATATACTAAATACATATCAGTGACTATGCAAATTATAGTCAAATAACAATTGGCTACTGTCCATATAATTTCTATAACCTGATGTGCTATTATGGCATTGTGTATGAAATTCATAATTATTACTAAAACCTACAATACCTTCCATATTCTGGCTTGTTTAAATATCCATTCAGACCTCATACTCTTCTGACCAAAGTCTATGACTCACTATGCTCTTTCTATTTGCTGAAAATGTCCTTATATATCATCCATAAAACCTCTCTCTTGTTATTATCCCTGCTTAGAAACCTCTGCTCAAAGATTATATATTATTGATTCTTACAATTCAATTCTCAGCTCATATATTATCTGCTCAGATAAGCCAAACTAAAATGTACCATCTATTTCCCCATGAAGTCATTTTTATAAAGAATGATTGTTTGTAATACTTATTGTCTCAGATCCTCATTTTTGTTTAGTTTGGATAAACAATTTTGATCTATCTATCTATCGAATATAATTCTCTGTAATAAATTCTTGAATCAGTCAATTTATGTCAGTAGATATTAAGAGAATCTGAAACAAGAGATAAAAGATAATTGAGAAGACTTAATCTACCTCTTCACAAATTAATTATTGATTTAAAAAAGGAAAGTAGTAACTTCACAGAGAAGCCTGTGGGCCTATACCTTAGGTAACAGGGCAAGAGTAGCATCATCACTAGGAAGCACCATTTGCTACCACCTTCCTTTTCTGTTCAGGTACCAGCCTGGAATCTTAGGTGGTATAAACTAAGCAAAAAAATGCATGACATGATTCTAACATCATGTAAATTGAAATGAGGGATGTTGGACCAACTGACCTGTAAAGTATGAAAACTGAAATGATTGGAAATAAAAAGACTACAGAATGTCTTATATTAAAGCATATTCAATTGAAAGAGAATATTTGTTCAGGGCAAATGAATATACAGGAGAATTAAAAATTATTCTGTTCGTTTGGTTAGCTACCTGAAGAGCAGAGGACAGTTATTCATCATGGGAGCTCCAAAACCTGAAATAGTAATATTTATTAAGGGAATTGACACATATTTATCAGATATTCTTGCTCCTTCTTGACTTTAAGATATTCAAAATTTTATTGAGATCTAAACAAAATTGAATATTGTGAAAAGAATATGTCTTATGTATGAGGCATACATCCTTCAATAAGCATTGTGTATACTATACTTTCTTTAGCTAGCTCATCAATAGTAATTGAAGTTAGTTTTTTTTTCTCTTTGGAAATTAGTAAAGACTAATTTTTTGTCTAAAATTAAATGTGTGGTGAAATTTTCAGATATTTAAAAAATAAACACATCACTTATTTTATACCACATGAAAATGATCTTTTAAGTTTCAGCTCATTATGATTTTTCAAATACATAAAAATGAATAAAACCAAGTCTTATGCCAAAATTTTCAATTCACTAAGTGAGTGAAGCACAATGATCCCAGTCTATGCTTTTTGTATTTTCTGGACAAATTGACTTTTAGGTTAAAAAGGCCAAAATTTTCTTAATAAAGAACCAGAAACACAACAGATCAAAGAAAGGTTGGACAAATGGGATTGCATTAAACTGCAAAGTTTCTGCATGGCAAAGGACGTAGCAAGCAAGATCAATAGAAAGCCCAGGGACTGGGAGAAGATCTTCACTAGCCATACAAGAAACAAGGATCTCATATCTAAAATATGCTTAGAACTCAAAAAATAAATCCTCCCAAAACAAATCCTCAAAGAAACAAGTGCCCCATTAATAAGTTGGCTAAAGACTTAGAGAGACTTCTCTGAAGAGGAAATAAGAATGGCCAATAGACACATGAAATGTTCAACTTCTCTAGCCATAAAAGAAATGCAAATCAAAACAACATTGATTATGATCATTTGGGTAAATGCCCAAAACTGGGATTGCTGGATTATCGGGGAGCTCTATGTGTACTGAGTCTTTTGAATAACCTCCATACTGCTTTCCAAAGTGGTTGAACAAATTTACACTCCCATCAACAATGCAGTAGGGTTTCCTTTTAGCCACATCCCCTCCAGTATCTGTTATTATTAGATTTCTCAATTATAGACATTCTAACTGGGGTGAAGTAGAAGAGGTAGTGGGGGAACAACAACAAGGGAATAGGAAAACAGTGCTCAAAAAGAAATGTACTCATTGCCTTATGCATGCAACTTTCACAGATCTGTGCAACATCTTTACCATAAAATAAAATTAAAAAAAATAAAAACAAAGCTATATGAAAGGGTCAGAATATATCTGGGAAAAAATAAACTGACATAGTTTCATTTGGGCCTTTTTGTTTTTTTGTATTTTGGGTTTTTTGTTTGTTTTTATATTTTTACAAGAGTGAAGAGTACTCTTTACTGGATCAGATTATCATTAAGCAGTGACTGACAATAGGTCTGATGAAGTTTAGATAAAGGACTCTGGGTAGTCTGCAGGACAATGAAAACAAAGTGGGACAATCAGTGGAAGAAATGAATTGATCCTGGCCACAGAGCCACTTGAGTTTCTGGGATGCACAGGTACTGATCCAGACAAGGCAGTATCAATAATGAGGGCCATAAATCAGGTGGTAATAAGCAATAGATTGACATGGATCACTTCCCACAAATGTAGAGCAATCACCAACTCCATAAATCAAGGTGGAAAAAATGCTCATGAGCTACTTAGAAAATATCATGCATTCATACCACTTCTCATTGTGAATAGAAAAGGATCCAATATCTCTATTATGGTATGTTTAAATTTAATTTGTATTAAACCATTCTGTTTTAGTTTGAAGAACATAGAGTTCATGTAAAATCAAAATCCAGTTCAACAAATAAATCAGATCCCATGAGGCACATAGGGAAATTATATTATTTTTTTCTTTTTAGAATCCTTCCCAATGTTTACAATTTATAATATGACCTTTCTGTTTCTTTTCTTCCTTAAACCTACCTACTGTATGACACACAGATTACTTTAACCCAGGAATCATATCAATCTACTTTTATCCAAAACCAACTTCAAGTCTGACTTAAGGTAAATTAATCTACATTGCCCTTTATGACCACCAAGGGGGAAAACAGTATAAGTTTTTATTTGGAATATTTTCTAGAAAAATAAAAGAGACTCCGTTGAAAATTACAATAATATAACACTCTCAGATAATTCAATGTATGGTATTTCTCTCTCTCACTCTTTCTCATTTCATTTTGTTCCCTAGTAACTGGATAATATATTATAAAGGATATTGCTTAATAATTGATTTTGGAGTTGTGTTGACTATCATGAGCCTACTTAAAAATGTATTTTAGCCAACTGGCATGGCTCACACCTGTTAAGCCTACCTAGACAGAGTACTGAGATCTTAGGGTCACACAGTTTGAAACCAGCCAGGGCAAAAACAAAACAAAACAAAACAAAAAACAATTAGCCATCAAAAAGTTGAAATTGGAGATGTGGCTAAAGTGGTAGAGCATCTGCCTTGACCAAAATACTAAACAAGAGACCTTGCATTCACGCTTCAATGTCAGAAAAAATAAAAAAACAAATCTTCAAAACTGTTTAAATTTTATTTTACAGTATTTTGTGGCTTTTATTTAAAATGCACCTACTAGTAAGATATGACATACATGATGAATACATCACATGAAAGCATTTCCACATAGTGGTTTATTAGTACACTTGTACTTATTAGAGGCAGGGCCTTCTGTCCAATTCTTGTGAGTAAGTGAAATACAATGCTCAGTTAATTTTGTTTTAAAACCATGCATTTAAAACAATGGTACTAGCTACACAATTCTTCAGTTTTCAAAATTGTTCTGTATCCTGCTAGTGTGTATTGTTAGTTTTCTTAAGGTTCTACCACTATTTCTGAAAAAAAAAATTTTATGGTCCTCTTAGGGAACTGTCTCAATGCGTTCAAATCAGTGGATGAGAAGTGGGCAGGTTATTCAAGGCAGGCATGTGAACAGTTCTACACAGTTTATATTTGTTAGTTTGAAGAACACATGGATCACATAAACTCAAAATCCAGTTACTCCTATTGTTATTGCTGCAATAATAAGGAACACATGACCATTAGTCAACCAATGATGATCTGTTATAACTAAGCTTTATAGCTCATTTATATTTTTTAGAATTTATTGATGTCCTTTCATTCTAGAATCCTATCTAGCACCCTCTATTGTATAACAGACTCAGAGTTTCTTGACTTCTTTTGCCCATGAAATTCTAAGACTTCATCTAAGTTTGAAAGTTTGAATTTTTTTTGAAAGTTTGAATTTTAAAGCATGTTTTCAATTGAAATTTTCTTTTCAATAGTGGATGAATTATGAATTTGGGGAGGAAATCAGAGATGTCCTTGTCATATCAAGAGTCCATCCTCATACGTGATATATGGCTGGTTGTAGGCCTTTATCACCTTCCTGACCTGAGGATAATTAAAAGTCTTTACTAGAAAGGCTCCAGCCCACCGCCTTGTTTTTTCTTTTTTTTTCTTTCTGTGGTCAAGCCCAAGGCTTTGAGCATATCAGGTAGGAGCTACATTCTCATCTTAGAATTTTATTTTCTTCTCATTTTGGAAGGAGTCTATATGTGCAGATCACACCTAAAAGGTGAAAAGTTAATACTCTCCTTGAGCATAGAGTGTGACAGTGTTTTCCCAGAAAATACTATTCATGACATATATAACCAGGATATTTATTATGGGAGTTTGCTAACATGATTAAAAAGAGAACTAGACATAAAAGTGAAAGGAGATGAAAACATAGCTCAAGTGGTAAGTACTTGCTTAGAATATCAGGATCTTGAGTTCAATTCCAGTACAGGAGAATATAATGTCCATGGAGCATGAACTCATTGCTGCGGAAGCACCATTTTAGACCTTCTTAAATGAGCAATACTATATGATATATTCGTTGAAGCCCAGATACATACATCCACTTAAAAGTAATTTTATGAGCAGCCAACTGTGTCTCCATTAAGCTAGCATAAATTCATGTTAATATCTCCAATTCTGGTCCATTATCCCATAGATCCATAAAGCCTCTTCCACTGGATATAATTATTTTTTTCAGTTTAATTCTAAATAACATTTTATTCTTAATTTTAAGAGATTTAGGTATTTTTCCCTGTTAATTCAATTGCCAGAAATTAATGAAAAAAAAAGAAAAATAGAGAGATACATCATGACAAATAGTGAATTTTCTTTTACAAATGAATTAAAAATCTGACAATACTAAGTAATTTCTTTTAAAAAAGATGCCAGGGGAGAATGTTAGGTCAGGATAGTAGAAAACATGAAAATAAAAATCTTCACAATCTTAAACAAAAGAGAGATTTTCCTTTACCCCCACAACCTCCATTCTTCCAATAAAATATTGTGTAGTAATCCCAGATAAGGAATCAAAATCAGATACACAACAATTACATAAATAATGCCATGTATACATCTCTGAATATGCTTGTGTTCATGTATGTGTGTGATTTAAGAGTACAATTTATTTTAGTACTTCTTAATAATTCTTTTATAATGTATATAAAGTGATAGTTCAAGTTATAAGAGTATAGTAAACTCTTTTTCTGAGTATAATGGTTTCATTATCAGAGTCAAGGGCCAAGTTGGGCCCCAGAGAAACCTAGCATTAATAGAATTACTTCTTTCCATATGAGCTACCTAATTAATAATCAGGACTTAGTATAGGAAAGAAAATATTTAGACTTGTATTAAGAATGAAATTAAATTAACACGTTAGTTCCTTATGGCTATGGAGAATATTCTGATATGCAAAGTAACAGTAACATTAGCATAATATGTTCTCCCTAGCATAATATACTCTCCGTATACGTGACTCATAGTATTAGAAGATCCTGGAGTTGTCTTGTCTAAATGAGCACAAACAAGAGCAAATTAAGCAGACTTGTTAATTTGTGTCTTTGAGTGTTCACTGAGAGCTTTTTGGGGAGGAAGTATTAAAAAGAGCTAAGAAGCAAAATTCAAAGTGACTATAAAACACTTCGTATTTGTGAAGAGAAGAGATATTTTTAATTTAAATTTAGAGAAAGGAATATGTATAATTAACCGAATAGCACTGATTAGTCTAATTATTAAATAAATAAGGTGATAAATCTGTTTTTTAACTTGAATTTGTTAGAATATTTTGGATTTAAAATATCATCCAGGTTATATGTGAAACAATTATGTATGGCTCTCTAAAAATAATTTTTTTTAATTTTATATTATTATTAACTTGTTGCCTCTCAAATGTGTGTTACCTGATAGATACAAATACATACATGCATACATGCAAACACACACACACACACAAAGTCACATAGAACCAGTCCTACATCCTTGGGGAAAGGATATCTTGTGATATTTTTCCATTCAGCCAAGAAACACTAGTTTAGAGAATAATGTGTAATTGCCTATTGTACAAAATTTCACATGTTGAAAATTTTGTCAGATTTTTCATGCATCCTAAGGAGATAAATAACTTGATAATGGGTTTCAATTTTAATACCTATGGGATTTATGCATGTATTTACTTCCTTTATGGACTATCTTCATTTAGTCTTACACTAACTTTATAGAGGTTACAAGTTAAGAAAATCCTGGTTATTTTGATAACAATTTACTGTACTAGTTGTCCTTCTTTTCTTCCAGGAATGTTCAGTTCTTTACTTCTTTTAATAAAATCACCCTAATTTAGGATATTATAGCTGGCAACTTTTTCAATAACTGAATTGTTAGCCTCATTAAGCATCAGACCTAGATAAATATAATTTTTAAAATTCATATTAGAATTCAACTCACTTACACAATTTGAACAATTAAAGTGATTAACCTACTGTCTTACATCTTGTTCTTTGCTGTTTATCGCTCACTACAGTCTGTTGTCCTACAATGTCATCATTCCAAAGATAAACTCCATGGTCAATGATCACTCATCATCTTTCCTCCCTTCTCTTCCCCTCCACCATCTGCTTTCTTTCTGCTTCAACACTTGAAACAAGAAATCCTCTATTTCTATATGTTTGCCTTTTGGGGCATTATTCTTCCTATTTTGCTCTAATTATATATCTTCTGACACATCTCACATTATATAAGGATAAAAACATATGTATTGAAGTAATTTTAATGTTGGAACACTGAAGAAATTCCCTTTGTGATACTACAGTAGCATTATCTATTTTACATTTTAGTAGCTTAAATTTCACTAAACTCTATTACAAGTATATCCCACTAGCATGTAAACCACAGCTCCACAGCTCTCTTTAGTGGTTGATTGGAGACATAAGTCTCATGGACTTTCCTTCAAGAGATGGCTTCAAATTGGGATCCTCAGATCACAGACTCCTCAGTAGCTAGGACTATAGGTATTTACCACTGGCACCCAGTTTGTCACTTAATACTTTTGAATAAGAAGATTTTATTCATTATTTTTGTATGCAGTTAAAAATATAAATATAAATAAATGAGGAAACAACTTACTGTATACTATTTAATATATGCCAATGGAAAATAGGCACAAAATCTTTGTCTATTGTCTCTGATTCCTTCTAGGGAATAGTGGGTATCTGGGAGACTTTTTCCATGAAGTACCTCAAATGGTTTTGCAAGTTTATAAGTACTATAAAATTATAATTAATCATTAAATTTTTAACCAAACAACTTTTTGTAAGCCTTTTTTTAATTTTTGCTCATCATTTTATTCACATGTCCAACCTAAATTCCTGGCTTTACTTTGACACCTTTGAAGTTTATGTGGCTCTTGAGCCTTTGCCTGAACCTACCTGTTCTTAGTCCAGTCTTTTATCTTGTGGTTTTCTTTTGCTTTACAATGATACCTTCCTGCCATTGCTCTGTGAAATGTTGCTTTTTCAGATTTTGTGTGGCTGCTTCTCATGATTTTTGGTCTTTTATTGCTACTGCTCACAGCATTAGTCCATGCTGTCAAGTGGCTTTTGGGATATATGTGCCAGTCTTATAGACTAAATATGACCTTTCTCTGAAATTTCTAGAAAATCTGAGCTCTTGCAAACTCTCATCCAAAGTTATGATTTTTTATATAGCAAATTGTGAAATAAACTAAGTTTACCTTTTGAAGCCAGCATGCATTTGCATTGTTACAAAACTTCCACTTGTAGCTATGCCATCACAAACAAATTGGTAGTGTTATCATAGTCAATTTATACATAGCAAATTGTATTAACTTGTTATTAATACATGCTGGGTTGCATTTAATGATATGCTGAGCTGAGCCAGATGCTCTTTAACTCTTTGAATCTTTATGAGCCAGAAATTCTAAGATAACCAAAAGACAAACTGCTTGTATAGTAAATAATCAAAATACATATCAGTTTTAACTGCATTGCTAAATTTTCTCTACCTAAAGATTTTTAAAACATGTTCTCATTATACTTACCATCATACTAACAACCTTTCAGGGTTGGTAATACAATGGAAGACTAGATAATGTTTCACTGGTAAATATGTATCAGTTTAGAAATATGTCCTAAATGTTCAGTACCTTTGCTTGGTATCCTGGAATCCTAATGGTAAAATCCCTCTAGCATTTGCTCAGGCAAAGACAAATTTTAATACTCTAGGGAAAAGAGTTTAGAAGGGAATTGTCCAAGTAAAGTCAAGGCTTAATACATGTCTTTAAATCTTCAAAAATTCAATAATATATAAATTGATAAAGTGACAAGAAAACTTGCTGTGATGGATTCAACAGACGATAGTCAACATGCTTGGAAAGCATTTGTTTCTATAAGTAATGAAAAAATCAAATGTTGACTAACAGGAGATTCAGACTCTCATATGATACCTATAAAGGGTATCATAAAAATCATAAAAATCAGGCAGTCTTTCTAGATTGCATTTTCTTCAATTTTTGCATTCCCACATCTTCTTATCCACTAGTTCACATACCACTCCATTGCTAAGATGAGATATAAGATTTGAACAAGAGGATTATTGTAGTTTCTCAGTGAGGAAATGAGGCTCAAATTCTCTTAAGGGGCCTTTTCAGCATTTATGAAGGGAATGAGATGGGAATAAGTGTCATGTCCCTGCATCATTACATTCTACCTATCACAAATATTACAAGGATATTGAGTATTTCACCTCAATAGCAACATATTCAATAAGAAAAAGCTGAATTGCTACCACAGAAAATAACAGGAAGTTTTGACAGATGGAATGAAGATAGATAGGATGGATATCCATATAATGCCACTAAAAATATGAGTAGATATGTAAGATAAAAAGTAACAGGAGAGACATTAGTTCTGCACAATTTGTCATCTGTCCCACCTGTCCATTAAGATGCCAGATGTTGTTAAATGTGTTCAGTTTGCTTCTCAGGATCTTGTCACATACTTGCATGCTCCACTTAGGTTTCTCTCTTACTGTATTTGTCAGGCATTAATGGGGATCCAAACTCTCCCTTCATATTGTGCAAGATGGATTCTGACAGAGACAGTGATAGCTAGTTTGAAAAAAGTTGTGAGTACAATTTTAAGATTTGCTCTTAGAAAACTCAAAATTAAAATTTAAAGACAGGATTTTACCAAAAATCTGATGAAAATATTTATTAAAAAGGGAATTTAGGTTTCAATAAATTAATCATCACTCTTTTGAGAACCCTCAAATAATTTCAACTGTATTCCTATGAATTTACCAATTTACATTGTTGATCATATTTTTACATTTTACCCAGATGTTACTATATTTTCAATTCTCAATTTGTTTTGTTGAGAAGCATCAAATAGATTGCTTGAATAATATAAAGTAATGATTAGGACCAAATTATTTTGGAGATTTATGTTGCCCAAGAATAGCCTGGGAAGGACCAAATCACCAAAAATTATATTTTGAAATCCCAAGTTATATTTCCCAAATAAAAATGATCAGTATTCCTTCTATCTTACTGTAATTAGTGTTTTTTAGTCTATTGGCACCTAAATACCTTAACTGTAAATACATTATGGGATGATATCTACCTGAATACCTGTTTTGGCAGCAATAAATATCATACTTGAAGAAATAGGAATTGGTTTATAATCTGATGCTCAATATATTTCCTCTCAGTGTGAAAGTACTATATATTTGAAATCTTGAGGGGAATTGTACATGTATATTTTATACATCAACATATATTATCTTAATAAGAAATTTTTCAAAAATGTAGAATTACTGAATTAAATTAATTTTAATACATGCTGCTATAACAGTCTGGACCCACTATCTCTCCTCATTAGAGCTTGTGTTTAATGAGGCTAAGGTCAGAGGTTCTTTATATGAGAAATACAAAGATTGCAATTTCATTCCTTGACTTCACAGTGTACATTGTATTCTACTCAAATATTTCATGAATAATTGCAAGAGATCAGAAGTTGAACAAGGGAATGACTACATACACACATATGTATGTTTGTATATATATTTCTACATAAATAATAGATTTATAATAATTAATAAGTAGATTTATAAATATATATATGAATGTCTCAGTTTATTCTCAGTATAGTGGAAAGAATGTTTATAAACTCTTTCCCTAGGTATATAAGATTGTCTCTACACAACAATACTTTACTATATCAAATATGCACTCAATAAATAAAGTTTCAAAATGCATAATTTATTAATAACTCATTATCAAATGATTTATTTCAATTTCAGTTTCATTGATTTATGTGGTTAGTTGGCACTGACAGTTTTTGTAATATAACAATGAAATCTCAATGAACTTACCAATTACTATAAAATGGCATTTACAGGTTGGAACTCACATATTTGGCCAAGAGAAGTAGGAATTTAAAAATTCTGTCTTTGTCATCAACTTTTTCTCCAAAATGTCTCCTTCTGAAGTCAAGATAATAGAAAATCAACATGGTGGTGTATTATTAAGGAAGTTTGTGATTCCACACAAACTCACTCTCTCTCTCTCTCTTTCTATCCTGAGGAACTTCTTAATTCCCAAATTTTCATCAAGAGATTTTATTCCAAGGCTAAATATTAACATACTCAATCCAAGTTTATCTAAACCATATAATCTCCATCATGCTCTAAAAATTTACCAAATCAAAATGCATTACTCCAAATGTGAGAAGAAGAGATACATTGGAGTAATAAAAGCCTATTGATAACACTTAACTAAAGTGTAATAATGAGGCAAGCTCAGTAATCTCAAGAGCTAAATCAACCAAATATCATTTTGGGGAGTTGGGGACCACATGTTTGTTTTCTTTTCTTTCAATTCACATTTTAGACTTGCTGGTTTTCTCTGTAGCCATGGACTAATGAGCTAAGCACATTAAAACTTTAGATGCCTCAGGTATACAAGGAATAAAATCTCTAAATGTTCAAAATTGTCCTTTTCCTTTTCATTATGTGGTATAAGGCTTTATTAGTCATTAAAACCGGACATAGGAGATAAGTTTTACTGATGACATTAAAGCCCCAAGTAAATAATGGTGTTTACTCTAAATATGGTACAATATCCCTAGATGAGAAGGTTCTTCAGTAAAGTAATAAGAAGCACAAGTTAAGACATAATAAGCAAGTATGCAGGATGAAGTATTCAGGTGGTATAAAGTATTACTATAGAATCCACGTTGAAACTGAAAGTTATTCTCCAAAGTAATAGAAATCATCTTGCTCAATTTTGGTTATGTATAGTAAGTCTGCTATAGATAGATAGATACATACATACATACATATATACATATATAGAGACACATAAACACAGATACATAGAAGTAGGTTGTTCATATATAATAAGTTGTTTATAATATGATATGTAGCGATAGTTTCTTGCTATATAATTATGAATGATCACACATCAAGTTTTGAAAAACATGAAAATATTTGTAATATATACCAAAGTCTAAAATTATGAGTGTGTATGGACTTTGCTTAGGATGATTTCTAGAAAATGTGAAACTAGAACAGACAGGACATCATTTTCCTTTGTTGGCGCCAATGATTTGTAAGGTAGTAACAATGAAGAAGTCTCAATACTGTGAATGAACTATAATTAATGTCTTCTAGTGACTGATATTCACAAGTTCAATATGGAATTGATATTGAAAATTTCATTTTCTCTGCTCTGTTACAATTGGTTATCAAAAGTTCTAGAAAGAATTTTAAAGAGAATTGGAAATCAATACAACAGCATGGTATTATCAAGGCTTAAGACTGAAGAGTACAACAGTACAAGACAGAAATAAGTTGGGTTTGACTTGTGACACGGGTCTTGGAAGCCATCTCCAGAGAGAAACTTTATTTGAGCCTCTGCATGGAAAACTTTTTTTTTTTTATATAACTATGTAGCTTAAATCTCAGGAATGAACAAAGACACAAAGGAGACACCTCAAAAGGTGTTCTCTATTGTAAACACTTTCTGAATATATATTTTTAATGATTGATTTTGAGTTAAAATGGTATTGTTTGATTCTCTTTTTTCACTGTCTTAAAGTTTAAAGATTGCAAAATAAAATGAGCCTAGAGTATTGATTTGATTTGTAATTGGATTTATGTCACTGGCTAGGAAAACTACACACATGCTAATGCATTTTAAATGTAGTAATGCCACACATACACTGTTACCAACAATTTACAATTGTTTAGTTCCCAAAGGAAAACTTACTCTTTCTCCTAGGGCTCTTGCCAGCTGTCTGGCTCTTGGAGCATTCTCAGTTTGTGGATTAATCTCTGATAAACATGTATTTGCACTCCAAAGCTACATAATGCATTCAGTCTCAGTGTGAGGATATGCAGCTGTTATAGACTAAGGGTGTTATTTATGTTCTTAATGTTAAAAAAAAGTTCCCTTACAGGCTTCAAAATTTCCCTCAAAATTAATTCAATCTTAGGCTTTCGTCTCTTCTGCAATGCAGCTTAAATGTTGTTGTTTAAAGAATTTGAAGAAGGACAACACCATTGCCTTAAACACAGAACACTTATATGTCTAAAAAGACATCTAAGAATAAGCTTTTTGTCCTGCTTAGAAAACAATTCCATCATGCTTCCATTGGATTCCATTTGGTTTTTTAAATCAATACTGCCTGTCCTTCTGCTGTCAGAAAATTTAACACCAAGGGGAAGCTCTATAGGCAGAGCCCTGTTTGAGTAAAATTATCATGTCATCTTCCTGTAGAAATACATCATTTGATTGGTTAATACTAAAATCCATTTGTCTGGTTATTTTCTCAGTCTCAAATACAGTATTTCTTTGGTCTCCCACTTCTTTTAGCTGTAATAACATTTTACCTATTTTGAGTCAATCACTGGCCTCCCAAACTAAGCCAGCTCCTATACTTTCATCAAATAACTTTTCCTTCCTTCCCTCCTTCCTTCCTTCCTTCCTTGCTTCCTTCCTTCATTCCTTCCCCTCTCTCTCTTTCTTTTTCCTGTTTTTTTTTCTGTATCTCATTCCTCTCTTTCCTGGTGGGTGAGCATAGCATTAGACCAAGAGTACGAGGAATCCTGTGTCATTTTGTAAGAGGAATCCTGTGTCATTTGAGAAAGAACAAAGAAGCCTCAAATATGCAAGTCTCTCAGATTGTTCTTGATATGTCTCCTCAGGTGGCTGATTCTAACCTGCAACATTTGCAATGAATTAGTAAACATAAATAAGGAACACTTTTTAGTTTTGTGAGTCACTCAAGTAAATTATTATAAAGGAAGGAAACATGGGCATTTGTGAATTTGTAGAAAGTTTATCAAATGTTCTGGAGATTGTTAAACTTCTGGTTGTTGAAAGGCAATTTTATAGTGGTGTGTGACTTAAATCTCCAAAGTCTATACTAAGTCTGGATAGTTAGAATCACATCAAAGTACTGATGTCCTAAATATATTGTATCTCTTCTCCAGATAGGCATCCCTGTAACTCCACTTTTCAGCACACAAAAATTATTTTTCATAAAACATACTTATATTTCTTTATTATTCAAAACAATTTTGGAAAACTTGTACCAATTCTTTGTGTTATATTTTTTCTTCTGATGTTAGTTATTGAATTTTTACCATTTCTTTGGCTTTCGTTTCCATTTCAGCTTTAACTGAGTCTCTGTGTTTCTGTACACACAACTGATGCAGGCTTCATACTTAATATTTAATCTGAATATTAGAAACTATGCTTTGTACGCATATAATAAAATAAGAAAAACATAATTAAGCAAATAGACATTACATTTTCTAGATGATCAATAATTCTTAACCTTACATCATTATGTATAGACCTGATAAGTGGTAGGACTATTAGATAATATATTAGCTATTGATGAAAGACACACTACTGACATTTATTTTCTGTTCATATTAAGTTACAGTGATACATTATAGACCAAAATCAGCTTGGACTTCCAAGCTTGTCTGAGATAAATGTTTTATGATTATTATAAATAAGTCTAGCCTATTAATGCAGAATAAAGATAAATTTGCTTTGGCTATTGATGCCAGATTTGTTAATACATATCAAACATACAGAAAATGCTATGCACATTTTGATGTTTAGTAAACAAGGTGCTACTTTATCATCTTTAAATCAATATAGAACATAAGAGCACATAAAGGATCAAAATTATATTTAATTTTTTCCAAATGTCATAATGCCATTTTTAGGGTTCACAACATCTTGAGGACATACACATTTACACACGTGCACACACACACACACACACACACACATATGCACACATGTAAATCACAATAATATTTCAAATAATGGGAAAACAGTTACTTAAAGTATTCATATAGTTAAAATGGTACAAAGAATAAAAATATAAAAAGAAGTTTGAGAGATTACTGTATTCTAACAGGAATTAAAGGAAGCAACTCAGTGCAATATTTAATAGCAAATAAAATTGTCGTGAAATGTGTTTGGCTTATCTTTGTTTTCCTGATAGGTTTTCCTGAAAAGTTTAGGAGAGAAAACAAAAATACTGAGAGGTAGCCCACAAATATGACAGAGAAACCTATGGTATTTTACTTTAATATTAATTATAGGAAAAATGAAAAAGGAAAGAAAGAACAAAGTGGATAATATATATATATATATACACACATATATATAATTTATTTTACCTGCCAGAAGCCAAGCTTGTCTGAGAAGGCTCATCTATCAGAATATCTATTGTTGAAGAGAAATCTTTTAAAGTTATCATCAAAAGACATTTAAAAAAAACTATATTTTGAAGACCTCATTCAATTCAGGAAAAAGAAAATAGATGTATAGGAAACTAACACACTCATGAATGCTAATTTTACATTGGAGATTCAATTTCAATCTTAAGATATTTTATTATGTCACTGTTTTACATTTTTATAAAGAAAATGTGTGCTTATTCACTTTTTTTCTGATTACCTGAAAGAACCAATGAAATTTAGACCTCACAGAAGATATACAGTCCTGTAACTTTTTACTTGCAAAATTATGTTAAATAGATAACACTTCCCCCTGGAGTATGTTTTATAATCTGTATAAGATGATTTCAATAGCCCCAATGTGATGATGTGAGCCTCACTATAAAACAGGTTAATATGCCTATAATGGTATACTTCTAAATTCTGTAATAGCGTGAGTATGACCAATCTATTTTTATTGAAATCATTTAATTTTGGAGGTCTGAGTTAATACCTTCTGGCCTCGGGAGAATAATATGATGTTTATGCTTAGGAACCAAGAAATAATAAATTCAGATATTAAATTCACCCTTTGCAAACCCATGTATTACCTTTTAGTCCTGTATTTCTTCCCACAGCCTTAAGCCATTTGTCTATTAAAAAATACATCCTATGTATTTTATTTTAACCATGCTACCTTTTTTGAGGAGTTTTGTACTTTATCTCATACTATGAAGCAATGAAAACTCATTCACTATTGTGCACAGTTGTTGCTCAATTTTTATGTCCCAAGATCATGGTCTCTTTATAGAATACAGAATCAACAATGCAAACACTGTCTTTCACGGCCTTACATTCACATAAGGCAACCTTCTAGTAAGGTGATTGGCAGAGTAGTGTGTGGTAGGTAAAATGAAATGGCTGAAATTGCCAAATTCAGATTAAGTAAACTGAGTGGGAACTTCGGTATTTCGGACATCAGTAGTGGCTCAAAGAACTATCTTCCATATTATTAAAGCAGTAGAGTATAACTAGGATCTTCTATCTCCGAAAATGAGAAACATACAATTTAACAAATAAGGTACTTAGTATATCTCAGAAACATTTTGAATATATGACTCAGGAGTAAAAGGTACATCAGCAAGGAGACTCAAAAAAATGTGCAAACTTACAATACAGTAAAGAGAACTTTACTGGAACGGCCAGTGGCTGCCTGGGACATCAGAACCACAAGTGGAACATTGAACCAAAATGCAGGGGGAAAAAATCACAATGCCAGACCCAGACAGTGTAGACAGAGACAAAAACCAGAGGCAAGGTACTGTGAGAACCAGACCTGGAGCTCCCACCACCATACTGCTCAGCCCATAATCATCACAAGTGAGCACAATGGCAACCAGCAACCAGAAACAGCAATCTGCCACGGCACTGCTGGACAGCCTTTAACCAATCCCAGATCAGTGAGTACCCCACAGGGAACCCTCTTCATGGGAGACCAGTCCTGGCAGTGACCCCCAGAGCTTGACCTGGACACCTCCCACTCCCATTTGGGGTACTGGTCGGAAGGAGCCTCACCTGTGTGCCCCGGATGGGAGATCAAGCAGCCTAAGCTTCCTGTCCCTGCTTGAAATCGAGAACTACGTGAGGGCTCCAGCAGTTTGTGAAACAAGCCCCACCTGTAATTGCATGTGGACTCCAGCAGCCCCACCTGTGTGCCCTGGGAGGGGGATTGAGCAGCCTCTGCCCCTGCTCCCTGGCAGAGTGTAGCTGGGAATTGCATGTAAGCTCCTCCAGCAACTAGAGGAGTGCCCTCAGACCTCTGGGAACTGACAAACAAGTGTACCCAAATGGGGATCCTAAGCCACACAGACCACTGGACCCTGACCAATACCGCAAAACACAAACATGCTCCAGCTGCTGGAGGAACACCCAGCAACACTGGGAGCTACTAAGAAAGTACAGTGACCCTAAGGTTAGGTCACCCACTGGGAACCAGTGGGCCAGTGGAACTGGACCAAGCAAAGGCTTCCATGTGTTAAACGGACACCAACAGATAGAGCTTGGGACTCAGACCTCACAAAAACTGAACTCAAATGTGTAAATTACAATGAAAGATTCCAAGATTTATGAACGATCAAAACAACAAACCAAGCCCAAAATCCTGCAGCAACCAAGGAAAAAAAACTCCAGTGAGAGTGAAGAAGAAATGGAGGACAAAAGATTAAAGACATGATGGAAGAATTGGCCAAAGAAATAAAAAGAGATGCATCAGCAATTACAAGAGTACAAAGAAGAAATATCAACAGAATTCCAAGACCTAAAAAGAGAGGCAGTCAAGAATAGACACAGTACATACCTCATTAAAAAATGAAATTAACACTTTAAGAATCAATATAGAAATATAAATGGATCAATTTCCACAGTGCAAACCACAGTGGAAGCCACAGGTAACAAAATGAATGAGATGGAAAATAGAATATCAAGAGTGGAAGATAACACAGAAGAGCTAAAGAAGAAAGTCATTGATCTGGGTTGGGGGGGGGCAAACTCAGAAATTACCAAAGGGAAGTCCAAGAACTAGTAGTCAATGCCAAGAATTCTAATTTTCACATAATTGGGATCGAAAAAGAAGAGAAATACCAGAATAGGGGGATACACCACTTATTCAATGAGATTATTACAGAAATTTTCCCTGATCTCAAGAGAAAACCTTACCTACATAACAGAAATATATCGAACACCTAGTAAACAGGATCCTAGGAAAAACATTTCTAGACACATTGTAGTAATAACACCAAGTGTGATTGTAAAGAGCTGATTTTAAACGTTGTAAAATCAAAGAAAGAGCTGTAACACAATGGGAATAAAATTTGAATCACTGTGGACCTCTCCACACAAATCTTCAATGAAAGCAGAGCTTGGAAATATACTATCCTGGCCCTGAAAACTAAAAACTGCCGACCCAGACTGGTATATCAAGCAAAGCTAGCATTTACATTCAACAAAAAAAGAAAAATAATAATAAACACACACACACTCACACACACACTAAAAGGAGGAATACAACACAAAGAAAATAGAAACAATGGTAAAAAAGAAAAAAAAATTAGAATCCTTATTTTGGGGTTAAATTTGCCTAACATCAACTATCTGACTGTTTCTGCTTGTCTCAGACATATACTAGTTATTGTAAATAAGGGAAACCATGGGACCTATGCTTCCTTGGGCCTGGCCTACTTTACTTAGTATAATTTTTTCCAAGTCTTTCCATTTCCTAACATATGGGGCAATGCCATTCTTTCTGATGGAGGCAAAGAATTCAATTTTTTTGTGATTGTTTCTAGCATATTTATAAGATGATTTCTTTGTTGCTTTGTATGTCCCTTCCCCACGGTATAACCTGTGTTTTCACTGTATTTGATGTTGGTATACTTTGTGGATGGGAAGGGAAGAAACAAATTGTTTAAATAAGGATACAGGTGGACCCATTGCAACAATGAGATGAACAAGATGTTATGTTGAAAAACAAACTTTACAACTTTGGTGGGGGTGGGGAGGAGATGGGAAGGGATGGGAAGGAGAAACAAAGGAAGAGGCAACAATGCTTGGTAAGAAATGTACTCCTTACCTGGCCCATGTAATTGTAACCCCTCTGTACGATATTTTCACAATAATAAAAAGAAAGAAAGAAAATAAGTCCAGGGAACCACATCGGACAGATGTATAAGAGATCAATTTAGTAAGCACAGAAAAAGGAAAGAATCAACATGCAGGAAAGCAAGAAAATGACAGGAAAACATAAACATTAATGGAGTCAATTCACCTATCAAACGAAAAAGAACTTGAGAGTGGATGAGAAAACAAGATCCATCCATTTGATGTCTCTAAGATATGCATCTCACAGCCAAAGATTTAAAAAAAAAAAAAAAAAGCTCTGAATGAAAGGATGGAAGACCTTCCATGCAAATGCACCCAGCAAGAAGGCAGGGTCACCATTTTGATATCTGACAGAATAGACTCCTTATTAAAAATCACTAGAAAGAAGGTAACTACATATTAATACAGGGAACAGTCCAAGAAGAGAATATCACAGTCATCAATTATATTCACCAAACAATGGAGCACCTAACTATGTTAAACAAGTTGCTCAGACTTACAGAACAAGATTGACCCAAATATAATAGTAGGGGGACTTTAATACCTACTCTCACCAAAGGACAGGTCAGCCAAACAGGATAAGCAAAGAATCCTCTGAACTAAATGACATTATACCCCAAAGGGACTTAGACATCTACAGAATTTTCCACCCAACAGCAACACAGTACACATTCTTCTCAGCATCCCATGGAACTTTCTCCAAACTAGATCATATCATAGTTCCCACAAAGAAGTTACCCTATCTGACCATAGTGGAATCAAACTATTTCTCAACAACTAAGTATACTTCAGAAATTACTCAAATGCATGGAGGCTGAACAAAACATTAGTGAATAACACCTGGGTCATAGAACAAGTTAAAGAAGAAATTAGTAAGTTGCTACAATTCAATAAAAATGAAACTACATCACAATGGAACCTCTGAGGCACATCAAATGCAGTCCTAAGAGGCAAGTTCATTGCTTTGAGACCATACATCAAGAAAATAGAAGCAGCTCAAGTAAATAGTCTTATGGTACAACTAAAAATGTTAAAAAAGCAAGACAAAATATTGAACCTAAAGTTACTAGATGGGGTGAGATACACAATATAAGGGCAGAAATTAACAAAAGAGATTTACAAAACTATAAATATAATTAATGAAACAAAAAATCAAAATTGGCAGACCCTTTACAAGGTTAGCCAAAAAAAAAAAGAAGAAGACCCAAATCAATAAGATCAGTGATGCCACAGGAAAACTACAACAAACATCCAAGACATCAAAATGATCATAAAGAACTATTTCCTGAATTTATATTCACTAAAGAAGGAAAACCTAGCAGAATTGGATGCATGTCTAGAGAAATACAAATTGCGCAAACTGAACTAAGAAGATATAAATCAACAAAATCAGCCAATAACTGAAAATTATATAGAGGAAGCAATCAGGAATCTTCCAATAAGGAAAAGGCCAGGCACAGACAGATTCACCACCAAATTCTATGAGAACTAATACCCATACTCCTCAATTTTTTCCAAGAAATGGAAGGAGAGGGAGCAATCCCAAATTCATTCTATGAAGTCAGTATCATACTTATCTGCAAACGAGGCAAGGATCCAACAAAAAAAAAGAGAACTACAGACCAGTCTCTCTGATGAAAACAGATGAAAAGCTCCTCTATAAAATTTTAGCCAACAGAATCCAGAAATATTTTTTTTATTTTTATTTTTTATTTATTTTTTAAATTTATTTTATTTTATTTGTAAACATAATGTACAGAGGGGTTAAAATTACATGGGCAGGATAATGCATATATTTCTTGCCACACATTGCAGCCTCCTCCTTTGTTTACCCTTCACATCCGTTCCCAGCCTCCTACCTCCCAATCCCAATCCCAATCCCAGTACTTCATCCCCCCAGCCCCAAACCGACGTTGTAAAGCTCTTTTTGGAAATGACAACTTGTACTTCTCATTGTTGCAACAGGTCCACCTGTATCCTTAAATGAATTGTTTTTCCCCATCTCCTCCAGAAGTTATACTGACATCAAATATAGTGAAATGAGGGGTTATACTTTGGGGTAGGGACATACAAAGCAACAAAGAAGTAATCTTATAAATGCATTAGAAACACATGCATGAAAGAAAAAAACATTAAAATACATATCTAAGGGTTC
>NW_012267233.1:23640835-23644146 GCF_000151885.1 Dipodomys ordii
GAAAACCTCACAGAGCCCCACCTGGAGCCATTCTCAGGGTTTCTGTTTACTGATTTTCAATTGATTGTCCAGGCTGCTAGAGGGAGGGGCAGCCTCTGGCTTTGATTACCAGTGGAGAAAGCCACTCCAAGGGCTGGCACCCGAGCTGGGTGACTTTTCCCTGGGTGGAAGAAGACAAGAATTCCCATTCTCTCCAGTCTTCTTCAATATAGTTCTGGAATTCATAGCCAGAGCAATAAGGCAAAAAATGGACATTAAATGGGTCCATATAGGAAAGAAAGAAATTAAACTATCCTTATTGCAGATGACATGATCTTATACCTAAACGATCCCAAAAACTCCACTCCTGAACTCCTAGGACTAATAAACCACTTTGGAAAAGTAGCCGGATACACAACTAGCCCACAAAAATCAGTTGCCTTTCTGAACATCAACAATTCACAAGCAGAAAGGGAAATCAGGAAAAATCCCGCTCACAATAATCTCAAAAAAATATAGGAATTTACCTAATCAAAGATGTAAAGAACCATTTCAGGGAAAACTATAAAACCTTAAAGAAAGAAATCATGAAGATGCCATAAAATGGAGACCTTCCATATTCTTGAATAGGCACAATCAATATTGTGAAAATGGCCATACCGTCAAAAGTGATATACAAATTCAGTGTAATTCCCATTAAAATCCCGATGATGATCTTTACTGAAATAGAAAAAAAAATCAAAAATTCATATGTAACAGCAAAAGACCTAGAATAGCCAAAGCAATTCTAAGCAAAAGAAACAATGCAGGAGGTATCGCAGTACTAGATTTGAAGCTCTACTATAGAGCCATAATAACAAAAGCAACTTGGTATTGACACAAAAATAAACCCAAAGACCAATGGAATGGATTAGAAGACCCAGAAATTAAACCACATACTTACAGTCAGTTGATATTTGACAAAGGTACAGAAGACATACATGGAAAAATAAAATAAAACGTAGCCTCTTCAAATATTGGTGCTGGGAAAACTGTGCAGCCATATGCAGAAAACTAAAAGTGGATCCCAGCCTGTCACCATGCACTAACATCAACTTAAAATGGATTAAAGACCTCAACATCAAACCTGAAACTCTGAAACTACTGCAGGACAAAGTAAGAGAGACACTAGAACTTATAGGCACAGGCAGAAACTTCCTGAACAGAATCCTTGGGTCACAACAAATTGGAGAGACTCGACAAATGGGACTACCTTAAAATAAAAGTTTCTAGACAGCTAAAGACATAGTTACCAAACTAGAAAGACAGACAGCCAATTGGGAGAATAAATTTTCCCAGCAATATATCAGAAAAAGGCCTAATATCCATTGTATATAGGGAACAAAAAACTAATTATTGATAAATCTAAGACAACAATCATTAAATGGGCAAGGGAGTTAAAGAGAAACTTCTCAGAAGAAAAGATAAAAACAGCAAAGAAACGCATAAGGAAATATTCATCATCTCTAGCTGTAAAGGAAATGCAAATAAAAACAATCCTGAGAGACCACCTTACCCCAGTCAGAATCGCCTATATCCTGAATTCAGATAAAGACAAATGCTGCGGGGATAGAAAGAAAGATGAACCCTACAGAACTGCTGGTGGGAAAATAAACTAATACAACCACTCTGGTAAGCAGTCTGGAGGTTCCTTAGAAAACTAAATTTAGACCTTCCCTACACTCAGCCATACAAACTCATAGCCATCTACCCTGAAACAACAGGAACCAGGATACAAGGACATGTGCACCTCCATGTTCATTGCTGCACTGTTTACAATAGCCAAGATATGGAAACAACCCAGATGCCCCACTACAGATGAATGGATCCAAAAATTATGGTACCAATATGTAAAATGGAATATTACAACAGCCATTAGGACAAAACAATTGCATTTGCAGGGAAATGGATGGAACTAAAAGAAATCATGTTGAGTGAAATCAGCCAAGACCAGAGAGACAAACAGCACATGGTCTCCCTGATATGCAGATGTTAAATACAAAACACAAGATATGACAAAGTAAACAAGACTAAAGAAACAAAGGACCTCTACTTAATTTGTTGCATCGTTTTTAGATGACACTATGTTCTTGACCCCCATGTGGTATATACATGTGCACATAGGAGGGAAGCTAGGAGGAGGGCACAGAATCAGACGAAAATGGGTGAAGCCAAAAGAAAGCAAGCTAGTGCCATTTACTGAAGAAGCCAAGGTAAATAGATGGAAGTCTAAGGCACACCTAGGGAAAAATTGAGAGATATTATCTAAAAGACAGACTAAGAGCAAAGTATTAGAGTTGTGGCTCAAGTGACAGAGAAGTTCAATGTCTAATTTCAACAAAGAAAAATAATTTTCCAGTAACTTGATGACAATCATATCAGCAAATTGTATTGTTCAAAAATATTTTGTTATGTATATAAAAGTAATTTTCACAAATGACTCACTATCCAATTCAGTATTATCTCTTTAAGGGATAAATTCATAATGTTATCTATCATACCTATGACATTAACTGTCAAAAATAGAGAGAGAACCTTACTCTGGTAAAGCAGTATTTTTCTCAATAATTGCTCATAGTTCATACTGATAAATCATAAAACGAAGCAAGTATATTAAGTTGTGAAAAGTGTTAACTACAAAATGTACAATTGGGAAGTACTATATAGGAAGAAAACTTTTGTTTTTAAAAATTGTAATGGAAATAATGATGTTTTGTTTGTTAGTTTTTTGTTTGTGTATGTGTTAACTGTCTCTACTAACCCTAAGTAACTCATGCATATATCTGTTGAAGTGATCTTTGTATATGTGTCCTACTGTGGAGTGTCGTGTTTTGAAATTTTAACATTTTTTTCTCTAATTCATATCCATAAGTGTTATTTTACCCCCTATTTAGCTTGTAGTAGCTTGCTTGGTTTTTGCCAGCTATTTCTTTCAGTCATTGTATAATCAGGTAAAGTACAACGTGATAATATGAATGATAAAATAGTCTACATGTAAAAGTCATTTTTATTTTTGTTGCCTGATTCCTGCCTTGGTTCTGACATGATAGAAGGCCTGTCTCCAAGCTGCCAGTTATTCATGTCAACCATCAGTCTTCAGCCATACTACATTTCTGTCTCCTTCTAGTATTATCAAACATGGCAGGTTCAATAGTGTGTGTGTCATTTTCAATGTTAAAGGCTGGAACAAAATCTTCCAAGCAAACGGCCCCCATAAACAGGCGGGAGTTGCAATCCTAATATCAGATAAAATAGACTTCTAATTAAAATTGGTGAGAAGAGATAAAGAAGGT
>NW_012267233.1:23646761-23647259 GCF_000151885.1 Dipodomys ordii
AAGATCATGTCATCTGCAAAGAGGGAGAGTTTTATTTCTTCTTTCCCTATTTGGATCCCCTTTATGTCTGCATATTGTCTTATTGCTGTAGCTAGACATTCTAATACTAGATTGAAGAGAAGTGGAGAGAGTGGACATCCTTGTCTTGTTCCAGAGTTAAGAGGAAATGGCTTTAGTTTTTCACCATTGAGTATAATGTTGGCTGTAGGTTTGTCATATACAGCTTTTATTGTATTGAGGAATGTTCCATGGATTCCTAATTTTTCCAAAACATTCATCATAAAGGCGTGTTGAGTCTTGTCGAATGCTTTTTCTGCATCTATTGAGATAACCATGTGGTTCTTACTCTTGCTCCTGTTGATGTGATGAATATTATGAATTGATTTGCGTATATTGAACCAGCTTTGCATCCCTGAAATGAATCCTGTTTGATCGTGGTGTATGATTTTTTGGAGGAATTGTTGAAGTCGGTAGGCCAAAATTTTGTTGAGAAGTTTT
>NW_012267233.1:23647309-23671254 GCF_000151885.1 Dipodomys ordii
CAAAAGGATTGGGATTGTGGGGGAGGGGGGAGGCTGGGAAGGGATGTGAAGGGTAAACAAAGGAGGAGGCTGCAATGCTTGGTAAGAAATGTACACATTATCCTGCCCATGTAATTGTAACTCCTCTGTACAGTATGTTCACAAATAAAATAAAATTAAATTTATAAAAAAAATTGTCTTTTTGGGGGGAGGGGTGGTGGTTGGGCCTAAACTCTCTGCCTGGGTGCTGCCCCTCACCTCTTCAGCTCAAGGCTAGTGCTCTACCACTTGAGCCACAGTGCCACTTTTGGCTTTTTTTCTTTTTTTTGCTTAGGTGGTGCTGAGGAATCGAACCCAGGGCCTCAGGCATGCAAGTCAAGCACTCTACCACTGAGCCACCTTCCCAGCCCTATTGAATCTTTAATAAAATTAATCAGTATGTTAAAGTTCTTTGAGTCCAGAGGAAGTGACAGAGAAGAAGCTGGAGGGTAAACAAGCTCTAGCAAAGAAAGCAGTTTTAGTGTTCCATTGAACAGTCCTAGGCCAGAGAATCACACCAAGGATGCCATCACAGTACAGAGAGTTTGGCCAGAGCGGGAAAATTCAGGCAGCTTGCACAAGGAGAAAGATCTGAGTACTTGCCGGTGTCTGCGGCAGCACTGAGGGCGACAGCAGCAGCAGAGACCGTGGCTGTGGCTACCATAACAACAGAGAGAGCATGGGACACAGTGTGCAAGCAGATTCTACTCACTGTCAGCACAAACTGGCAAGGAACACTCTTCATCCTGCTGATTGTAGACCAGGGACAGACTGGAAACCATGAGGCTGGCCTGAGTACACCCAAGTCATCCTCACTTCTTCTCATAGAGCAGTGGTGGGAAGATAGCCCCTCCCTCACTACCGGAGAAGAACTCGATCTTTGATACTGACAAAGGCCTGGCTCGAGCAGCTAGCTCCAACTCAGGCCTTGGAAGGAAACCATAGGAGCCATTGAACAGGTCACAGGAACTTGACCTGTTCTGATCACTTATACCAGGGAAAAGTTGCCCTTCCAGGGAAAAGTTGCCCTTCCTGGGCAGAAGAAGCTCCATCCCTGGAGGAGTGACTTTCTTCACTGGGTAAACAGTGGCCCCTCCCCACTGCTGCTTAGGGTAAAACAGTAACAACTGAAACTCAGTAAACATAAATCCTGAAAAAAGCTCCAGGCTGGGCTCTGTGAGTGTCTCAGGAGCTAGCCCCTCAGGGAAAAGCTACTGATTGCTGATAAGTTACAACCCTACCTACAACCTAGCCTCATCACACCAACTCCAAGCTAAAGAAAACAGTTTTGTCCCTCTTTTGTGATACTCAAAACAGATCTCCCTCTCACTGAACTAGCCTGTGAGGAAGATCACAAAGTCCTGGGTTAGGAAGAGCTGTCTGCCTGCTCAAACAAACTGACTTAAGGAACCAATTAAGCCACAGGTAAACCAAACACCACAAGCAAACCAGCGATTCCACCAAGAGACTGGCTACAGACATAGGGGAGATACAAGATTCCCCCCCCCAAAAAAAAAATCAAAGAAGTCTTTTATCTACTTAATTGTTTTTAAATTAAAAATTTGTTTTCTATTTTTTTTCTTTCACAATTTGTACCTTAGGGGTGTGTGTGTGTGTGTGTGTGTGTGTGTGTGTGTGTGTGTTTTGTTTTTATTTTTGTGTTTTTTTAATCTCTTTTAACTTTTTTTTGTTTTTTTGCATGACTTAATTGCTGTTCTGCTGATCTCTCTATATATACCCATCGTTGATTATAAGACCTTATCCTTCACTGTATGCATACTTAGTTCAGAAATTGATTATTCAATCTGCAACCACTTAGGCTTAACTCCTATAATAGAACTATTATTTCTTTAAAATTACACGATTTTTAAATATTCCATTTTTAAATTTTTTATTCCATATTTTTTCCTTTTTATCTCTCTCCTCTCGTTCAATCCTTTTCTCCTATCAGTATTATTTCTTTATACTTACATAATTTTAAGTGTTTCCTTTTTAATTTTTTTCTTTTTTATCTTGTTTCTTTATCTCTCGCCTCCTTTCATGCTGTTATATCCATTTCTTCTCTGAAATTAGGGCTTAGTTAAATTCACTCTTTCCTTTCACCCCTCCACATTCCTCTAATCCTTTTTTCCCAACAATTCTAACTAAACCTACTAATTTCTGGTCTTCCTAATCCCTCCTTGCAGTTCTTATCCCATTAATCCATAGTTGTTTGATTTTGAATTAGATTGTATCTGTTGAAATAGATTGTATCTGCAGCAATTTTGACTGAGTCAATCAATCTCTACAACATCAGGACTCTTGCCTTAAAATAGAGTTCTAGCACAAAATTGATGTTACTTTCATACGAACTGGGCAGAACAAGCCAGAGAAACACAAGAAAAATGGCAAGGGCAGATATCTCAACTCCCACTCTTCATAATCAGGTGACAGAACAGTTAATATATAATTCAGAAAAGAGCTCCCAAAAAGCTCTACAAACACTACTGGTAAACATGGTGAATGAAAAGATTGAAAGCCTGCAAAGAATTCAGTGTGAGCATGATAGGGAGTAAGAACAGGCTCTCCAATGATTAATATAGGAACTTCATGAGCATAATGAGGCTAACCAAAAATTAATACAAAAATCTTGTGACCATAAGGAAGCTAATACAAGATTAATACATGAATTGTGTGAGCAGGCTGACAAAAGTCAAAGAGTAATTCAGGAATTGCATGAGCATGAGGAAGCTAATCAAAGAATAATACAGGTATTGGGCAAGAAGGATGAGAAAAGACAAAGATCAATGGAGTCATTCATGGAATCCATAAACAGACAGCTGAAGTAATCCAGGGAGGCCACAAAGGGAATGCTGAATGGAGCCAGACAGAAGGAAAGGGAGTCCAATGAAACCATAACCAATCAACTAAGGGATATGAAAATAAACACTGAAAACCAATTTAAGGAAGAAATCCATTCAAGATCTAAAACAAAGCTCCAAGAAAGAATTTGAAGCCATCAAAGCTGACCAATTAGAAGGAAAAGAAATAAAAATCAAAGTAGAAAGTCTTGACAATAGGTTAGAACATGCAGATGATCAAACCTCTGGGAATGAAGACAGCCTAGATATTATAGAGAAAGAACATACAACTGTCCAAGACAAATCCAAGAAAATATGATAGATTTATTCAACATTTGGAAGATACCATCAGAAGGCCTAAGTACCTAGAGACAAATCATACTTGTCCAAATTCAGAAACATTAAGTTATGCCCTGCATTCTCTCAGACCACAAGGGAATAAAATTAGAACTCAACACCTAAAGCCAAACAAAGTCTTATAACACATGGAAGCTGAACAACACACTGCTGAATCACCAGTGGGTCATGGAAGAGATTAGAAAGGAAATTCATGTTCATGATATTCAACAAAAATGGGGCTGGGAAGGTGGCTCAGTGGTAGAGCACTTGCATTGCATGCCTGAGGCCCTGGGTTCGATTCCTCAGCACCACATAAACAGAAAAAAAGCTGGAAGTGGTGCTGTGGCTCAAGTGGTAGAGTGCTAGCCTTGAGCTGAAGAGCTGAGGGACAGTGCCCGGGCCCAGCGATCAGGCCCACGACCGGACCCACCCCCCAAAAAAAGAAATGATATTCAACAAAAATGAACACACAATTTACCAGCTCCTCTGGGACAACGCAAAGGCAGTACTCGGAGGCCAGTTTATAGTTCCTACATCAACAAATTGGAGAGAACTGAAACCAACAATTTTATGAGACACCTGAAGCTCCTTGAAAACTAGCAACAAATGAAATCCCAATCCAGAAGATGGAAAGAAATAATTAAAATTAAATCAGAATTGAATAAATTAGAATCCAAAAAATCCATAGAAAGAATCAACAAAACATAGTGTTAGTTCTTTGAAAAAAATTAACAAAATTGACAGACCTTTAGTAAATCTTATCAGATAAAGAAGAGAACACATCCAAATAAACAAACTCAGAGATGAGAATGGAAACCTCACCACAGAAACAACCAAAATTCAGAACATTATAAGGGAATACTTCTCAAACGTTTATGCTAGTAAATTTGAGAACATGGAAGAAATGGACAATTTCCTAGCAAATATCGACACGTTGAAACTAAACCAAGATGAGTTAAACCTACTTAACAGACCCGTATCAAGCACTGAGATAGAAAGAGCGATAAGAAAAGTCCAGGACCAGATGGATTTACAGCAGAAATCTACAACGCCTTTAAAGAAGAAGTAGAACTCACACCAATACTCCTCCAACTCTTCAATGAAATTGAAAGAGAGAGTTCACTACCAAACTCTATGAAGCCATTGCAACCCTCATCCCCCCAAAAACAGGCAGGGACTCATCCAAGAAAGAGAACTATAGACCCATTTCTTTGATGAACATTGATGCAAAACTTCTCAACAAAATTTTGGCCAATCAACTTCAACAATTCATCAAAAGAATCATAAACCATGATCAAACAGGATTCATTTCAGGGATGCAAAGCTGGTTCAATATACCAAAACAACTAACATAATTCATCAAATCAACAAGATCAAGGATAAGAACCACATGGTTATCTCAACAGATGCAGAAAAAACATTTGACAATATCCAACACCCCTTTATGATGAAGGCTCTGGAAAAACTAGGAATCCATGGAACAATCCTCAATAAAATAAAGGCTGTATCTGACAAACCTACAGCCAGCCTTATATTTTATGTCGAAAACTTAGTCCTCTTTCCCAGCTCTCTTTTCTCTTTCCCAGCTCTCTATCTTTCCCAGCTCTTTCCCAGCTCTCTTCTCTTTCCCAGCTCTCTCTCTTTCCCAGCTCTTTCCCAGCTCTCTTCTCTTTCCCAGCTCTCTCTTCTCTTTTCCAGCTCTCTCTTCTCTTTCCCAGCGCTCTTCTCTTTCTCAGCTCTCTCTTTTTCTCACCTCTTTCCCAGCTCTCTCTCTTTCCCAGCTCTCCCAGCTCTCTTTCCCAGGCCTTTCCCTGCTGAGTGGAGGGCCAAGATGGCCTGGTGCCAGCCAGAATGATGAATAAACCTGCCCTTCACCTGAAAAATAAAAAAAAAAACAACTTAAAGTCATTTCCTCTAAACTCAGGAAAGAGACAAGGATGTCCACTCTCTCTACTTCTCTTCAGTTTAGTATTACAATGCCTAGCTACAGAAATAAGAAAAGATGCAAGCATTTTGCAAATGACATGATCTTTTTTTTTAATGTGAAAATACTGTACAGAGGGGTTACAATTACATGGGCAAGGTAATGAGTACATTTCTCATCAAGCATAGTTGTCTCCTCCTTTGTTTCCCCTTCCCATTCCTTCCCATCTCCCACCCCCCCACACACTCCCTCCCCCCACATCCCCACCCCTTACCCTCCTTCTCCCCTGCTCCACCCCCACCAAAGTTGTACAAGTCATTACGTTGAAAAACGAACTTTACAACATGATCTTGAATTTAAAGAATCCGGTGGACTCCACTCCCAAATTACTCTACTGATTTGAAACTTTGGCAAAGTAGCAGGGTATAAAATTAACCCGCAAAATCAATGGCTTTTATGTATGCCAACAATGAGAAGAGAACGGCTGCAATCAGGTAAGCAACTCCTTTTGTAATAACCCCACAAAAAATAAAATAGTTAGGAGTTAACTAAAGAAGTGAAGGACCTCTACTATGAAAACTTTAAAAACCAGAAAAGGAAATCAAAACAGAACTTAGGAAGTGGAAAAACCTTCCTTGCTCCTGGATTGGAAGGATCAACATCGTGGAAATGGCAATACTACCAATGGCTATCTACAAATTCATTGTGTTACTGATCAATATTCCAACCTCATTCTTCAATGAAATAGAAGAAGCAATTCAAACATTCATATGGAAAAATAAAAGACCCTGAATAGCAAAAACGATCCTTAACAGAAAGAACAGTGCTGGAAGAATATCAATACCAAATTCCAAACTCAACTACAAAGCCATTGCAATCAAAACAGCTTAGTACTGGCATAAGAATACACATGAAGACCAATGGAATAGAACTGAAAACCGAGAAATGCACCCACAGACCTGTAGCCATGTAATCTTTGACAAGGGAGCTAAAAAATAGAATGGAAGACAGCCTCTTCAATAAACGGCGCTGGCAAAATTGGTTCTTCACCTGTAGAAACCTGAAGTTACATTCTTATGTATTACCCTGTACTAGAATCAACTCCAAAAGGATCAAAGACGTTGGAGTCAAAGCAGATACCCTGAAAACCTGAAAGGAAGCAATAGGAGAAACCCTAGGTCTCCTTGGCACAAGCCAAAATTTTAATAGAGACCCAGAAACACAACAAATCAAAGAAAGGTTGGATAAATGCAATTGCATGAAATTGCAGAGCTTCTGCATGGCAAAGGACATAGCTACCTACCATGATCAATAGAAAGCCCACAGCTTGAAAGAAGATCTTCACCAGCCATACAACAGATAAGGCTCTCATATCTAAAATATACTTGGAACTCAAAAAATTAAATTCCCCAACAACAAATCCTCAAAAAAAAACAATTGCCCCATAAATAAGTGGGCTAAAGACATAGAAACTTCTCCAAAGAGGAAATAAGAATGGCCAGTAGACACAGGAAGAAACGCAAATCAAAACATCATTGAGATTCTACCTCACCACAGTTAGAATGGCTATAATCAAGAACTCTAATAACAACAGATGCTGGAGGGGATGTGCCCAGAAGGGAACCCTATTGCATTGTTGGTGAGAGTGTAAACTTGTTCACCTACTTTAGAAAACAGTATAGAGGTGCCTCAAAAGACTCCACATAGAGCTCCCCTATGACCCAGCAATCTCACTTTTGGGCATTTAACTAAATGATCACAAACAAGGCCGTACTAAGGTGATTGGCACAACTATGTTTATTGCAGCATTATTTATCATAGTTAAGATGCCCCTCAATAGATGAATGGATCGAGAAAATGTGATAGATAGATAGATAGATAGATAGATATAGATATATTAAATGGAATATGTAAAATGGAATTTTATGCCTCCAAGATAAAGAATGACATTGCCCCATTTGTTAGGAAATGGAAAGACTTGGAAAAAATTATATTTAGTGAAGTAAGCCAGGCCCAAAGAAACATAGGTCCCATGGTTTACCTTAATTGCAATAACTAATACATGTGAAGGACAAGCAGAAAAGGAAAAAAGCAATTTACACATGACCATATAAGATGATGTTAAGTGAACGAACTCCAAGATAGGGACACAAATATCTTTTTTCTTTCTTGCTATTGTTTCTAACATATTTAAAATGTACCATGAGATTTTGTTGTTGCTTTGTATGTTCCTCCCCCATGGTATACCACCTATTTTCACTGTATTTGATGATGTCAGTGCCCTGTATCTTGTATATAAACTTCTCTAACTCTGGGAGAAGAAGGGAAAAAACAAAATGCTTAAATAAGGATACAGGCTGACCCATTGTAACAATGAGATGAACAAATCACTATGGTGAAAATGAACGTTAAAACGTCGGTGGGGGAGGAGGAGCGGAGGAAGGGAGTAGTTGTAGTTGTGGAGGTAGGGAGAGAAGGGATGGCAGGGGGAAAAAGGAGGCAACAATGCTTAACAGGAAATGTACTCATTATCTTGCTCATGTAATTGTAACCCCTCTATGCAGCATTTTTACAATAAAAATGTACAAAAATAAAGCTTTTTTGTAAGAATTTTTAAAAAAGAATTAGTTCTTTTATTTTTTGATCCATTATTACGTTAAATACCTACATATTTTTTATTTGAGTTATAAATAAAAGCAGCTAGAATAGCTATTAAAAGAGAAAATAGACACATTAAAAATTGTATATGTACTTTCAAGTACTACATGTAAAATATTGAATATTGAGAAATGTTTAAAAAATAAACTATCTTTAAACATACTGATGGGCTATGGTCAAATCATTAAAAAGCTAAAACTGGAAACTGAGTGCCCCTACAGAAAGCTGACACATCTCCATACCATTGTGCTCCAACCTCAAACTGGAAACTGAGTGCCCCTACAGAAAGCTGACACATCTCTATACCATTGTGCTCCAACCTCAAACTGGCTTTGAAGATAAAACAGCAAAACTGACATGGAAAAGTTATTATTATTATTTATGTCAGGGAATATTGAAACTCATTCTAAGGAGTTAAACTTTTCTTGAAGATGAACCCATATCATTTCAAATTTGAAAAGTGGAGCAGAATAATAGCTACCTAAATAAGTCTGTGGCCATTTTTCTTCATAACCTTGACAAGTTTTATGTAACTTTTCCTCACTCCTAAAGACAGAAAACAATCACAAATCTATTTAACATGAAGATTTGGGATTAAGCAGAGATAGTTGAATACCAAGGGGGAAACAATTCAATATTTCAAGATCGTTGGGACTTGAAACATTTATACATCAAACATTATTATTATTATCATTATTATTATTTATTATCATAGTAGGGTTGATATTCAGAGGGATTGCAGTTACATGAATCAGGTAACGAGTAATGGATACAACTCTTTTTGAACTATGACTCCCCTTCCATGTTGCTCTCTCCTGGTTTGATTTTAAATAGCTAAAATACTCTATTAAAATTTTATGAACAAAATCTTCATCTGCAGCATACTGATTTTTTGAATCTCATTTTGTTATTATTTTATAATTTCTCTTGACTTGCTGCTGAACTTCTAGTCCAGCACTAAGATTCTGCTTATAAAAGCAATCTGGAAGTCTGTTCAAGGATACACAGTGGTATTCCAATGTAGATTCTGAGACATGAGGTAGCCAAGCTCATTCTTCATTATAAAGCCAATTCTTTTAATAATTTGATATTTCATTTAGTTTTTGAAAAAAACTTCATTCATACACTTAGTGTTTCTGTCTTTATTTTCTTCAAATAATAAGCCTGAACATATCTAGCACTATTACAGACTAATCTAAATCTGGATCCTAGCCAATAGTGTCCTATCTCTCCTTGTTATTTTCTATTTTCCTTCTTATACACACACACACACACATATGTGTGTATTATATGTATATATGTATGGTATATGTATATGGTATATGTATATGTAGGTAAATCATTCTCATAGACTTTCTTTTTGGTGATAATGGGGTTTGAATTTAGCCTCAAGTACTAAATACGTGCCATATCACTTGCATCATATCCCCTGCCCTCTGCCCTCTCATTAATTTCTAATAAAAACTATGCTTTATAAAAGAAGTCAAGTTCAATAGTAAAAAAATAAAACATTAAATGTATCAATGATTGTCAGAGTTTTTTTTAAAATATTCTTGGTGTCAATTTTCTGCATTCTTATTTAATCACAATTCCGAAAACAGGAAACATGGAGACAGTTTAGCTTTCAGCTTTCCAAGCACCTACAGTGTATTAGAGAATTAATGACTTAGCAAATTTGAACAACTTAAGGTCAAAGAAACACATCTGGTTTTAAACTTTTTTCTGAAGTAAAATGTTCTTATCATAGTGAAGGAAATTTTTATTAATTCAGTAGTTATATGAGGTTTCCTTATATCAAAAATTTCTAAGTCATTTAAGTAATAAAAGTTTAAGTTAATTATACTCTCTTAATGTGAAAAGTTCATATTTTTGTGGACATATGAATTTCTCAGCCTTCATCTCACAACTAGGACACACGATTTCATTTGTATACTATCAATTTTCATATATACCATATTTTTCGGTTTGGAAAATACTAACATTTCCTGAAGCAGTCCAGTTATACATGAATATCTCTTGGTGTAGGCATAGAAGTTTCTGATTTTTTAAAAAAAAATAAGCACTAGAGTAAAAATTCAGTGTTTGAAAGGTGAAGAAAATTGCTATGAATCTCAAACGTGTTAAGATATATTGTTGATATATAAGATCACCTCTATAAACATTCCCCTTGTTTTCTACAGAAGTATTTTCTGTATAAATTACACATTGTCAAACTTGCATCATATTTCATTCCCTAAAAGCCTTTGACAGATCTTACAGCTATAATAAATAACAATCATAAGATGCTCCTAAAAATATTCCGCTACCAACTTAACTGTTTAACAAATAGAATCTCCTTTAAAAAAACTAATGTTCTGTTGTTCCCAGGCTTGACAGTTAAACAAAGTTAACACATATTATATACCATTCATTATTGTTTTGTGCACAAGTCATTTATTTTTTTGTGAACTGAGAATAATCTGAGGATTATTCATGCTTAATTTCTGTAAATCCATTCCTCCTAATTTTTGTATGATAATCTCTCAAGTTTAGAATTTCCACTAGAAGAATAAATGCAGCCACTTGTAGAAAACCTTTTATAATTTGACAAGTGACAATTTTTTAAAACTTTACCTGTGTGATATGCTGAAATATGGGATGCTAGTGATCATTTATTGAATATTGACACTTTATTTTCCTAAAGTAAGCCAATGATCATCATGAAGCTAGCTACATGGAATAGAGCAACAATGTGGTAAAGTTATGTAAGAAAATATTGATTTTATTTTCTTTTACTTTTTTGTCTCCTGCCAGTCAATTCATCCTTACTATTTATGTGCATGTTTTTTTTTCTTTTTTATCAGTTGGTTTGAAGAGTAAATAGCTCTGCCATGATATTCAGTAACTCTAAAGTACAATACATTCCAGGACATATAAATCCATGGGTACTGTATATCAACAGTATCCAAATATTGTTAAACTGTCACCACGTTTAGGTAAGCACTAAAATCATTTTTTGGATATTCAAGGTGTAGAATACTACAACAATAAAATGCCAATCAATGTCATCTAACACATCAATAAAGAAAAGAAGAGAATTGTATGTATTTATCAACTGTCATTGAAGGAAAAAAAACATTTGACAGATTGTAATACCTCTTCTTAAGCAAAAATTTTAACAGATTAAAATAGAAAAGTGTGACTTCAACTTCTTGAAATGCATTTAACTGCAACAAGCTTGTGACTATCATCCTGCTCAAGAAAGAAAGGTTGCCTACTTTCCCCAAACAGAAATAAGGCAGTAATGTTTACTTCATTACTTCTATGGTAAGAGTTTCCTGAAATAGTGCAAAAGCTAATTCAAGCTGCATACTTCTGAAAGGGAGTAATTAAACTGTTGATACAAATGACAAAACTGTCTACATTAAAACATTCCCTGAAAATTTACTAGAATTATATAAATGAATTTAGTAAGATCATGAGATTCATTATTACCTCCCAACAATCACTGGCTCTTTTACATTTGAACAATGTCTAACGATTAATAAAGCCCTGGCTAAAATTATAAGACACTAATACTCAACAACCATTGTAGTGGCCTAGTATAAAGAAATAATGTCTGCTTTTTTTTTTCTTTCTTGGTATTGTTTTTAACGTACTTATAATGCACTATGTGATGCTCTTGTTTCTTTTGTATGTTCTTTCCCTATGGTATAACTCCTGTTTTCACTGTATCTGATTCTGGTGTCCTGGATCTTGTATATACATTTTTATAAATTGGGGAGGGGAAGGGATGTAACAAAATGCTTAAATAAGGATACAGGTTGACCCATTGTAACAATGAGATGTTCAAGACACTATATTGAAATCGAGCTTTAGAATTTCAGGGAGGGTGGAGGAGTTGGGGAGGTGAGGAGGGAAGGGATGGTAGGGGACAAAGGAGGAGGTAACAATGCTTGATACAAAATTTACTTATTACCCTACTAATGTAACTGTAACCTCTCTGTACAGTATTTTCACAATAAAAATATATATGGAAAAAAGTAATATCATTTCACTTAGCATAATCTTATATTGTCATATGTACATAGTTGTTGAGCTATTCTGCTCATCTGCTAATATTATCCTATTTATTGAAAATATAGGAAACCATGGGAGCTAATGTTTCTTTGAGTCTGGTTTATAATTTTTTTTCCAAGTCTTTCCATTTCCTTACAAACAGGGAGGTGACATTCTTTCTGATGGAACTATAGAATTCATATATCACATTTTAACTCCAAGACATGGACACAAAAGATTTTTCTTTGTGGTTGTTGTTTTTAATGTACTATGTGATTTCTTGTTTCTTTGGTATGTTCTTCCCCCTATGATATACCCCTGTTGTCACTGTATTTGATTTTGGTACCCTTGTATTGTATATACATTCATCTGAATGAAGGAAGGGAAGGGGAACAACAGAATGGTGAGATAGAGGACAAAGGGGAAACTAATGCAAAAGCTATATTCACAAGACACTATTTCGGAAATGATCTGACATCTTGTGAGAGTAGGGGGAGGGAAGCTAGGATAATAATAAGGGAAGGGGTAACAAGTTTGACAAGAAATGTACTTATTGCTTTACTTATGCAACTGTGACTGCTCTGTACATCACCATGACAATAAAAGTGACATCATTCCATGCTGGTGACATCCACATGGATCACACATACAGTACTACTGTTACTCCTAGACAGCAAAGCCCCTCTGGAAAACAATTTTTTAAAAGAAAATAAATCATACACAGAAATCAGATATTTAACAGTTTAAATCTTAACTGACCACAAAAGTAATAAACATTTATGACCCATCAAAACCTATGCAAGAATGTTTAAAGAAGGTTTCACTTTTTTTCCCTTCTTAAAATGCTTTTAGCAAAAACTAAAACTTCAAACATCAAACAATCCTTCCACAGGTGAGGGCGTAAGAACGGCTCACTCATCCTACACCAGAAAGGAAAGAACACAATAACTTGAGTGGATCTCAAGGGAGTAATGCTGAATTAAAGGGGACAATACCAAAAGATTACACACTGCAAATTCCAGTCCTACATTCTTGGAAAGACAAGGAAACTGGACTTGGCTCTGAGGGGCCAGTGACAAGGAGGTAAATTGAGATACAACACTAGTTAGCAAGAAAATGTGCAGTGTTATTGTGGTTCATTGTGTCACTGTGTTAGTGGAGACACGGACCTACTTTGGTGATAAAATTTTATAAAACTTACTTTGCACAACACATAAACATACACATTACCAAAACAAAAATACATACTTTATCATTGAGAGTTTACATTAATTTCAATATCCTAGTTATGATATATGACAAGATTGCAAAATCCAAGCTTTTTGAAGCATGACACAAAAATCTGTCAGAGATTTGTCTTATATTTCTTTACAATTGCACAATTATTTTAATAACATTTTAAGTAGAACATAATTAACATATAATGTTTGGCCAGGTTGGAAATTCTTTGAATCAATAGGCTAGACTGAAGAATGAAATTCAAACTTAGTAGCAGAAGTATTGTCTGTTTCCTATAGCTCTTCCTGCCCATAGTTCATTGCTGGACTAAATCTGGATAGTGAAGTTTCACCCCTGTGGAGACGTGTGAGTATTTTACTTACTGAAATGGAGAACAAAGAGTATCTTTGACACTCACAGAATAAACTGTGGCAAAAACTGCTGGCAAAATCAAGACGGTATCCTCTTGCTATTCATGGGCAGAGCCAACCTCCAATTAGTGCCTCTTTTCTCTCCAACTTTATGATAGAAGCTAGTAAGAGTACAAAGTGAGCAGCAACTTACATAACTTCGACTATCTGGAACTGAGAGTGCATTTACTTTTTAATCTGAGTGAAGCTCCTTTACAGTTGAATTTTCCCACTGCAGCTTTAGCCATATCTTTTTGATAAATTATTTCCTTTTAGTAGCTTCCAGATCTCAACAGCTTGAGATTTAACTACAAACATCTCTGCAAATGTCAATTATTATATTTTCATTTTCATTGTTGGGTTGTACTGCTATGTTAGGCTAGCCAATATTAAGATACTTTTTCCTTAAAGAATAGACACTGAAAAATGAAGTCAATAATTCTCTCATAATTATACATTAAGCTTGGCCAAATTAATATATGCCCTTAATTACATTAGGTAATTAAATTCCACAGCTTACACTGGATAATTAGTATATTATTCGTTCAATAGCATTTGGAAAATGTGTTCGTTTTTAGATTAGAGGAAGCAGGTTGGAATGGTTAAAAGGAACACATTCAAGTTAGACTGGATCTATGTTTATTCTCCTTACAAATTATGCAACTTCTAAAAAGTAATAACACCTGATTTTCCAAAATTAAATAAATGAGATTAAAGAAACCTATTGCTCAAGCTTTTTGTGAAGTTTAGATAATCTGATCAACAATTACCATTTCACCAAATGTTTGTTGCCAACAAAAATTTTGTGTTTCTCACTTTCCTAGTTCTGGTTAATATTCTGAATCAAATTGATTCTTTAACATCTAACTGCTTTAAAATCAACTAAAGTAAAATTGAGAAACACAATGTTGCAGATAATCTATTTGTGTAAAATATAGTCAATTGAGATAGAAAAAATAATTCACTCATCAATTCTAACTTTGACATCATATACTACATTGTTAAATAGCCATAAAACAAAGATTTCAGTAATTTAATTCATTAAATAATTGATGTTCTACAATATGACTGAACACTTCTGCTATAGACATTAAACCTGTTTTTAAATATATATTCATCAGTCAACTGATTGGAAGTAAAGAGTATTACAACATGACAAAATGATATCATTGTAAATATTATGTATGTAATAAGAAATGTATGTAATAAGAAATGTATACATCAAATAGTAAAAGCAAGGATTTATCCTCCAATAAGTTAATGAGAATGAAGGTTGTTAAAAGAAGGAAGAAAATTACAACATCTCTCAAATGAACAATTACTGAATCAGTAAACCCAAACCTTTACTCTGTCTTTTTTGCCTACTTACCCCAATGCAGAGAGTATGCATACAGTAGTTTAACCAATATTAAAGGAGAGTTCACTGACAGAACAGAACAGTTACAGCCTGAAAACATCAAGGAAAGTGGATAAGCAAGAACACAATTCTGTGATTTTTATTTCTTCCTGTTTAGTTAATAAATTTGTTATTATTTCAAAAATACCACCCCTCAGTAAAGCTCTTTGGTCAGATAATCATGTTGCATCATAGCTAGCAACATGATCAATAAGCCCATTTGTGGAAATTTAATGACTGATTGCCATAACCTACAGGATGACCCAAAGAATGTTAATGGACAATAAGCCTGCACCCATTAAGATGCACAATATTGTTATTTTAGGTGGCAGGATGGTTTCTCCTATGTACATGAAACAAAACTTCAAAAGTAAAATTTATAAATGCTAAGAATCAATTACTAATGTTTCTTCTTGATCTGAACTGGGCATCATCTAAACAAGCTCAAGAACAACCTTTGAGAGAGTCACTTCAAGCCACTGACATGCATGACACAGTGTCATGCATAAAATAGAATCTGTCTTAAATAATTGGTGTTAGGGAAATGTAGATGGAAAACTGACTCATTTTGATACAAACACAATGAAAAGAGACAGAGCACTGAGAAATAATGTCAGTGTTGGAGCATTTGAAAGAAGTCAAAGTCACACTTTTGATTTTGGGTTTTAGTGAGACATTTGACAAGAAAATAGAGGAGTGGTCATGAGCCACAACACAAAAAAAATCTGAAGAGTCTTCATGTGTATACAAAGACAATAAACAGTACAGAGAACTTCATGATAGAAGTGAGTGCATTTACATTAGTTATGAACAAATGTTTCCTCTACATATAAAAACATTTGTAATGCAAAAATGCATTAATTTCAAGATAAATTCAAGTATAAAATGGTATATTTACATGCATTCTAGAAAATAATAGCTAACTTTATCAAGGGTATAGGTAATTTTATCTAGCCTTCAACACCTATCTCTTAGAAATTTTATGTAGCTGAATGAAATGAATTTGATTAAAAATTAAGTTTAAACCAATTTAAAAGAATTAACATAATATAATCTCCAAACTTTTAACAAACTAGCAAAAAAAATAAATTCTCCAATGCTCTTTACCTCCCTGCGTAAAGGATCATGGCTCCCAACCATTAAACAATTGCTTTATTTGAAGGACGCCGGTGGCTCACGCCTGTAATCCTAGCTACTCAGGAGACTAGATCTGAGGATCAAGGTTCAAAGTCAGCCTGGGCACGAAACTCTGTAAGACTCTTATCTCCAATAAACCACTAGAAAACCGGAAGTGGTGATGTGGTCCAAGCGGTAGAGCGCTTGCCTTGAGCTGAAGAGCTGAGGGACAGCGCCCAAGCAGAGTTCAAGCCACATGACTGACAAAAATAAATAAATTAATTAATTAAAATTAAATTACTTTACTTTATTGTTATTATAGAGATAATGTTCAGAGGATTACAATTACATGAGTCAGATAATGAGTACATTTCCTTTCATGCAGTGTCTTCTGTTCCCTTATTCCCATTTCCTTTCATACAGTGTCTTCTGTTCCCTTATTCCCATCAAGTTCCCTCCCTTGTGTATCCACTCACAAGTTGTATAGTTCACTTTCATCAGTGTCCGGAGAGCCCACTGCTGAATTTTTTCACTCTTTTTCCCTTGAGTTCAGTGCCCTGCCTCCAACTTCCCGAAGATATACACGTGAATGCACCATACATAAGGGAAAGAAGACAGAATCATCAAAAACTGGACTTTCTAATTGCAGATTGTACCCCTGGACTTGTTTTGGTGAATAAAATTCAAACCAAATTATGACATGGTCAAGTGGGAATGTTGAGTATCTTTTGCTTTTTTTTTTGTATTTTTTTTATTGTAAAAATGTTGTACAGAGGGGTTACAGTTACATGAGCAAGGCAATGAGTACATTTCCTTTTGAGCATTGTTTGCCAGTATCTTTTGCTTTTATGTTTTAGTGGTACTGTGTTTGAACTCAGGGTCTGGCTTAGATAGGAGTTCTATCACTTGAGCCATTGCCCACAGTCCCTTTGTTTGCTGTGAGTACTTTTTGTATAGTCTTCTGTTTTGCCCTGGTCTGGCTCAACCAGTGATTCTCCTACCTACAGCCTCTGATGAAGCTGATATTACACGTGAAAACCACAGCCAGCTAATCTGTTGAGATGAGATTTGACCAACTTTTCACTTGGTTATCTTATCTTTGAGACAGGCCCTACCACATCTATTACTTGTATTAGAAGAACAAGTCACCACACCAAGCACTCCTTTGGAAATCCAAAGAGCCATTGTGGTGACAGCCACTGTAAACAAAGTAACACATTACAAACTAGGAGTCATTCTTCAAATAAAGTTCTACAATAAGACATGTAAGGATGTATGTTCTTACATAAAATATATGTTCTTACATATTGAAATAAATTCTTAGGGGAAAACTAAGTCATTGGAACAATGGTGCTTTCTGCTACAGTAGCAACATAATGTAAACTGATGATACAACAACCAATAAAATAACAATGTGTGTTGGGCTAATGGAATGGCTAGAATAGATACAATGTTAACTTGGGGATTAAAGGGCAATCATAACATTGATTGTAATATATTCAGAATTGAAATACATACAAAACCAACCTGAGAGAAGAGGATAAAGAAGGCCTGGGATGGACATACATGGATCTTTCTCAAGTGTTCTGGCTCTTGGACGACTTGCTGGTCATTCTATAGACCGCATCTGTGCAATTTCCAGACTTTCTTATTCACTTTCCCATTTATTTAAAGTTGTTTGAGAGACTCAGTGATCATGCTTACTTTCATTCTAAAGTAGTGTGAGTCTGTGGCTTTCTCAGTTGTCTACTTTATTTTTGTGTTATGGCTTGGGGTGAGTTGTTATCCTCAGTAACATAAAAGTTGAGAAAGACTTCTAATTCCAAGCTCTAACAGGTATTTGATGGCATAGTATTATTTAATGTGAAAATACAGTATTGTAAAAAAATAAAAATATAATCTAAGTATCGTAACTTTTACTTATACTTAAATTTCTTCCCAATGGGCTTATTAAATTCATCACTGGAGAACTTGAAAGTTATATGAAAATTTTAATTTGTAATAAATGCAGACAAACAACTGTTGTTTTTTAATGGATATTTATCTGTTAAATTTTCTTATTTTCTAGACTGTAAAGCAGAAAGAATACTAGAAAATAATTTGCATAAGAGTCAGATATATATTCAGTCAATCCCCAAACTTCCATAAATCTAGTTATGTTGAGTTTTACAAAATTATTGAGATTGCTAAAAGTTTCTTAGCAAGAATGTGTCCTATTTTGTTTATTTTCTGAATGTTTATAACACTCTTGAATTCTATTTTGAAAGGAAAAATATGGCTTAAGATTAAGAAATATCAACCATATTGAGTAATTTTGCAGGGACAAAATCTATACAATTCATATTATTGCCCATGTAATTGTAACTCATCTGTATGGTACTTTCACAATAAAAAAATTCATATTATTACATGAGTATACACTAATCAATTGATAAATCTAACAATTTAAATAGTTTTAATTTCACCACACAGTGATGTCAAAAGTAACGTCTACTAACTACTGAATAAATATGAGCAAACTATTGTAAGAAAGAAAAAGAGTGATGTAGATTCACATGCTAATTGCTGTCACATAAAAGAACCAAAAACTATAATTCAATCAATTAGTTACAATTAAAATCAGCAATGCAGAATAGCTTTACTTGCAAGTCATTTTTAGAAATATTAACATTAATTTTTCTCTCAGATAATTAAGGAATTAACCATGATCTCAGGAAATTTTTCAGTTTACCTCACTTGACAGAGGATTGGATCACAGTTGAAATTCTTCTATATTAAATTTATGATGAATTATTTGACAGTGAATAATGATTTTATAATAAAATAATTATTTAATAATCATTTTATTTACTATTTATTTATTAAAATAGTCAGTTTTTAATAAAATATTTGATAGTAAAAATATTACAAATATCAACATGAAAGAGAATATATGTATTGAACGTTTTGTTTAAGAAAGGTCTAAAATTAATGAAAAGATAGAGTTTTTCTAAGGCATAGTAGTGTATGACATATTATTAAATAGATTTTTATTCTTTAGAGAAAAAAGGGTACCATAAATGATAGTTATCATTATAAAAAGTTGTGACTTAGAGATTCAAAACTTTGTAAATTGTGCTACTACTATTCAAATGAATTGAGTACATGAGATACAAAATTCATTACACTAAATGATATCCCTTTTGTATAACATATTTTACTATCTTCCTCAAAATATGCATATCTGGCATACTCAAATAATTTGATATTAGTATCAAATCAAGGTTCATGTACATCTTAATGAGATTACTTTAGCTATGTACATATGACCATATAAGATGATGATAAGCAAAATGAACTCCCAGACATGGACACGAGTTTGTTTTTTTCCTTTGTTGATGTTGTTTTTAATATTCTACATTTAGTATTTCTTGTTTTCATTTGTGTTTTCCTCCTCCTCTATTGTTTATTCCCTGTTGTCACTGTATTTCATTTTGTTACCCTGGTTATTGCATATACATTTATCTGAATCAGGGAAGCGTAGGGGAAACAAATGATGAGACAAAGGACAAAGGGAAAAACCAATGCAACTGCAATAGTGACAAGACAACATGTTAAAAATGATCTGTAAAAATTAAGGGGGGCGGGGCTGGGAAGGTGGCTCAGTTGTAGAGCGCTTGCCTTGCATGCATGAGGCCCTGGGTTCCATTCCTCAGGACCACATAAGCAAAAAGAAGAAAGCCGGAAGTGGCACTGTGGCTCAAGTGGTAGAGCACTAGCCTTGAGCTGAAGAGCTGAGGGACAGCACCCAGGCCCAGAGTTCAGGCCCCACAACCGGACCCCCCCAAAAAAAATAAGGGGAGGATTAGGAGGGAGAAATAGTGGGAGAAAAATGAGGGAGAAGGTAACAACTTTGACAAGACATGTACTCACTACCTTACTTATTTAACTGTAACCCTCACTGTATATCACCTTGACAATAAAATTAAAATTATAAAAGAAGACAGCATACTTCATTTTATAAATTTGATATTGCTTTTTGTTTGTGTCATATATTTATTTATTTATTTTTTGGTCAGTCGTGGGGCTTGAACTCTGGCCTGGACGCTGTCCCTCAGATCTTTAGCTCAAGGTGAGCTCTCTACCACTTGAGCTACAACGCATCTTCCGGTTTTCTGGTGGTTAATTGGAGATAAGAGTCTCATGGACTTTTTCTGTCCGGACTGGCTTTTAACAGTGATCCTCAGATCTCATCCTCCTGAGTAGCTAGGATTACAAGCATGAGCCACCAGCACCTGGCTTATTTATTTTAATGACTTATTAAATCATAGAATGATAGAGTAAATCAATTTGTTTCTCAGTTCTAATCCAGATTGAGATTTTTAGAAGTTGTTCTTTCAAATAATAAATCAGGACATTTTTATGCAGGTAAAAAGTGATTATACTGGCTTCTATATAGCAAGATTATTGAATCTATAAATTATCTGAACTTAGACATCTTTCTGTGGTAATATATGACATGCAATAAATTGCAGATAAAATGTGGGAATTATTAAAGTATTTTCTGCTCAACTTTGTCACATTGCTAATAACTTTTAATAAGATATATACTATGCTGAGCAAGCATGGTTTCCTATAACACGGGACATAGAAAGAACAACTGCAACTTCTAGGGTAGTCTAGGCTACTCAGAGAGTTTGATTTCTTCTCAGACTACATTATACTTTGGAATGAGCAAAGATATACACCATCAAAAATGTAGTAACAGAATATAAGGTATTTTATGTTTTTGAGATTGAGTATTAAAGTAAAAAGTAGTGACAAAATAATATTTAAAATACATGAAAAAATAATTATAGGTGCATTTTACATAACAACTAATAACTTACAGATATGTGTGAAATCCACAAAAATAATGAAGCAACCAAAATATAAAATATGTAACTATTAATAACTTTAGAGAATATAAATTTGAAAAAAATTAAACTTAAAACATTTTGTTATTGTTAAGGTGATGCTATTTTCTTAGCAATTTAAAATTTTTAGAGCAAATAAGTGAATACAAAATATTTGGGAAAAGTTGAATAACTTTTTCAATACACACATGTTTAACCCCACACTCATTTTGTAAAATGAAAGCAAATTAACTTAATGACAGCATTGGCTAATGGTGTTTTAGGACAGGATAAAATTGTGTGTCTCTTTTGTTCTTAAGGCAATTATAAAAAATGAGGGATATTGAAGCAGTAAACTGAATGTAAATTGATCTAACGTAAATCTGTGATAAGTCAATGCTACCCTACTTCATGTACTCCACAGTGTGCAAGGCGTTGGGAAATGGGGAAGAAACAATTTGAATAAGAAGTCAATATTTCTGCCCTCATTGTAGTCTTGAAGCATCAAAGATAAATGTTAAAGTATGCTATTTTTCATAATTTTTAAAAAAGGTCTCTACTTGTAGCATGAACAAAGTCCATTGAACAAAGTCTATTGAATGAACTGATTCATCTATGTATCTGTTTCATCTTGTAATATAAGGCCAGATGCTAAAGCCAATCCTCTGGGACAATAATGGAGCATGTCCCGGAAGATAAAATATGCAAAAAAGGTGGTAAGAATTTCAGTGAGCAGAAACAATGGAAATGGCACCTACTGAACAAAAGGGAAAGCAAGTGGGCAAAGGCATGAGAGATAATGTGTATGACAATGGGTGGAGACCCACAGGGAAATTATACACTCTGTGTGATTTCCATGGGGAGTTGAAGGAAAAGTTGAAATTGAGGCTTAAATAGCACAACCTTTCCTCTTTCATCTGTTCATGCAAGGAAACTACTGAAATAGCTGATTAAAGAAGGAAAGAGTTGTAAGAATCTCATATTGTTGGAAAAAACTTGAAATAATTTTATAATTAAAATTTTTCATTTTATTAAATTACATACTAAAACATATATAGACTACAATGAACTTTTTTCTCCAAGTATTATTCTTGTTTTTGCTGTGTTGTATGTATGTATATGTGTATGTGGGGGAGTGTCCTTTTACTGGATGTTCATCTTTTCACGAACTCAGTCTTATTTTTATTTTATGCTAGACACACAAGCTAGAAAGCTCCTGTATAGTATTATACACAATACCTCCTGTATAGTATTATACCTCCTGTATACACAGGACACAATTTATATAGCATTGCACTATGGCCAGTTCCTTTTCTCCTTAAGATTTGAAACATATTTTAGCTGTATCCTTGTTTTACCTTAGACCGCATTATCTATCAACACTCTAGGTAAAAAGTTCTTGGATATTGAAGGGCACAGTGATATTAAACAGTCCATTTAAATTTAATATGGTTAAATTTAAATTTTGTTCCTAGCTTTAATATATATTCCCACACAAATGCAGGTGTCAGAGACTAACCATATGTAGAAGATATGCTGATATATCAATTATATTAGTACAATGTTAATCTTATAGAAATGACACAATGAAAGGATTAAGATTTGCAGTATGTATGTGTTGTCTTCTCTGTAATTCACTTTGCAAATAGGTTTGTTTTGGAAGCTAATTTAAAATCCTAATGTCAACCATGTTTGAATACCAAAACTTCTATTGTAAACTAATATTTTCATACCTTGAAAAAAATATACACTCTGCCTTTGTTGGTTTGGTGTAGATATATAGTGAATATAATAACAGGAAATATTTTGTAAAGGAGAATCTAGTTTATGGAAGAGGACACACAAAACTCTTCTTGAACAAACTGGTAGCTATCTATCTATCTATCTATTTATCTGTGTGTCTTTGGCTTTGCTCTATAATGTTCCTGATTTGATTAGAAATTAAAGTAATTAATGACTATATCTTCAGATAATGTGATAAATTCACATTTTAAAAGCAGATTTCAAGAAAATTGAAAAATGGATCAAGCTTTTATGAGTTTTTTGTCCACTGATATTTTCCATCATAAGGATCATGTAATTAACTCAATAAAATTTTGAAATACCTGTTCAATATAACTACCTCAAAATAGTTCTTAGATTGGCTTAAGGAATAATCTGTATAAAGATTTCAGGAAAGACATTGTGAAAACAAATCCAAAGCTTGTTACAGTGTACCCATAGTCTGATAATCACTACTAACAATTCTTAACTTAAAAAACAAGATGCCAGGAAACAAACCAGTCACTGAGTGTTCACTCTTTCCAGGAAACTTACTTATAACCAGCAAAAGGTGAAGCTCATAATTCTCAATGCTCCATTCTTAGTGTGATACCAACTATATGTAAATTAACAGATAAAATTATTTTGTCAAATATCTCACAAAATAATTTATAAATAAGGTTAAAATTTACAGTAATTGGTAAAAAAGGAATATTAGAATTTTAAAAAATATTTTCAACATCATAAAGTGCAGTTTTCTTAGTGCACTGTGTTTTTGATCTATGCTAAAAGATGGTAAACAATGGCACTTTATAATAAGCTCTTACTGTAGAGAAGTGATGAATAGCCCAGAAAAACTGTGCAACAATGTTTGCTTATAGTTTTCAAAATAACTTTTACTGTTTATGTTTAAAGTAACATGTGAAATAACAGTAAAGTAAGGCATGGCATTTGAAATGAAAGCCAGGTGCTGATGGCTCATGTCTCTTATCCTAGTTCTGCTGAGAAAGCTGATATCTAAGGATCACAGTTTGAAGCCTGCCAAAGAATGGAAGAGCATGAGACACATCTCTAACTAATTAGCAAAAAAGCTGCAAGTAGAACTGTGTTTCGAGCAGCAGAGTGCTAGAATGAGCAAAAAACTCAGGCCCTGAGTTTAAGCCCTAAAACCAGCCCAAAGATAATCTCAGTTAAAAAAAATCAGATATAGAAATATAGTTCATTCAAAAAATTAAATCCCCCAACAACAAATCCTCAAAGAAACAACTGCCCAATAAATAAGTGGGCTAAAGACTTAAAGAGAAACTTCTATGAAGAAGAAAAAAGGATGGCCAATAGACACATGAAGAAATG
>NW_012267233.1:23671749-23686077 GCF_000151885.1 Dipodomys ordii
ATATGTATGAGTCAAGCAGAAAAGGTCAGATAATGTGATGTTAGGAAAATGAACCCTTAGATATGTATTTAAATGTTGTTTTTTCTTTCATGCATTTGTTTCTAATGCATTTATAAGATTATTTCTTTGTTGCTTTGTATGTTCCTCCCCCACAGTATAACTCCTGCTTTCACTATATTTGATGTCAGTATAATTTGTGGAGGAGATGGGGAAAAACAAGTCGTTTAAGGATATAGGTGGACCCGTTGCAACAATGAGAAGTACAAGTTGTCATGTCGAAAACGAACTTTCCAGCTTTGGTGAGTGGGGAGTGGGGAGAATTGAGTCTGGGGTGGGGGAGGCTGGGAAGGGATGTGAAGGGTCAATCAAGGAGGAGGCTGCAATGCTTGATAAGAAATGTACTCATTATCTTGCCCATGTAATTGTAACCCCTCTGTACAGTATTTAAATTAAAAAAAAGAAATATAGTTCATAATGATTAGACAGATGGTATTGCATTAAACTGCAGAACATCTGCATGGCAAAAGACATTGCTAGCAAGATCAATAGAAAGCCCATAGATTGGGAGAAGATCTTCACCAGCCATACAACAGACAAGGGCCTCATATCTAAAATATACTTAGAACCTAAAAAATTAAATCTCGCCAAAACAAATTCTCAAAGGAACAACTGCCCCATTAATAAGTGGGTTAAAGACTTAAAGAGAGAGTTCTCTGACGATGAAATAGTAATGGTCAGTAGACATAGGAAAGAATGTTCAACTTCTTTGGCCATTAAAGAAATTCAAATCAAAACAATGAGATTCCCATTCCATTAAATTGGCCATAAACAAGAAATCTATTAAAAACAGATTCTGGAGGAGATGTGGCCAAAAGGGAAAGCTATTGCACTGTTGGTGGGAGTGAAAACTTGTTTAACCACTTTGGAAAGCCATATGGAGATTCCTCAAACAACTCCACATACAGTTCCCCTATGACCCAGCAATCCCACTATTGGACATTTACCCAAATGATCACAAACAGGGTCATACCAAAGCTACCCGCACAGGTATGTTTATGGCAGCATTATTCACCAGAGCTAACATATGGAACCAACACAGATGCCCTTCAGTAGATGAATGTATCAAGAAAATGTGATACATATACATAGGAATTCTATACTTCTCAGAAAGAATGACACTTCCCCATTTATTAGGAAATGGAAAGACTTGGAAAAATGATACTAAGTGAGGTAAGCCTGACCCAAAGAAACTTAGGTCCTCTGGTTTCCTTTATTTGCAATAGTTAACATACATCTAGGATCATCTTAGCAGATGAGCAGAACAGCTCAATAGGTATATACTTATGACTATATAAGATGACACTAAGTGAAGCACAAGAGTTTTTTTGTTTGTTTGTTTGTTTTGACATTGCTGGGCTTGAACTCTGGGCCTGGGTGCTGTCTCTGTGCTCTTCAGCTGTAGGCGAGCACTCTACTGCTTGAGCCATAGCACCACTGCTGAATTTTTAGTGGTTTATTAGAGAAAAGAGTCTCACAGAGTTTCCTGCTTGGGCAGGCTTTGAACCACACTCCTCAGATCTCAGCCTCCTGAGTAGCCAGGATTACGGGCATGAACCACTGGGGCCTGGTCTTTGCTGTTGTTTTTAATGTACTATATAATTTTTCATTTCCTTTGCATGTTCTTCTCGCTATGGTATATCCCCTGTTGTCACTGTTTTTGATTCTAGTACCCTGGTGTTGTATATATGTTTATTTGAATTAGGGAAGGGAAGGGGAACAACAGAATAGTGATACAAAGGAAAAGGGTAAACCAATGCAACAGTAATATACACAAACAATATGTTAGAAATGATCTGTAAAACTTCATAGGTGTGGGGAAGAGGAGGGGAAGTAGGAGAAAAATGATGGAAGGGGTAGAAAGTTTGACAAGAAATGTACTTATTACCTTATTTATGTAACTGTAACCCCTCTGTACAATGAAAAATTGCAAAACATCTGCATATGTAAACTACATATTTTCTCATAAAAGTTGTGATTTGTGTGTTATTAAATATCTAAATAAGTACACTTTTCAACTGAATATTCATTTCAAAAACATGTAATTATATAGATATATCATTACTCTCACAAGCCAGTATTTAATGATGCATCATAATATTTTTAAATTAAAAGGCCCAGAATTGTTTATATATACCACATTTTCTTGATTCATTTATCTACTGAGGAGCATCTGGTTTGGTTTCAGTTAGCTATGGTGAATAATGTTGCACTAAACATAGGTGTGCTGGTGGCTTTACAGTGGCCTTGTTTGTGATCATTTGGGTAAATGCCCAAAAGTGGGATTGCTGGGTCATAGGGGAGCTCTATGTGGAGTCCTTTGGAGGAATCTCCATACTGCTTTCCAGAGTGGATGAACAAGTTTACATTCCCACCAACAGCGTAATCACATTCCCTTTTGGCCACATCCCCTCCAGTATCCGTTTTTATTAGATTTCTTGATTATGGCTATTCAAACGGGGGTGAAGTGGAATCTCATTGTTTTGATTTGCATTTCTTTTATGGCCAGAGAAGTTGAGAATTTTTTCCTGTGTCTATTGGCCATTCCTATTTCATCTTCAGAGAAGTCTCTCTTTAAGTCTTTAACCCAGTTGTTAATGGGATAGTTGTTTCTTTAAGGATTTGTTTTTAGGGGGATTTATTTTTTTGCAATCTAAGTATATTTTAGTTATGAGGTCTTTGTCTGTTGTATGGCTGGTGAAGATCTTCTCCCAATTTATGAGCTTTCTTGCTAGCTATATCTTTTGCCATGCAGAAGCTCTGCAGTTTAATGCAATTCCATTTGTTCAACTTTTCTTTGATTTGTTGTGTTTTTGAGTCTTTATTAAGAAAATTTTGGCTTGTGCCAAGGAACCCTAAGTTTCTCCTATTCTTTCCTGTTGAATGAGTATTACTTTGCAGAGCTTAATAAAACACGTTTTGTTATTAGTATTTCTATACCAAAAGGGAAGTTAGTAAGAAATATGCTATTGAATTAATTTAAAATGAATCTAAAGTTTCTCATCAATCTATAAAAACTAAATTTTACAATATTTCTACTTAGAAAATAAGAAACTATAAGTCCCGTTAAGATATACAGAGAATGTTAAAATGAATGAGACTCAAATCACTTCTTAAAAATTAACTTGATTAATAATGCATATTTAAATACTGCACTACACAAAAATATAAGTTAAATACAGTAGATTTGTAGCTAGGTGTTTGGATAGACTGTAATTGTGGTCATATGTTCTTACTGGTTGTATTATATATACAATAAATATCCTTGATTTGAGGGGGCAGAGAAACATGTCTGTATATGAAATATGATGTAAAGTTTAGTTCTGTTTCATGTTATCCATATGAGCATAGAAGTAATATTTATTCTTCACTTAATTCTGGAGAACTTAGATGAGTGATGTTAATTTTAATGAGATAGTCATTTTATTTTGTACTCTGTATCAATTTTCCTATTGATTCTATTATTTTCACCTTTGTTTTGCTAATATGCCCATCAACTTGCATCCTCTACAAATATATATTAGGTCCCTGATAAAATCCATACCCTTCTGATGAACCAATATTTTGTACAATAGAGAAGTTTTTATTCTTTTCTAATGAATACAAAATGAAGGCAAAAATATTTTTTTCCAAAACCTCTTAATGAAGTTGTTTGTCCTAGGCCTCTTTCACTCCTATGTCAGATCCTTCACCTCTCTCTTGACTGTAAAAAAACAAACAAAAAATATGTTGCTAAGTCTAAAAAAAAAGGCAAAAGCAATTATGCCTACCTTTTTTTCTTAATATATATTGTAAAGGGTTACAGTTACATGAGCATAGTTAATACCCTCCTTTGTTTGTCCCCTACCATCCCTTCCCTCCCCACCTCCCTGCTCCTCCCTCCCACTCAAAGTTATAAAGTTCATTTTCAACATAGAGTCTTGTACTTCACATTGTTACAATAGGTCATCCTGAATCCTTATTTCAGCATTTTGTTATTTGTCTTCTCCTCCCAAAATTAGAAAAATGTATATATAAGATGCAGGACACTGGAACCAACCCAGATGCCCCTCAGTAGATGAATGGATCAAGAAAATGTGGTATATTTATACAATGGATTGCTATGCCTCCATCAGAAAGAATGATATCTCCCCATTTATTAGGAAATGGAAAGAATTGGAAAAATTATATTAAGTAAAGCAAGCCAGGCTCAAAAAAGCATAGGTCCTATTGTTTCCCTTATCTGCAATAACTAATACATGTCTCAGAGCAGCAGAAGACGTCAAAAGCTATGTTCATATGACCATATAACCTGGTGCTAAATGAAATGAACTCAAGATATGGACACAAGAGCTTTTATCTTTGTTGCTGTTCTTTTTAATGTACTTATAATGTACTTTGTGATTTTTTTTCTTTGTACGTTTTTCCCCCATGGTACAATCCTTGTTGTCACTGTATTTGATTCCTGTGTCATGCCTACCTTATAAGAAAATTAGGCACCTGAAAAGCAAGAATTATTTTCCATGCTATCACTTTTTTATATGTAAGATAATTTTTCTTATTGTTTTACATTGTAAAATGAAAACACTGATAGATAATAAATTTTATAGATAAATTAGGGTAAATAGGATATATATTGTTAAATATATGAGTATTTTCCAACCTCAGCAATTTACATATATCATATCATATCAAGTGTATGAATTTACATATATCATGTCACATCAAGTGTATGAAGTGTTTGGAGAATATTTAATGAATTCTCATGTAATTTTAGTAGTAATATGAAATTATCAGAATATGGAGAATCTATAATTAGTGGAAATAACTACTTGGAATAAAATTTTCAGTAATGTATTTCTTAAAAGGAAAACAATAGGTGGTTTTTACACTGCAGTTAATTACTAGAACAATATTCAAAGGAATAAAATGTTGAAAGTTTCTTATAGCGCCTTTAAAATGTAATAAAATTTGTTCTCACCTAGCTTTAATTATATAAAGAGGTAGAACTTTAGCAGTAGCTTAAAAAGCACATTAGATATGTGGGATTTCTTATGGTTTTTTAATTGGAAAAAATAGACATTTTCACTCAGATTTTTTTCAGTAATAATTTCAGTGTCTCCCTCAATAATGCATTAAGTTCAGCTATATCTTAGTTTGGAACAAATGAAAATTACTAATAGGAAAACACAACTTGCAGTCAGGCAGTTTTCTAGTCTATGAGTCTATTTGGAAAAATGATGTTTTATAAAATTCATTGGCATAGCTGAAATGTGAAGACAGTTAACACACTGAAGGGAAAGTAATAAGATCCTATATAAATTTATTTTTTAATACGCAGGAGAGTTTGAAGTATTCAGGGGAATACTAAATGCTAAATGTATTATGCAATATATGGGAGGTCAATTTCTATTTATGTAAATAAATATACATCACAGATTATGCAGAGAACATGTGAGGCACATATTTATCATCTTTCTTATTTATTATTCAAAGAAATTGTGTAATTTTGAATTTTCCCCACTTCTATCATTACATGGTAAGTTTTTTTTTTTTTTTTGGCTGGTTGTGGGGCCTGAACTCTGGGCATGGGTGCTGTTCCTCAGCTCTTCAGCTCAAAGCTAGCGCTCTACCACTTGAGCCACAGCACCACTTCCGGCTTTTTTCTTTTTGCATATGTGGTGCTGAGGAATCGAACCCAGGGCCTTAGGCATGCAAGGCAAGCGCTCTGCCACTGAGCCAACTTCCCAGCCCTACATGGTAAGTTTTAATTTAAAAGTAATGACAGTTCATTTCATATTGCCTGAACAAGCATAAAACCTATCATCTTTCTTCTCTGTTTTCCTATTTTATTCTTTCATATGATTTCTGATAGAAAAATCCTTTTCAAAGGAAACATTTCCTTACAACATTAAAAATAAGTCCTTTAACTTCTATAAGTGGTGACTTCAATGTAGAGATGGGAAGCTCCTTCCTCTAAGTCAGTTTCCCTGTAACAATAACTATTTTATAATGTGAAGATATTAGTGACTGGTCAGTTGTTCCCATTTTAACAACTTTAACTTCTATAGATTTTATATCAAGTTTTAAATTTTTACAAAGATATATATATATTAAAATGTATTTAACTTCTACTGTAATTAGATTCATTTTTATTTTTCAGTTGTTGAGAACTGAAGAGATTTTTGTATTTTGTATTTAACTTTTGGTTATGAATTTACATGGTGTGTGGTATGTTTTACCAACATGATCCACAATCCTCTCACCCATATGTCCCATTCTTTACCCTATAGTAAATACTTGAAAATGCAATGTTACTGATTAAGATGTTATTTTTTCATTAAGTACTATATTACTAGTTTGTTAAGTATTAAAGATGAAATAATAGTGATTTTTGTTCTTCTTGTTGTTGGTAGTGGGACTTGAACTCTGGGCCTGGGTACTGTCCCTCAGCTCTTCAGGTCAAGGCAAGCACTCTTCCACTTAAGCCCCAGCACCACTTCTGGTTTTCTTGTGTTTATTGGAGATAAGAGTCTCACGGACTTTCCTACCTCGACTGGTTTAAACCACGATCCTCAGATCTCAGTCTCATCAGTAGCTAAGGTTACTGGTGTGATTTTTTTTTTAGGAAGGAAATTTGAAGATCTGCCTTGTGAGCAGTTTACTGCTATAATACCAGACTCCTAAATACCAAAATCTTCTTATTTCATAGCTTTGACATTCCATGTAAACAACTTCACATTGATGGTGTAAGACAACTATTTCAAAGAAGAGTTATGCTTATTTATCTTATGGTCAAAACTTAGGATTTGCACATAGTTTTGCGACTGTTTAAAACTCATCAGGGAGTATCTGATCACAAAGACACAGCCAGAAGAGATGTGAAATACAAATTAAGTTGAATGCTCACCATTCCAACTAAAACTTCTTTTGCTAAATAAAATGGGAGAATAAACTTTAGATGGAAAAACATTAATGTTTTCCAGGTAGAACCAATTAGCTATCATGCTTTGTGTTTTGACATCTAGAAAGGAAATTCTCTATTTAATTCTTTCAATGCCTATTTAATTTGGCTATGTCCAAAATTTAGTCTTCCAGAAGAGCTTCAGATTTAGCTTAAAATAAAACAAATAGTTTTTTATTACATATTCATCAACATAGATATAAACATATTACTTTAGAAGGAATATACATGTTTGCAATGTAGTTTATTCCTACTGACCAAATAGAATTATTTATTAAAGTCCTCTTTGAAGCTCCATACAGTATTCTGTTTTCTTTCCTTTTTAGTTCTGGTTTTCACATTAAACCATCCTGTCTTTCTTTTAAGGGCATTCCTATGTTTCAACTATTGTTAGTTTTAGAAATAAAATCAGTACTGTTCAAAACTCAAGATCATTTTCAATATTTGTATATTTAATTATAGAAACTAGAATTTGATATATTCTTATTTTCTTCTTTTTGGGGAATCTTTTTTAATTATTGTTATTGTTATTATAAAGGTGTCATAGTTACAAACGTCAGCTAATGAGTTAATTTCTTTTTGGACAATGTCACCCAGTTTTTCCCTCCCATACCCACTTGCAAGTTGCATAGTTCATTTTCAACATAGTGTCTACTGAATACTACTGATACCACTGCTCCATTTGTTCACCCTTTGTCCAATTTCTCTGTATATCCTTACCCTCCCAAAGACAGATAAATGAACAAACAAGAGAAAAAGGAAAGAAAACAGTGTCAATAACAAAGAAAAATGAATCTTATTTCCCTTTCCTGGAGTTCATTTCAAGAACAGGAGTATTTTCTTATGACTAAATTCTAACAAAGTCTGAGAGGTGGCAGAGATGATGAGGAAACTACAGATGTTCTGGCAGTTTCCCTAATGCCCTCAGTAATGGACCAGATGAGCTCTAAGAATCCTCCAAGATAAGCTCTATGATTTTATACTTTTTCCTTCTCTAAAAGAGGCCATAAAGTTGAAAGCTAATATGGTAATCTGAAAATGAAGGCTTTGTAGACAGTACTTCTGTGAAGCTGGATGTTTGGCTGCTTACAGACTAAAGGAAGGAATCTATGTTCTGAGGGGAAAAGAATGGGGCCCATGAAAAGTTCCTTATAGAATTGAGTAGAAAATATTTCAATTGTGTAGCTTTGTTATGTTAACTAAAAGTAAAAGTAATATTTCTCTGCAGTGATTTGATATTTTCTCAGGTTTCAATATCTTCTCTTATATAAGTTAGTATTTGTAGCTTAGATTATACTGAATATTAAATGAGAAAGAAACTGAGTCCAGAGGAAGATGGCAGAGGAGAATCTGGGAGCTAAACAAGCTCTTGAGTTCCAGTGAAAAGCTCAAGGCTAGAGAGTCAAACCAATGAGAAGGAAATGAAATTAAAAAAATCAAAGTAGGAAGTCTTGACAGTAGGTTAGACTATGTAGAAGAGCGAATCTCTGAGATTGAAGATAGCCTAAACATTATAGAGAAAGAACAGAAAAATATTCATGACAAATCCAAGAAAAATGTTGTATCTTTTCAACATTTAGAATACATCATCAGAAGGCCTAATTTAATGCTAAGAGGTGTATAGGAGGGCCTAGAGACAGGAGTGAAAGTTCTAGGACATTTATTTAACAAGATCCTAGCAGAGAACTTCCCAGACATGCAAAAAGGCCTATTCTGATACAAGAAGCCTTTAGAACTCCAAATAGACCAGGCCAGAACAGGACATCCCACTGCCACATTGAAGTCTGCACAGAATCAATTGAGACCAAAGAATGGATACTTAAAGCTGTCAGAGAAAAGATTAATCACCTATAAAAGGAAACCAACCAGAATAACTTAAGATTTCTCAGCAGAGACAGTTAAAGCAAGTAGTGGCCTGGAATGATGTATGTCACACGCTAAAGACAAAAAACTGCAAACAAAGAATAGAGAACCCAACTAATCTCCCCTTTACTATGGAAGGACAAATACAAACCTTTCACAGCAAATAAAAATTGAAACAATATATCTCCACCAAAACATTACTACAAAAGACATTTAAAGGTGTCCTATACATAAAAAAACAACAAGAGCATGATAAAGGTCAAGAAAGAGCCCCAAACATAGTATCCAAGAATCACGGGAAGAACCCAGTTGCCAAAGCCTCCAAGAAATTGTATAACATGGCAGGAACTACCACATACCTCTCAGTCCTGACTCAACATTAATGGACTTAACTCTTCAATTAAGTGAAATAAATTGTCTAGTTTGATCAAAAAGCAAGATCCTTCTATCTGCTTCCATCAAGAGACACACCTTGCCCACAAAAACAAACTTATTCTGAAAGTGAAAGGCTGGAATAAAATCTACCAAGCAAACAGCCATCATAAGCAGCTGGGAGTAGCAATTTTAAGATCAGATGAAATAGACTTCAAATTAATATTATCTAGAAGAGATACAGAAGGTCATTACATACTAATTAAGAGATGTCTTTTTCAGGAGGATATTACAATTCTACATATCTATTCATCAAATAATGGAGCACCCAAATTTATCCAAAAACACTACTTTCCCTAAAATCACACATAGATCCAAGACATTAATTGTTGGGGCCTTTAACACACCACTATACCTGCTGGATAGATAAACCTGGCAAATACTGAAGAGAAAAACCTGAGACCTAAAAAACTGTATAGCTCAACTAGACTTAACAGACATCTTCAAAATATTTCACCCAGCAGCATCAGATTACACATTCTTCTCAGCAACACAAGAAACATTCTCCAAAATAAACGACATGTTAGGACACAAAGCAAATTTGTCCAAAATCAAAAACATTGAAATTATGAAAAGCCACCAAAGAATATGTTGAAACACATGGAGGCTGAACAACACATTGTTAAGCCACCAGTGGGCCATGAAAGAGATTAGAAAGGAAATTCAAATGTTCATGAAATTTAACAAAAATGAACAAACAAATTACCAGCTCCTCTGGAACAAAGCAAAGTCAGTACTCAGAGGCAAGTTTATAGCTCTGGGTTCCTACATCAACAAATTGGAGAGATCTAAAACCAACAATTTAATGAAGCACCTGACCATTTTTTAAAAAGAGCAACAAGTTAAACCCCAGCCCATTAGAATGAAAGAAATAATTAAAAATTAAATCAGAATTAAATGAATAGAATCCAAAAAATCCATAGAAAGAATCAACAAAACAAGGGTTGGTTCTTTGAAAAAAATGAACAAAATTCACAAAAACCTTACCAAATCTTATCAGAAAAAGAAATTCAGAGATGAGAATGGAAACATAACCACAGAAACAGCCAAGATTCAGAACATTATAAAGTAATACTTGTCAAACCTTTATAATAATAAGTTTCAGAATATGGAAGAAATGGACACATTTCTCGCAAATATTGATATGCCCAAACTAAACCAAGGTGATTTAAACCAACTTAACAGACCCATACCAAGGATCAAAATAGAAACAGCAATAAGAGACCTCCCACCCAAGAAAAGCCCAGGACGGGATGGATTTACAGCTGAATAATACAAGGCCTTCAAAGCAGAACTCACAACAATACTCCAACACTCAAAGAAAGTGAAAGTGAAAGTTCACCACCAAACTCTTTCTATAAGCCATCAGAACCTTCATCCCAAAACCAGGCAGGGAACCATCAAAGAAAGAGAACTATAGATCTATATAGTAAACATCGATGCAAAACTCCACAACAAAATTTTTGCCAACTGACTTCAACAAGTCATCAAAAAATCATAAACCATGATCAAACAGGATTCATTTGAAGGATGCAAAACTGGTTCAATACATGCAAATCAAATAATACAATTCATCCCATCAACAAGAGCAAGGATAAGAACCACATGATTATCTCAATAGATGCAGAAAAATCATTTGAGAAGATTCAACACCCCTTTATGATGAAAGCTCTGGAAAAACTAGGAATCCATGGAACATTCCTGAATATAAAAAAAGGCTGTGTATGACAAACCTATAACCAGCATTATACTTAATAGCAAAAAGCTAAAGCAATTTCCTCTAAGTTCATGGAGACAGGATGTCCACTCTCTCCACTTCTTTTCCATTGCTAGAGCAATACGGCAAGATGCAAGCATAAAGGGGATCCAAATAGGGAAAGAGGAAGTAAAACTCTCCCACTTTGCAGATGACATGATCTTCTATTTAAAAACCCCATGGATTCCCACTCCCAAGTTACTTGGACTAATTCGAAACTTTAGCAAAGTAGTAGGGTATAAAATTAACCCTCAAAAATCAATGGCTTTTCTGTATGAAAATAACGAGAAAAGCATGGCTGAAATCAGGAAAGCAACTCCTTTTGTAATAGTCCCACAAAAAAAATACCTAGAAGTTAACCAAAGAAGTGAAGGAAGTCTGTGATAAAAACTTCAAAAACCTAAAAAAGGAAATCAAAGCAGAACTTAGAAGTAGAAAAACCTTCCATGCTCCTGGATTGAAAGGATCAACTTGGTGAAAATGGCAATACTTCCCAAGGCTATCTACAAATTCAGTGCCATACTTATCAATATTACAACCTCATTCTTCATTGAAATAGAAGAAGCAACTCAAAATTCATATGGAAAAATAAAAGACTCTGAATAGCAAAATCAATCTTTAACAAAAAGAACAGTGCTGGAGGAATATCAATACCAAATTTCAAACTCAACTACAAAGCCATAGTAATCAAAACAGCTTGGTCCTGGCATAAGAATAGACATGGGGGGAATGGAATAGAACTGAAGACCCAGAAATTAACCCACATACCTATAGGCACCTAACCTTCAACAAAGGAGCTAAAAAAATAGAATGGAAGAAAGACAGCCTCTTCAGTAAATGGTGCTGGCAAACTGGTTAAACATCTGTACAAAAGTAAAGCTGGATCCTTATATACCACTGTGTACCAGAATTAACTCCAAATGGATTGAAGGCCTGGAAATAAAAGCAGACACCCTGAAAATATTACAGGAAGGAATAGAAGAAACTCTAGGGCTCCTTGGCACAGGCTGAAAATCTCTTAATAGAGACCCAGAACCACTACAAATCAAAGAAAGTTTGTACCAGTAAGATTACATGAAACTGCAGAAATCCTGCATGGCAAAGGACATAGCTATCAAGATCAATAGAAAGGCTACAGATCGGGCGAAGATCTTCACTGGCCATACAACAAACAAGGGCCTCATATCTAAAATATTTTTGGAACTCAAAAAAAAAATCTCCCCTGACGACAAATCCTCAAAGAAACAAGTGCCCGATAAATAAGTGGGCTAAAGGCTTAAAGAGAAACTTCTCTGAAGAGGAAATAAGAATGGCGAATAGACACATGAAAAAAATGCCCAACTTCTGTTGCCATAAAAGAAATGCAAATTAAAACAACATTGAGTTTCCACCTCACTCCTTTTTATAATCAAGAAATCCAATAACAACAGCTGCTGGAGTGGATGTGGCCAAAAGGAAACCCCACTGCATTGTTGGTGGGAATGTAAACTTGTTCAACCACTTTGGAAAGTATGGAGGTTCCTCAAAAGACTCCACATAGAGCTCCCTATGACCCAATAATTCCACTTTTTGGCATTTACCCAAACAATCACAAACAAGGCCATACTAAAGCTACCAGCACAACTATGTTTATTGCAGCATTATTTACCATAGCTAAGATATGTAACCAATGCAGATGCCTCTCAGTAGATGAATGGATCAAGAAAATGGGGCTATATATACACAATGGAATTCTATGCCTCCATCAGAATGATTTTGTCCCATATGTTAGGAAATGGAAAGACTTCAAAAAATTATAGTAACTGGAGTAAGCAAGACTCAAAGCAACATAGATCCCATGGTTTCCCTTGTCTGTAATAACTAGCATATATCTAGGACAAGCAGAAGAGATCAAAAGCTATGTACATATGACCATATAACCTGAGGCTAAAAAAATGAACCTCAATATTGGGACACAAGGGGTTTTATCTTTGCTGCTGTTCTTTTTAATGTACTTATAATGTACTATGTGATTTTTTTTGTTTATTTGTATGTTCTTCCCCCATGATACAACCCCTGTTAATCACTGTATTTGATTCTGTTGTCCTGCATCTTGTACATATATTTTTCTTATTTGGGGAGGGGAAGGGAAATACCAAAATGCTGAACTCTGGATACTGGTTGACCCTTTGTAGAAATGAGATGTACAAGACCTTATATTGAAAAAGAACTTTACAATTTCTTGGGAGTTGGAGGGAGGAGTTGGGGAAGTAGGGAGGGAAGGGACTGGAGGGGAAAAACAAAGGAGCGAGTAACAATGCTTGATAGGAAATGGACTCATTACCTTACTCTTGTAACCATATCCCTCTGTACAGTTTCTTTTTAATAAAAATATATTTAAAAATATACAGTAAAATATATATAGTAAAATATATGTAGCAAAATATATATTTAAAAATGCTTTGTTTGTCCCTTCCCCATGGTATAACCCCTGCTGTCACTGTATTTGATGTTGGTATAATTTGTGGAGGGGAAGGGGAAAACAAATCATTTAAATAGGGATACAGGTGGAGCCATTGTAACAATGAGATGTACAAGTTGTTATGTTGAAAAACGAACTTTACAATTTTGTCTGGGGGTGGGGGATTGGGGGAGTGGAGATGGGAAGGGGAAACAAAGGAAGAGGCAACAATGCTTGAAAAGAAATGTCCTCATTACCTTGCTCATGTAATTGTAACCCCTCTATATGGTATTATATATATATATATATATATATATATATATACACACACATACATATATATGTATTTATAATATATATATAAATAAGGTAGAGGCATCCCAAAGTGAAAACCATGTGCTGTAACCAGTACATTTCTTATCAAGCATTGTTGCCTTCTCCTTTGTTTTTCCCCTATCATCCCTTCCCTCCCATCTCCACAACTACACACCTCACCCCACCCCCCTTGCCTAAATTGTAAAGTTCGTTTTTCAACATGGTGTCTTGTACATCTCATTGTTGCAATGGGTCAATCTGTATCCCTATTTAAACATTTTGTGTTTTTCTTTTCCTCCCCAAACTATATCAACATCAAATACAGTGAAACGAGGGGCTATGCTATGGGGGAGGAACATACAAAGCAACAAAATAATCACATGGTACTGTTATTCAGGTCAAATTACTGAGCTGTACTTCCCAAAGCTATCTACAAATTCAACGCAATACCTATCAAAATTCCAACCTCATTCTTCAAGGAAATAGAAGAGGCAATCCAAAAATTCATATGGAACAATAAAA
>NW_012267233.1:23688512-23730382 GCF_000151885.1 Dipodomys ordii
TTATTTACCATAGCTAAGATATGGAACCAACCCAGATGGCCCTCAGTAGATGAATGGATCAAGAAAATGTGGTATATATACACAATGGAATTCTATACCTCCATCAGAAAGAATGACATTGCCCCATTTATTAGGAAATGGAAATACTTGGAAAAAATTATATTAAATGAAGTAAGCCAGGCCCAGAGAAACGCAGGTCACACGGTTTCCCTTAGTTGCAATAACTAGTATATATCTGAGAGAAGCAGAAACGGTCAGATTAAGTTGATGTTAGGCAAAATGAACCCCAAGACAAGGACTCTACTGGTTTTTCTTTCTTGCTATTGTTTCTATCATATTTATAAAGTGATTTTTTTTGTTGCTTTATATGTCCCTCTCCCACAGCATAATTTTCTATGGATACTTTTTACTGAAGTTCATTTAATAGGCATTTTTCAGTTGCTAAATAAAACATGTTCTATATAGAAATCAACTGACAAAGAGGACTTGATTCAAATAGATATCAATAGATTGGAGAGACTGAGCTCAATACTCCTGAATCATAATGCTGGAAACATTTTAAATCCTGAGTTGAACTAATGGAAAATTACTAAAGGGCATTAGGGATGAGGCTGAATCTGAAAGGAGTTGCTAGATCATCATTGCTTGGAAATTAATCGTAGAGGGATTGCTTAGTAAAACGTTTATGCTAGACACTGTGTATGTAGAAGATAATGTTAGGAAGGGTTTGCCTGTTTGTCATTGAAGAGGGTATTTTCAGGGTTATATAACTAGGAAATAGCTCAAAGATATAGATCTCCAAGATGCAGAAAAAATCCAATTGCAAGTTCTTTAAGAACAATTGTCTAAGTAAAGGTACATGGGAAGTCTTTATGTCAAAAGTAAACCTACCAGAGATACAGTCATGCTGAAGAAAATCTGTAAACCCTCTACTCATACTGCATATAGAAACATTGAAGAAAAAATCCTGAAAAATATAGATTGTTCTTCTTAACCCATAATTCTTAGCATTAACTAAATTAGATGTTAGTAGCGTTCAATATAACCATGAGTTATTCTACCTAATTTGGTTTAGCATAAAAGTTTTGCTAAGCAATCCCTCTTTTGAATTAACAGAATATAATTGCATTTTCTGCTTCATATTCATCCAACTGTCAAGTGGCAGCAGAGACGAACACATTGTTTTTCAAGATTTGTGGCAAGGAGTTCAATTGCAATCCCCAGTACTACAGAATTTTCCAATAATTCAAGAGATGAAAACAGCTTAAGAAATGTTATCCTTGAGCTATTTATTTCCCTGGCAAAGAGAGTTCATTTAATATAATTACCTATTCTCTACATTTTTTACCTGGAAAATGATGTCAGGTTCCAAACTATTCTCTCCAGGCAATGAATTTTAAATTTCAGGAAGTAGATTCTTTCAATTCCTAGAGAAGATTTTTGAAACCACCACTCGAATATCTGACACTAGTCATTATTAGTCACCAAACATTTTCTCTGGTAATATTGAAGTATTTTGAGCCTATGAACTGTTGAACTGTTGATAGACTGAACAACCATCACTGTAGTCATAGCTGAATTTAATGTTTCAATATAAGCATCTGATCTTATTAAAGAGAAAGTTATAATATTTACAAAGCACAGACATAAAAATTGTTCTTAAAATGACTTTCAGAATAAAAATAGCATTGGAATATGCAAAGAGAATTTTATTCTGTAATATAGTAAAATATTTTTCTAATAGCATATTTTAAATTGTAACTCAGTTATATGTCTACAATCCTATCTACTCAGCAGGCTACTTAGGTAGAAAATACCTAGCACAAAGGCAGAGAGGGAGCTATGTTCCAAGTGATGATTTAAACCCCAATATTGCTAAAAAATGAAAAAGTGTTACCAAATGTTTACAAGTAAATGTACCTTTCCACACATGGTACTCTCAATACTTATACTATTACTAAGCACTTCTTATGTTCTGGGACTTCATTGTATCTAGGCATGCAATTACTACGAAGTTTCCTGAAAAAACTTGGATATATTCTTGACAGAGGGTTGGGACAGTATGGTACTGGTGATTGAACTCTGCTCTACATTATGTAGGTGTTCTAACAGCCCTTTTCCAGAAGAAACTGGGTGGAAGATTCTTAGGGGATATTTCTCTTTGTGTAGGAATTTATAATCATGAAAGTATATCAAGTGATTCATACCTCTAGTGATCTACTTGGAATGTATTGATTTTTAAAACTAGGAACATAGTTTCCAGATCTCTCTTTACTACCTGGGTGTGGGAATGAATGTGGTATCCCTCATATGGAGTTTGCATAGCTCCTTTTTGTCAATTACTAAGACAGATGAAACACTCGGATCTCCTCATGGAGATATGGCCAAGTCTACAGCACTCATAAGTACTGTTGAAGCACAGGTTTATTTTGAAGCATAGATTTTTAATGTTTACTTTTTCTTTAAATAAATCAAGATGTGGAAGGCTGGCTGGAGATATTTAACTCCTAATGACAGTTTTTAGACATTTCTGTGTTGTCCATCTACATTGAGCAGATGACCATCAGAAAAGCAACCTGTCTTTGTATTCTCTCTAAAATGACTTCCTGACAGCCTGGCTGTTTTGAACACTGTGGATGGCTTGAAGATGTACTAGCTGCTTCTGACTCTAGAAGGTACTAATTCAGCTACAACTATTTCAGGCAGCCTGTACTAACCTGAGTAATCATTTGCATCCTGGCCAGAAGAATCGTACTTTCCCTCATAATCCAGCAGAAGGACTCTGGCTACCATGCACACTGTATTTTCTGTGCCTGAAAGATTGTTGGCAAGTTTAGTGGAAATACTATAGCCACATGTCTCCTTCTAGCTATATAAACAGAATGGTTGGCTCATTTTTCCAGACTTCCAGAAGATGCTTTCCTGAGATGTCCCCTACTTGAAACATTAAGCTCAATAAAAGGCTGCTTGTGCATGGTCTTTGCTTGTCTCCTTTTCATCTTTATCTTAGTACTGAGCTGAACCAGCTCTTCTAAGGTTAAAGTAGGGCCCGGGTTTCAAGGTTTCTTCACTTGTGTGCAGGCATAATACATGTAAGGGTGTCACTGTTTTTTTTTTTTTGGTACCTTTTGGATTGTATATAAGTTTGTTTGACTTGGGCATAGGAAGGGGAATAACAAAACAGTGAGACAAAGGGTGAACCAATGCAACAGTGATACTCACAAGACACTGTGTTGGAAATGAACTTTACAACTTGGGTACAAGAGAAGGAAGTCAGGGAGGGAGAAAACCAGAGAGGAGGTAACAATGTTAGACAAGAGTTGCACTCATTTTGTAACTATAACCCCTCTGTAACTCACCTTTGACCTCCAAAAAAAGTCTTCAAGGAAGACACTTTAATGATCCTTCACATGGACAGCAGGCTTGTGTGAGGGAACAGAAAGGCTTTCCAGTACAAAGGCACAGTGTATTCCTGAAATATGGCTTCTAGCACATTGTCTGACCAGATATAGCAAGCATCAGTTTGCAGCCTCAGTAAGTTCATAATAGCATGAGTGGGAATTGTAAGCATCAGGTCATTCTATAAAAGGGAAAATGAATTAGTGAAGACTTCAGGTTATTGTTAGTACTCTGAAATAGAAAGAATACAAAGTTAAAAGTTATTTAACTTACAAAAAGAAAAGAAAAGGGAGAAAAATGAAATAATGTTGATAGTGGATATGGATAGAATGGTGCACTGAATTGTTGACCAGTGACCTCTTGGAAGCCTGGAGGGAAGGAAACAAATTTTCTTTTGAAGTCTCCTGAAGAAACACACTGATTTAGGACACTGGCTACAAAGACTATAAAAGAACGTGTCTATATTCTTAAGAACGTGGCTTAAATTTGTAGTTAGTTGCCAAGCAACAGGAGACTTAATAACCTAGCTTAACTAATAATTGATACATATAGAACTTGAAATAAAATCTGTAAATATAATCATCCTTCCTCTGAATTTGCTTCTATATAACATTATTTCATGAGGGTACATAATTTCTACACTCCATTCCAGGTTAATGAATGATTTTATAGGAAGAGGTCATTTTAAATGAGGAAGCAAAGATTTGTTTTTGTAGGTATAATAACCTAAACTTTCAACTAAGAATAGTGTTTTTAAAAGTCAAAATATATTGTTAGTGACAAATTTTTCCTAGATATATTGAAACTCTAAATATGATTACTGATTAATAGTTAAAATTTGGAATTATCGAAGCAGAAAAACACTGAAATCTAGAAATTGCTTTGAGAAAAGGGAGTTGTGAGTTTGATGAACAATTTACATCTACAGTAGCAGATTGATAAGATATAGAAATAATAAAACCTCCGAAGGTTTTATTATTAGAGATTATCTCTAATCTCTAATTCATAAAAAGTGAACAAATAATGTGCAATATATCACCTTAAATTGAGTTGTGAATTTGAACTGTTTCATAAATGATTAAATGAAACCCATTTGCATAATTATATAAGTATAATTTCCTTTTTGCAACCAAAATTATTATTTTGTGCTGAATAAAATAATGAACAATTAATTCCCTTCTTAAATATTAAAGGCAAACTCCTAATTCTATGCAACATATTTTATAGCTGTATAACTATGAAATTACTGTGTAATGACTGCATGAAATTACTAGTATTAAAGGTGATTTAAAAAAACAGATCAAGTAAATACCTATAACTTAAAATGTTACAAGTTCATGGGAAGTGGGAGGTAAACCAATGTGAATTGCTTTATTTTTTGACATCAGATAATTTTAGTATTTTAAATTGTTGTAAGTAAGTGACTTCTAGTAATAATTGTTCTTTGAACAGAAAACAAGATTGAAAACCATTAGCCCAACTAAAATGAGTAATTATATTATAATCTATTTACATGTACAATATATGTTTTGACAATAAATATGGATGTGAACTTTGCAAGATCTTTAAGCCTGAAATGTGTTTAGTCTAAAACAATTTTGTTTTTAAAGCACTACACCAAGGTGTTTTTGTGAACTCTGGGCTTGGGCACTGTCCCTGTGCTCTTCAGCTCAATGCAAGCGCTCTACTGCTTGAGCCACAGCGCCACTTCCAGTTTTCTAGTGGGTTTATTGGAGGTAAGAGTGGGACTTTCCTGCCTGGGCTGCCTTTGAAGCAAGATTTCAGCCTCCTGAGTAGCTAGGATTACAGGCATGAGCTACCGGCGCCCAGCCAGGGTGGTTTTTTATATAGGTGAATAGAATAGAATTTTCTGAATAATTAACTTTTTTAATGAGAACTATGGAAGGGATTTCTATGTCTATTACAATAAAAATGCAAAGGAATTAATTAAAATTTTAAGAGAATACCAGAATTTTATTCTCATATACTTTTAATATAAAATACTACTAACACCAATCTATGTACACTGGGAAGGATTAAGGATGACAACCAACTTGGGAACCCAGTTCTACCTAGGAAGTGGTTTTCGCTTGCAAGGCATACCCATGTATACTTCAAGGTATTTTTCTTAACATTTCTACCCTTCTCAAAACATCTTACTGCTGAAATGCAGTTAGAAAAGACTCATGTCTCTCGGGCTTTTATATGTGTCCTACTTTCATTCATTTACTTTTTTGGGGGGGGGTTCGGTCTTGGGGCCTGAACTCTGAGCCTGGGCGCTGTCCCTCAGCTCTTCAGCTCAAGGCTAGTGCTCTACCACTTGAGCCACAGCACCACTTCCGGCTTTTTTCTTTTTTCTTATGTGGTGCTGAGGAATTGAACCCAGGGCCTCGAGCATGCAAGGCAAGCGCTCCACCACTGAGCCACCTTCCCAGCCCCCTCATTTGCTCTTGATATGCTCATGGTTTATGTTTGATAAAAAGACTTATCAGGACATAAATGGAATTATTTTAAGACTTTTTAATTTTAAAAAAACTGACACTGGGAGATGAAGTAAGGTCCTTACACATGCTAGGGAAGTGCATTAACACATAAACCACACCCTAACCTCTCTTTCTCTCTTTTTTAATAGCATTTCTACCCAAACCTCTGATTCTCATTTCTGCTTTCCGAAATTCCTAGAGATTTTTTTTTTTAATGTTTTTAAGAATCATTGGTCCGGCAGACTGATGTGGCTTTTCAAAGCTTGAGAAATGTTAAACTCTACTCTCCATGCCTCAAATTGCCTGCCCCACAAACGTGAGACTCTGAATTCAAGTTCCAGGTGCATTGCTGGGTCTTCCTCTTCTAGAGTCACAATGATGAGCACTAATGCATCATCTTCCTGCTTAGAATTTAACTGGCATTTCCTAGCAGCACAGAACCACGGATCTTTTGTCAAAGCTGTTCCTAGCTGGTTTTATTCCTTGTTATTTTGAGAATGGGTCTTGCACATTCCTACATTTTAACAAGAATGTCAGTCCAAATGGTCTCTTCTGAGTTTTACCACCTACAATTTTTCTTTATGGAGGGAGTGCTTGAAAGAAGTGAATATTATTATTTTATTGGTTCATCTAAAAGGAAACTGGATTTTCCTAAAAAAAGGTCCTATATTTATTAAATATAATGAAATTATATATGCTACTCCTGAAATGAAGCAAATGAGAACAATCTTGAGTGAAGCTGTGATTAGAGAAATGTAAAATTATCAGTTTAATTTATTTGAGCTGTAATGAGTAATCTGTTTCTGGCCCTTTTCCCATTTTAAATTCACTGGCTCTTAGCTTAATAAAATGAAATAAAACTAGAGATTTTTATCTGCCATTGGGGCTTTTCTGTTACACTCTACCAATGAAGCACTGCAGATCTGCCTTCGAATAATGACTTCCTGTACTCTTACTTTTAAGACACCAATTGGTGATAATGTTCTATCATAGCATATCATGAAAACTAATTTTTAATGGAAATATTTCTACCAAAATGTGTAACCAAAGATACTAGAGACTATTTTATGGCTAAGAAGCAATGTATTACTAGATCAACAGACCAGAAAGTTGTAGTTTTGCAACTTTATTCTTACAGTCTTAATCTTGTAGTCTTAGATATAAAAGTTAAGCCTTAATTAAAATATATACCAAATATCCATTAAAAGTCTATATTCTGCTGGTACTGGTTATCAATGACTGTAATTCTAGCTACTCAGGAGGCTGAGATCTGAAAATTGGGGTTTGGAGCCAGCCCAGCCACAATAGTACCTGTGAGATTCATACCTCCAATTAAGCACTCAAAACCAGAAATGGTACTGTGGTTCAAAGTGATATACAGCATTGAACAAAAGAGTTCAGGGACATCTCCAGACCCTGTGTCCAAGCCCCACGACTGAACCAAAAAAAAAGTCTATATCATTTGCACTCATACAGATAAAAAGCATTATACCTTTTTATTCTTTATTTGGAAAGGATAGAATATATTTTAAAATATATTTCTAGCCACACTATTGTAAAAATAATCTTGGTGTGATTAAAATTGGTGATTGATTTAATGTTCACATTTAAAATAATTTTTACTTGAAATATATTTTATTTCCACTTTCCAACAATTTTTTCCTTACAAAATCTTTACTAAGGTGATATTTGATTTTTCAACTTAGCTAAATTGAAAGAAAATCAATTTAAAGATAACATTAATTTTAATTTGACCATATTTCCATTTGAAATGTTAAAAATTTAATAGTGCTTTGGAAAGTATTAGTAAAAGTGGTGTTTGTTAAATTTTGGCTTCAGGATTTCTATACATAATTAAAAGTATTAAAAAAAAAGAGTTTTAGATTATGTTGGTTATATTTATTTAATATATGTATAACTATATATAAAAGTATAGATATATAAAACAAGTTTCTGTACTAGAATTTAAAACTTCTATTTTAACATTAGCATATTATATACTTTTAAGATCAATGTGATATTTGTCATAATAAATATATTTTCCAAATTTCTTTGTCACTCTCTGTGACATTTGCTTTAATGCAAATCAACTAGATTTTTAACTTTTTTTCACTTTATTCTTTGCAGGACTACATGTAAAACTCTATTATATACTCTGCATCTGACATGAAATGTGCTCACTACCTTACATATGTAACTGAAACCCTTCTGTATATCACCTTGACAATTAAATGAGATTAAAAAATATAAAGGCAAATTATGCCTTAACATTATTATTTTAATAATTTTAGCCAGGATACATGCAGAAAGATTTTCAGATTATTCCTACTTGTCCTTTTTAGAAACATGCATGAGGCCCTGGGTTCAATTTCTTAGCACTACATAAGCAGAAACAAGATAGTTTCTTGTGTAGAATACTTAAACAAAGATACCTAACTATCTAGCAATGGTGGATAATCCTTCTAGTAATTCTTTTATATACATAATACTTTACATGCCGGTTTTGTTTTTATTTTGAATGTTTCTACAAAGAAATAGCACTTCAAAAATGCACCATTCTTTTAGATAGACAATTTGAGTCCTGTAATGTGAGGTCCAAAAAACAATTACTTCATCTATTTTTTTACAATTAGTCTATTGGTTATGTAGTGACTAAATATTGTATTGTAGCATATCTGACTTATGAAATTGCTATATGTACTTCCAGATTATTTTCTTTCTTGGTACAAGGTATGTATCTAATGAATGCTTGTCAAATTTTCTTGTTATAAATACTTGTGCAATACATTGCTTGCTTAGTGTGATAGCTAGCCTTTTATATGGCTCCCAAATGACCCTCTCCTCCATCTTATGTTTAAGCCAAGCAAGTGATAACTAACTGAAAGAATTCTGCGAATATAATGAGGTTTCCCCTCCTTAAGTGGATTACAAAAGATGATGACATCTCGATGACTTCTGTTATGCTAGCCTACTCTGTATTGCTGTCGCAGTCTGAGTCTTTATTGCATGTTCTATCTGATCATGAGCATGACACTAGGTTTTAGCATGTTCTACAGAGTGAAGGCTCCAGAAAAAAGTAGGTGAGTAACCCAGGCCTCAGCCTAACAATATATACAATCTACATATACCCACAACTAGTGAGTCAGCATTGGGATGTGAGCTCTTCCAAGTTGGTTTGACTAACACTAGGAGATTTGGATATGATGTATGGTGATAACTAGGCCACATCACCAGTGAGATAATAATTGTTTTGCATTTAAGCCTCTAAATTATAGTTTGTTATACAGCAATAAGTAGAATATGTAGTAAATATTTCATAAAGTTAGATGTGAAAGCACAGGAACTCTGCCCATTGACATCATTAAAGATTAGGAAATCATTTTATAATACAGTTATTATTCAAAAATAATTGTACATCCTTACATATATTTTTATCTATAATTACATGTCTAAATACCTTAAAGGAGCCCTGAGGAATTACATATCAATAAATTTATAATTAACACACACCAAACCAAAGTTCATTTTGGTAATTACCAAATATAAAAATAAAAGCGTAAGATAAATAGGTATAGTATTTCAAATTATTTTATCTGTCTGTTGTTATTATTTTTACAAGTAAAAATACAGCATTAATCACTGTTAACTTTTTTAATTCCATAAAGCTATTGCAAACAAATTAGATAAAGTAATAAATAAAAATATTTGGTGTCATTCTTTCTGATGGAGGCATAGAATTCCATTTTATATATATATATGTATATGAATATATATGTCTGTGTGTGTGTATATATATATATATATATATCACATTTTCTTGATCTATTCATCTACTGAGGGGCATCTGGGTTGGTTCCATATCTTAGCTATGGTAAATAATGCTGCAGTAAACATAGTTGTGCTGGTAGCTTTAGTGTGGTCTTGTTTGTGATCATCCAGGTAAATGCCAAAAAGTGGGATTGCTGGGTCATAGGGAAGCTCTATGTGGAGTCTTTTGAGGAACCTCCATACTGCTTTCCAAAGTGGTTGTATAAGTTTACATTCCCACCAACAATGCAGTAGGGATCCCTTTTGGCCACATTTCCTCCAGCATCTGTTCTTATTAGATTTCTTGATTATAGCCATTCTAACTGGGGTGAGGTGGAATCTGAAAGATGTTTGGATTTGCATTTCTTTTACGGCTAAAGAAGTTGTGTGATTTTTTTGTTGTTGTTCTTGTTTCTTTTGTATGTTCCTCCCCCCTGGTATAACTCCTGTTGTCACTGTATTTGATCCTGGGGTCCTGCATCTTGTATATAACAATTTTCTAATTTGGGGAGGGGAAGGGAAATAAGGATACAGGATGACCCATTGTAACAATGAGTTGTACAAGACAGTATGTTGAAAACAAATTTTACAACTTTGCGGGTGGCCGGAGGGAGGAGTTGGGGATATTGGTAGGAAACGGATGGTAGGGGGTCTGGGAAGGTAGCTCAGTGGTAGAGCACTTGCCTTGCATGCTCAAGGCTCTGGGTTCGATTCCTCAGCACCACATAAGCAGAAAAAAAAAGCCGGGAGTGGCACTGTGGCTCAAGTGGTAGAGTGCTAGCCTTGAGCTGAAGAGCTGTGGGACAGCACCCAGGCCCAAAGTTCAGGCCCCACGACCAGACTCCCCCCCCCCACCAAAAAAAAAAGAGAAAAGAAAGGGATGGTAGGGGAAAAATAAAGGATGGTGTAACAATGCTCAATAGGAAATGGACTCATTACCTTGCTCGTGTCAATGTAACCCATCTGTACCGTATCTTTACAATAATAAATAAATGTTAAAAATAATTGGAAGCCGGGTGCTGGTGGCTCACGCCTGTAATCTTAGCTGCTCAGGAGGCTGAGATCTGAGGATCGCAGTTCAAAGCCAGCCTGAGCAAGGAAATTCCGTGAGACTCTTATCTCCAATAAACCACTAGAAAACTGGAAGTGGTGCTATGGCTAAGTGGTAGAGCGCTCGCCTTGAGCTGAAGAGCTGAGGGATAACGCCCAAGCCCAGAGTTCAAGCCCCAGGATGGACCAAAATAATAATAATAGTTGGAAAGTTTATTTTTTTATTTATTTATTGGTTGGTCGTGGTGCTTAAACTCTGGGCTTGGGTGCTGTCCCTGCCCTCTTCTGCTCAAGATGAACATTCTACTGCTTGAGCCATGGCACCACTTCTGCTTTGTTGGTGGTTAATTGGAGGTAAGAGTCTCACAGCCTTTCCTGCCCAGGCTGGCTTTGAACTGCGATCCTCAGATCTCAGCCTCCTGAGTAGCTAGGATTATAGGTGTGAGCCACTGGTACCTGGCTGGAAGGTTTTGTTATGACAATGTTACTACAATTATTTCTTGTTTTGATATTATTTGAATTATGTCATTTGTCTACAGACACAGTTGGAAAAGAAATATTCAGAAACCATGTCCATTTTATAACCATTTACTATCTTAAACTCAAGATTTATTATGTTTCAGTGCATTCTTTAGGCATTAAAATATAAGTTCTGTAAGATAAGAGAGCTTTACTTGATTTCTTTGCTTGCAAATCCTACAATGGGAGCGACAACATAAAGTTAGGGTCCATAGGGGTGAAGTCTTTTCTGTTGTTAAAAGTAAATGTGAACATAGAAAGAAAGCCATAACTCCTTGTCCAGAGATAAAGGATTTCTCATGTTATTACTTTATAAGTGAATACACATTGAAAGAAAGATTGGGGAAATTAAAACCACCACATTCCTTAGTCCTATATTATTTCCTTGGAATAGCAAGTCTAGTATGAAGACCACCCACTGAATAAAACAAAGAACTTCATTCTTATTTTTAAAATTATTAAAATGTCAACTACATTTCACTTCTGAGACAATTTTGTTTTCTAAAACTTAAATCCTGTGATCTTTCAGATTACTGATTTATGTCATAAATATATTTCTCACTCATATGCGCCTAATGTGTATTGACAATACTAAAGAATAGTTCTGTTATCCATACTGTATATATATATATATATATATATATATGTATATATATATATATATGCATACGTAAATCTAAAACCTGAAGATCAGCACAAAAATTCATTTCTTAAAACTAACTTTAGCTAATATATTATCACAATCTCTCAGAACTTTTTTTTTCCCTGTTAGTTGTGGGGCCTGAACTCTGAGCCTGAAAAATGTCCCTCAGCTCTTCACCTCAAGGTAAGAGCTCTACCACTTGAGCCTCAGAACCATTTCCAGTTTTCTCGTGCTCAATTGGAGAAAACATCTCACGGACTTTCCTGTTGGGCTGGCTTTGAACCATGATCCTCAGATCTCAGACTTCTGAATAGCTAGGATTACTGGCATCAGCCATTGTCTTCCAGCTCATCACAATCTCTTTTACTACCTACTAAGTTGGCAGAGGCTCTCTTCTCTCTTGCTTAGAACCCAGTACTGTTGAAATTTAACTGAAAACATGAGTTTTGAAATATTTTCTAAATATCCCATCCTTTAACCTTTCTGTGGTGTCAATCCATTCTTCAATATGCTTTTCTGTGGTGGTAACAAAAAGCATTTTTGATGCAGTCATTTTTTTTCTGAAAATTCTTCAATGACTACCATTACATACATTAAAAACATCAGCATCGATTAGCTTGCTCTGTAAAGTGCTCTATGGAATGACCTTCATATTAAGCAAGGTTGTGAATAAGCCCTTGCCATAAATTTTATTAATACAATATTGTGATATTTTGTATGCTCGGCTCTCCATTTACTGTCCAGTAATAAACACAGTAGTTTGTGTTTCCCCATATGCTTTCTGTGTCCTCCACATTTTCCCTGACTTCCCAATTAATCATAGTGCTTTTAGGAAAAATAAAATTTTGAAAATTGCCTATTGTGTGACTACTAAAATATTTGGTGGGGCTGGGAAGGTGGCTCAGTGGTAGAGCACTTGCCTTGCATGCTCGAGGCCCTGGGTTCAATTCCTCAGCACCACATAAGAAAAAAAAAGCCAGAAGTGGTGCTGTGGCTCAAGTGGTAGAGCACTAGCCTTGAGCTGAAGAGCTGAGGGACAGTGCCCAGGCCCAGAGTTCAGGCCCCACGACTGGACCCAAAAAAAATAAAATATTTGGTTTTGGAGACAAACTTTTGACAAAGTAACCATTCTATTTTAAAGCGGTTTTGTTTGTAGAGATTGAAGTCAAAGAATACTGTCTCTGATTTCATCCCTATTAAATTGTGATTTACATGTTAAGGTTCATGTAAATTACTTCTCCTTTTGTAAATTTATTTTTCATTAGCTGACATTAGTTATACAGTACAAGCCCAGTAGAGGGTATAATTCGTAATTTTCAATGAAAGGAGCATCGGTATTAAGTGTCCACTATGTAAAGTGGGATTTGCTTTATTATTCATCACCAATCAAGATAAATTTAATTCCAAGAAAAGGAGAACTCAATTCAAACTTATTTGTGCAACAAAGAGATTGTGTTGACTTATATAATTAAAAATTCTAGGAAGAATTTGCTGAAGGCTTTGGAATGATTTACTTAAGATTCTCTAAATTTCTAATCCTCTTGTATCAACTTTTCTTCAATTAGCCTCTGTCACTTTGGGATGTGTCTTCAGGATTTCAGGTCTCAATTGATAGATTACAGGCAGATGGAAAATTTTATCCTGAAGAAGTCATGATTGGACTTAATTCTTTTTTTATTGTGAAAATACTGTAGAGAGGGGTTACAATTACATGAACAAGATAATGAGTACATTTCTTATCAAGCATTGTTGCCTCCTCCTTTGTTTCCCCTTACCATCCCTTTCCATCTCCCCCCCCACCAAAGTTGTAAAGTTCATTTTCGACGTAACATCTTCTACATGGGTCTACCTGTATCCCTATTTAAACAATTTGTTTTTTTCCTTCCCTTCCACAAATTATACTAATAATACAGTGAAAACAGGGGTGGGCTTAATTAAATAACAATGAGGACACTGTGTGTCTCCATAGCTTTAGAACACTGCCTATATCATTACAGGCTTCACAGCAAAGATTCACTTCTCCTAAGTCTAGAATCAGCTGTAAGTTATCATAAACCTCCATTTCTTCAGGACCAAAATCTAGGTGCCAGCAATTGCAGGCCTGGTCAGGGCTTTGCTTCCTGGCTCAAGAGATACTGTCTTTTCATTATTATTAATTTGGTGGTAAAATCAACTAACCTCATATTTTTGTAAGTACACTAATCTCATTCATGAGGGTTCCATCCTCATGACTTGCCTGAACTATAACCCACTGTTTAGCACCATCAAATTGGTGGTATTAGTATATGAATTTCACATGCACACACACACATGTATCCTGGTTCCTGTTGTTCAGGGTAGATGCCTAGGAGTGGTATGGCTGGGTTGTATGGGAGGTCAATATTTAGCTTTCTGAGGACCCTCCAGACTGCTTTTCAAAGTGTTTGTATAAGTGTACATTCCGACCAGGAGTGTAATAGAGTTCCTCTTTCTCTGCATCCCCTCCAACATTTGTTATTGGCTGACTTTAGGATGTGATCCCTTCTGACTGGGGTAAGGTGGTAACTCAGGGTTGTCTTTATTTGCATTTCCTTTACAACCAGAAATGGTGAACATTTCCTCATTTGTTTCTTTGCCATTTTTATCTCTTCTGCTGAGAAGTCTCTCTTTAGCTCCCTTGCCTATTTAGTAATTGGTTTGTTAGGTTTGGGGGGGATTAGTTTCTTGAGTTCCCTGTATATACTGGAATACTAACCCCTCATCTGATACAATGCTGGTAAATATTTTTTTCCTAATTAGTTGATTGTCTTTCTAGCTTGGTTGCTATGTCTTTAGCTGTGTAGCAACTTTTTATTTTAAGGTAGTTCCATTTGTCGAGTCTCTCAACCTTTGAACTCTGTTGAAAGTTCGTGCTTTTGCCTATAAGTTCAAGTGTCTCTCCTACTCTGTCCTGCAGCAGTTTCAGAGATTCAAGTTTGATGTTAAGATCTTTAATCTATTTTGAGTTGATGTTAGTGCATAGTGACAGGCTGGGGTCCACTCTTAGTTTTCTGCATGTTGCCGTCCAGTTTTCCCAACACCAGTAGTTGAAGAGCTTGTGCTTTTTCCATTGTAATAATTAAAGAAATTTTTGAGACAGGATCTTGCTTAACTAAGCAAGATCAGGCTTGGTTTGAAAATGTAATTCTTTTTTCTTAGTCCTCAAAACAGCTAGTATAATAGGCATGAAACTAAGACAAATCCAGACAGAAATTTCCATGTTTCAAGTAACAAATAATTAGCTAAATTGTTTATTTTTAACCTACTGGTCAATTGAACAAAGTACTTTATTTAAAATAAGCATTTTCCCTCTTCTTTGACATTGTACATGCTTCCTATTATAAAGCCTGAGTAAATGACTATTGGGAAGTTTGCTTACTTAAAATATAAACTGGATCTCCAGGAGAAGCTAGTGAAACTCTACTTTTCAGTTTAGTCACATACAAAAGTTGTAAATTGGTTGCTGTTTAGATCTTCAAAACCTTATTTGTGAAAGAATTAAAATGAAGTGCTCCATTAGTTCCTAACATTAATTTAAAATGTCAATAATTTTTAAAGCTTGGTTCTTTTATTGTCAAATCATGCAATCAGCTTGTTCTCTCACTAGTATACTTATGTAATTGATTTAGTTAAAAGCCAAAGGTTTATAGTTTGGACAATCAAATGACATGAAGACAGATTGCACTAAGCCAACATCCATGGTAATTGAAACAATGTCATTTGCAGTATGGCTTGGGTATTGCATAAGTTTAAGTTCTGGGTAAGCATCTACGCTCTCTACTATGTAGACAAATTACCTGGCTTCACAAAATACATTGTGTTCTCTATACTATCTGGTGGTTTTCATTTCCTATGAAAGCATGATGAATGCATTATACACAAATTCCCAGTCCTTCTAGTAAATACTGGGCATAGCCATTAATTAAAATGTAACCATTCCAGACTATAAAATGAAGCTTCAACAAAACTGGCAGGGTTACCTTTCCTCCATTTCTTTTGCTTTTTAAAATTAGTGAGATTACATAATTAACATTTATGTCAACACATACGTTTTTTTATTTAATTATAAAACACTAAACACACACTCATATACTCACACTTATGCCTCTTTAGTCAATGTGTTTTAAAAGTAATATACTCTTAATGTACTACAAAATTAATAATCATGTGAAAATATGATGTTAAGATATATGTTTGATCACATACAGGTTATTTGTAAGTAATCTGTTATAATTAATTATAAACTGTTATGATTAGTTTGATTTTTATGACAGTTGCTAAAAGTTTCATTTTAAATTGAAATGCATTTAAAAATTTAAATAAATTTTAATGACCTAACACCTTTATGAGACTGACGCGCTGCCTACTGCACTAAGGAGGAAGATCTAAACACCTTTAAATACATATAATTTCCAAATGTTGAAACATTTTTGTTTGATTCAGAATGTGTCAGATAATTGATAGTTAGAATTCTAATAAAATGGTTTTGCATATTTTATTCAGGTTTTACTAATTAAATATTTGTAACACATTTTATTATCATCTTAGATTTCCAACAAACTAAAAGAACATTATAAATTAAATAGTAGAGTTAATTTTTTACTAAATTAAGCCATGATACTGATAATGGTAAGACTAACTCTAAACACTGACAACCAGATGTTACTTAACATGTAAGAAAAAAATTGTTGATTTTTGCCATTAAGTATTTATTTCAACATTAAGACTTTTTTGTAATTGTAATAGAAATAAACAAGATGAAACTTTGGTCCAGAATTTATATTCTTTCATAGGAATAATTTTTACATAAAATTTGTTGTGTCATTTTAATGTTGAATGAGGTAATGAGGTAGAATGAATGTCTGGCAAAAACAGTTTTAAATTATTTACAGTGTTATATATTTAACCCTGATATAGAAAGAAAGAGACATAAGCTGGAAGAGTTTTCAAGTTTTTGCCAAGGTTAGCCATTAATTTTTAAATTTTAATGATTTTTATGAGAGAACTCTCCATGTCATGGAGGACAGAAGTATTTTGTATTAATAAGCAAATAATCTATGTAAAACCTACTTAATAAGTAAAATATCACATATTGCACTGTCTTCAAATTTCTTAAAATAGCTAAGACACTGCCTCTTTCTAAAATCTCATGTGAACTAAGTCTGCATCAAGACATTGAGTACCCTCAATATGTCAATCTAAGTAATATGTATATCAATAATTCATATCATAAAAATCTGTGTGAATGACATTTTACTGAGTTTTCATGATATACTAAATAATAATCTTATTCTACTTTTATTTGTATCCTTTAAAATGATTGGTGTCTCTCTAAACACTAGGTATGACTTTATTTTTATTATATAGTTTGTTTATCAAATTTCCCCTCAATTTTCAGTAACCTGAAATTTCCAACTTTTGATTGTTATTGGGTATTTATAAGGCATAAAAATAATTTCCAATATTGTCACTGATGGCTCACACATGTAATTTAATCCTAGCTTTTAAGATGCTGAAACCTGAAGAATCTTTGCTTGAAGTTCCTTGCATAGAAACATCCCACCAAATTAACAAGCAAAAGTTGTACTGGAAGGATGGCAAAAGTGACAGAGTGCCAGCCAAAGTAAGATGAACATATGTAAGTCCGTGAGCCCAATTTCAGGTCTTACAATGAATGAATGAATGATTGATTGAAAAATTCAGTGATACAAACTCTAATGACTTAAAAGTCTTAAGCACATGCAAAGATTCACTTTTTTCACCTTGTCATATAGCATATACTTTAGTTTGCTCTAAATTATCCCAGTGAATTGTTAAATATGTATTATCTTATTTCAATTATTGTATTATTGTGCAAGCCTTGAGACTGACATCACAAAAATACAGAGATTACAAAGGCATGATTGTGTCAATTATGTAGAAAAAAGTTGAATAAACTAAGACAAAACCATAAATTAAAAATGTGTGATTACTAAAATGTGCAGCATATATTTAACCCTGTGTAAAATTCACAGTGTAAAATTACCTATCAAGTGTGAATCATGAAGAATTAGAAAATCAAAGCATATTCACATATTTTAACCTACTATCTGTTGTTCAGGCCAAATGATCAGTTTCATTTGATTATCATATAGCATGCAAATGTTATTGATTAAGGTAATAAGATTGTACACATTGATGAATATTATTTGATAGAAAATCACTGTGCCCTTTAAAGTAATTTTACTTAAACCCAGCTTATGAGACATATAAATAAATAGGCTTCCATTCATATATTGTAATAGTGCATATATTTTAAATGTGAAGAAGTTAGGAGTAAACTGTGGCCAAGATCTTCCTTTTGATAATAGAGGATATTAGATTTATTAACAATCAGTTCAATTTGCTATTCAATATAAAATTTAAATATAATTGTGTAATTATTATGAAATGTATCATAGTCTTTTCACATATTTCTTTTGTTTTTATTGTCTAAATCTTTAAGGTCTAAATCTTGGCTGAAAGGCCTTGGAGCAATGACTGTTTATATCTTCTAAGAACAGGCCTTTAAAGACTACAAGTGTATCAAGCTACAGCTGAGAAGAAAACAATTTCCTAATCTCATACCTCACTCTATATTTCCAAGGGCAATCAGATAAAACATTTGTGATTTCCCATCTTTATTTTTAAAAATGAACCATGATTGAAACATTTATACAGAATACATCCTTTAGAAAAGACCTTGCTGATAACAGGGTTTTTACAAGATTGATGCTCAGAATAAAAACTCTTTTTGACCTTCAGTTCCTAACTTTACATTGCCTTTGAAAAGAAACCTTTGAAATTTCACTAGAAAACTTTAAAACTGCTCTTAACACAGAAAACATGTTAACTGAGTAAAATAATTTTAGAACAATAACATCTTTGAATAGAAATTATGTATGTTCAACATCACTTCCATATAGATGAGTGCTCATAGACAGGATTTGCAGGAAGTCACTCACTGAGTTTGCTTTAGAGCACAGGTTCAGAATTGTACTGAGGAAGTTTACTGTAGAGAATCAAGTTCATGTGGATAAGTAGTCATCAGAAAAGGACAAGCTTTAGCAGGATCAAGTGTTGGGTAGTATCAAAGCCCATGACAAAATTGAACCATAATAGAAAATAAGGTAAAAATGTAATGTAGATTTGCATTGAAATAACCTGTGATCTACTTCTTTAACAGAATCAACCTCTGAAAGAACCTGGTTATGAATGAAAATAATACCTGTTCATATACATATAAATAAATAAATTTATTACTAAACAATCTACTTTGACATGAAAAAGTATACTGTGGGATACTTGTTAGGATGGTTTAGTTTGGTCTTTCAAGAATCAGAGTGTTAACAAAATTAAACATCAATGACACTTACAAACCAAAGATAACCACCTGCAGTGAAAATTGTATCAATTCTTTAAAAATATCCCATATGTCTATACTACAAATTTGTGAGCTCAACAAAATTCTTTTTTGTAATTCTGTTCCTCCTTTTTACATATAGATATTCTTCTGAGTGCTTGCTTAAAAGTGCTTCTTATAGCTAGGTGCTGGGAGGGGGCGGGTGGTGACACCTGTAATCCTAGCTAGTAAGATCTAATGGATCATGGTTATAAATTATTCAGGGTAGAGAAATCCATGAAACTGCAACTCCAAAATAACTAGCAAAATAAGAAAGCTGGCACCAGCATGGCTCAAGTGGTACAGCCATGTAAAGTGGACCAATAGAGTATGATACCTTGAGTTCAAACCCCAGCACAAAGACAAGACAAAACACCATTGTACATAAATCCTGGAAAAATAAACTTGGAGAAAATACTCAAGCATAATTCACCAATTCTGGTAAAATGGTATCAAGGAATATTGGGTATTTTTTAATAAAATTGTTATGCTGAGGTTTAGGTTGTAGTTATAAATCTTGATGGCTTTAAGATAACTAAAGAGAGCCTGTAGTTTGGAGAGTAATGAACCCTATATCCCACATCCTTATCTTCTTATGAAGCCTTGTATTTAATTCATTAAATAAGATTTTGTTTCCAAATCTACCTCTATATGATGCAGAATGATGTTACGCTGTTAACATACTTTATTCTTCAAGTCTAAACTTTGAAATTCTGTGCTTCAAACTGAATTGCAATCTTTTTTTAGGGTGTGGGGGATTCAATCTTTACAAAGTTGCAATGGAGTGAAAGAACACAAATTCACATTTCTTAATTCCCTGAATACATAGCTCTCTATTAGCCTCTTATGTGGTATATTGATAATGTAAAATGAGCTCAATTTTAAATACCTCAAGATTTTTGGTGAGCTTTAAGGGAAACAGAAAATGAAAAGTGAATTTTACATATTTAGCTAGTTTTCCTATAGTCATTGAATATATTCTGACCAATCTTGTAATTTTTCTAGGCAAAATTAAATATATCACATTGTGGTTTTACATAAAGGCAAAGTACTACTTTTTATTAAAGAATAATTCACAAAGAGAAAAAATGTGCTTGAAGAAAGAAAACTGTTTTATTGTTTTCTGTCATAGGATGTTTGGTATTTTCAGACTTGTTTGCTGGCTCTGCACTTCTATGATTTCAACAGTAGCTATCAGAATGAAATAACAGAGCTTGTAAATTGTAAATCCACTAAAGATTATGAATAATTTATCCTATGCTGTATTATAAAATTTCCTACACAATGTTGTATATTTTATTTGCATTTTGCAAACCAGACTAAATCAGATTTCTGAATTCATCTACTTAATATTATTACATTTTTTCTGATAGGAAATGGGTTAGAAGAATAACCAGAAGGTGAGCAACAGAATAAGGAAACAAGACAAATGTGTAGACAGAATAAGAAAATAGTAACAAAATGTTCATCCATATTTCCTTAGTTGGGATCATTTTGAATTTGGAGTGATGAGGAGTAGCATTTCTCCAACAGAAAAGGCTGCAGAAAATCCACAGTGGATTGCATATCGCACTCCTCAAATTCTGTCTCTCATTTATCATGACACAGAAACATTGTTTACCGACTGGCTGAGAACAGAGCCTCTTAGCAGAACAGTTGCATTGACCAAGATTTCAGAGCCTAGCTTGTAAACCTCAGTGTGAAAAAAAGAAAGAAAGAAAAACCCAATGTGGAATTGCTTGGTTTTTCAGTGAGGAATTATGATAACTACTCATATCAGGATATCTGGGTTTCAATCATTAGTACTGAGGCAGGCATAAACAATAGCTGAAAATTAGAGTAAGCTTAAAATTGGAATTTTGTTCTGTAGGCTACAGTCTTTTGTGGCAGCCATTAAAGTCTTCTCTCTCATAGAAAGTACTATCAATGGAAAAAGGATTCCCCACTACCCATGCATTTTATTAACATCAATTTATTTTTCAAGACACTTATATTATGTCTATATTCACATTCTTAGTTGCTCTCTTATCCCTTCTCCCATTCTTAATCCAACTCAGCAAACTCGACTGTCAGCTTTTCACATGTGAACATAAAGTGTTTTGACTATATTCACCCTTCTTTACCATCTCAGTTTGCTCTCTTCCCACCCCTGCACACCCACTAGTTGCCCCATCAAGGAGAAAACCTGTTTCATGTTCCTATAATACTTATTTTAAATATAGATTAATTGCTCACAGATGTATATGCAGTATTTTAATCAGATTGTACCCTTTTGCTTGTTGTCACTTTTCATATTCCTGCAATCCTTATTATGGAACACCTTTCATGAACTGTGTTTTTCTATCTTCACTCACCTTCAAAGATTCTCTTTTAGTCTTACCCCTAATCTCTACAAACATGTCCATAATTGAAAAAAACTTATCTATCTATCTATCTATCCACCTATCACCTACCCACCTACCTACCTACTTACCCACCTACCTTCCTACCTACCTACTTACCCACCTACCTTCCTACCCACCTACCTACCTACCTACCTACCTACCTACCTACCTATCTATGTCTCTTGTATATGTTTATAAAATTTCATGGGATTTATCTACATGCAAGAGAAACATGTAATTTTTGCACTTCAGAACATTAATTTACCAAACATGATATGCCAGAGTTCCAATTATTTCTCTGCAAATAAAATAATTTATTGTTTTATACATGATTCATTATTTATACCATATTTAATTATATTCTCATATCTTTGCTATTATGAGTAACACTGCAATAAACAAGAATATGTAAGTGCCTTTATTGTATCCAGACATATACACCCATATATATGATACATATATATGTGATATGCATATATATGATACAGATATATATATGGATATATGATATATAGGATATGATTTATTTGTTATATACCTAAAATATGAATATATGAGATCTTATATATGAAAATATGTATTATATCTATGATCTATATCACATATAATATATTATATGTATCATTTATCATATATCACATGCCATATGTGTATATAAACTAATATAAATATATATACATACTATATATGTGTATGCATAGAGTTGTTGAGGTACCTCCATACTTATTTCCATCCTGTTTGCACTAATTTAAATTCCTATCAACAGAATGTAAGGGTTCCTTGCTCCTTCATTCTCATCAGCCTATGTCACTGTTTATGTTCTTGGTCATTCTGATTGGGGTGAGATAAATGTTTGGATTTGTTTTTATTTTATGGCCAAGGATGTAGAATACTTTTTATGTATTCTTTCCCATTCAGTAGGTGGTCTCTTCACCCTCGTATTTCCTTTGCTGTGTAGAAACTTTTTATTTTGGCAATTTCATTTGTTAATCCTTCCTTTGATTTGCTCAGTAATTGGAGTTCTATTTAGGAGGTCACACTTTCTGCTAACATATATTGACATATACTAGTTACTGCAAATATGGGAAACCATGAGACCTATGTTTTTTTGGGCCTGGTTTACTTCAATTAATATAATTTGTCCAAGTCTTTCCATTTCCTAACAAATGGGACAAACTTTCTGATAGAAGCATAGAATTCCAGAGTGTGTTTGTGTGTGTGTGTGTGTGTGTGTGTGTGTGTGTGTATGTATATAAAACATTTTCTTGATCCTTTCATCTACTGAGGGGTATCTAAGTTGGTTCCATATCTTAGCTATGGCAAATAATGCTTTATTATGGTCTTGTTTGTGATCATTTGGGTAAATGCCCCAAATTGGGGTTGCTGGGTCATAGGGGAGCTCTATGTGGAGTCTTTTGAGGAACCTCCATACTGCTTTCCAAAGTGGTTAAACAAGTAGAAGAGGCAATCCAAAAATCCATATGGAACAATAAAAGACCCTGAATTACAAAAATGATCCTCAACAGAAAAAACAATGCCGGAAGAATATCAATGCCAAAAGAATATCAATGCCAAATTTCAAACTGCACTACAAAGCCATAATAATCAAAACAGCTTGGTATTGGCACAAGAACAGACCTCAGGACCAATGAAATAGAATTGAAAACTGAGAAATGAACCCACAGACCTATAGTCTCTTAATCATCAATAAGGGAGCTAAAAATATAAAATGGAAGAAAAACAGCTTCTTCAGTAAATGGTGCTGGAAAAACTGGTAATCACTTGTAGAAAACTGAAGCTAAATCCATATATATCACTCTGCACCAGAATCAATTCCAAATGGATCAAAGACCTTGGAGTCAAAGCAGATACCTTGAAAACATTACAGGATAGAATAGGAGAAACCCTAAGTCTCCTCAGCACAGGCCGAAAGTTTCTTAATAGAGACCCAGAAACACAACAAATCAACGAATGGTTGGACAGATGGGATTGCATGAAGTTACAGAGCTTCTGCGTGGCAAAGGACATAGCTAACAAGATCAATAGAAAGCCCACAGATTGGGAGAAGGTCTTCACTAGCCACACAACGGTCGAGGGTCTCATATCTAAAATATACCTGGAACTCAAAAAGTTAAATTCCCCAACAGCAAATCTTCAAAGAAGAAACTGCTCAATAAATAAGTGGGCTAAAGACTTAAAGAGAAACTTCTCTTAAGAGGAAATAAGAATGTCCAATAAGCACATGAAGAAATGCTCAACCTGTCTAGCCATAAAATAAATGCAAATCAAAACAACATTGAGATGCCACCTCACCGCAGTTAGAATGGCTATAATCAAGAACTCTAATAACAACAGATGCTGGAGGGGATGTGACCAGAAGGGAACCCTTCTTCTATTGTATTTCATTGGTCTTTTTTTTTCTTTTGTGAACTAGCACCTGGTACATCTCTGCATTGTTATTTAGAGATTGGTATTGTTATATCTCCAAGCATTGGAAAGAGCATTTTTTTAAATGCTTATTTGATAGTCACACAAAATGTAACTTTTTTCTTAGTCTTTTCATTGTTCTTGGTTTTATTGTTCATTTGTCTTTGTTAACTATAAACTTTCATTTATATCTTTTTCTTTGGTCACCAAACAGAAAATAAATTTTATTGTTGTTTCACCTTTTTTCACCCAGAGAATATAAATGGTGTTTTTATCCTAGCATTTTAAAAACAAAGAAAATGCTTACATCTTTATCTTTTCTGATTTTTTATGGTAGACATACTTGATTATCTTAAATAACCATTTATTTTCTTATATTATATTCTCTTAATAGTAAAATTTATGTAGTGTTATATACCTAAATATGATAATCTATTACATGAATAAATGAAAGACATATATTTATTTGTTTCATTTGATTTCATTTCTAAAAGTTTCCAAAACAAAATATTTACAATGTTATCATGTAGTGTCCTTAGTATAGAATAAATGGAATCTACTACATGTGTTCTCCAAAGCATATACTGAAATACTATATTTTAATATTAATTAAAAGACATCAGCTTAAAAGGTGAAGGGTGTTGAGAGGAACTAATATACTACACTTCTTCAAAGTATGCTGTTTGTGGAAATATCAAGATGATAACATGCTAACAGAAATAATTTCAAATATTACTAGATTGAAAAGGTGATCTAGAATTTATCAGCTACACCACATTTACTGTCATTTACACTAAATATCTAAAATAGAATAGCATGGTATCACACAAACTTTCATCTGATTCTCTTTTGATTAAATATTTATTCAGCTATAAGGAGTACATGGGTTTCTCCCCATACTGGCTGATTAATCCAATAATTTATGGTTATTTTTTCCCTCAACTGGTTAGGTAATTAAGGTTTTTACATAAGAATCACTCTGGTCTGAACATGAGAGCAGAAAGTCGAAGACAGGATTTAGAAACCTAGAAATTCCTAAAAAAAACAATGCCAAGTCTTATCTGCCCTTGTTATTTTTCACACTAACCTAACACATAACAGCATAGTCAGAATTATGTGATGTATATAATTTGGATATAACATAACTAATTTTCCAAGTCAATTATGCACAAATGTAGTTTCTAATATTTTGTATTAAGAATATAATGTAAATATATATTCTATTGGAGGCTTTGCAGTCTATTTTTATCAGTAGTTGATGCTAGCTCATTCTCCTGGAAGAGAATCTTAGTCTTGGTTGAATCATTCTTTTCTAAAACAACATTAAAGATCCCAAGTCTGTACCTTATTACACTGAGTTTCCTTGTTGTTAAAAAATTTAGACATTGTTTATAACCTCAGTTTCTGGGAGACTCATTTTCCATATACCCTATACATTGTATGGTATATTGATGGTAACTTATGGTTTCTGTCATATAGATAGATAGATAGATTCATACTTTTCTTATTACTGGAATATTGTTTTGTGTTACTTATTAATTTTGGCTCCTATAATACATTTCCCCAAATTTTCTGGCAATTACTTTTCTAGAGATTATTTTTATTTTTTGTCATGGCATGATGTTTTCCTAGTTACATTTTTACATAATTTTCTACCTATCTGCTATTGTTGTAGATTGGAATATCTGATTTTTTATCATCATCCCTACATATACAATAAATATAGTCCATCTTCCTAGGTAGATAAATATAAATCCTCACTCTTATAAATTACCTGATATTCTTTCTAGATGACTTTCTGGATGACTTAGAAGAAGAAAAATAGAAGCACAACAACATTAAAATAATATGTCTCAGTTGGATGAGAATCTTCTAGTTTGGACTGAGATGTTACATTATCACAGAATTTTTGCTTTGTTTTTTTCTACAATGTTCTTCAGAACAAACCATGAACTGCATTTATTGACTATATGAAAGACTTTATTTTTAGTGTAATTTTCACTTTGCATGAGACATAAGCTTTTACAAAATTTGATTGTATCAATTGTTAAAAGATTGAGTTATCTGAAGTCCTATTAATGGTTCAATTAAGAGAACACACAGGCTTAGAAATATAACCAATAATTATTCAGAACAAATCTATGGTGATTTATTTAAATTATTAAACATTCACTATGTAAAACTTCATGAAAATTTAGTAATTAGAAAGGGGTTAAAGAAATCATTAAGGATAACTATTATTTTTAAATATATTGATAAGGTATTATCAAAGATATATTTTATTTATAACAATTTAAAAAGGTTTACCAAAGATATTATATTCCATATCAATGTTAATTTTCATGGTATGCTTCATCATACTTATCTGTAATTCCTTGGTTTTATTTTATTCCTTGATCCTAGTTTTGCCTTTCATAGTCAGAGTAAATTATTTTAATTGGCTTCCATATGGAGAAAATAAGCGTTAGAACATTTGCAAGTACCCCAGAGTTAAATATTTAAAAATTTAAGGTATTATTATGCTTTGAGCAAAAATCAATTTTGCATGCTATGATATAATTTCCCATCATTATCTGCCCATTGTTCCTCTGGTATTTCTGTAAGCCTCCCAATGACCAAACTATGGCAAGTCTTTACACTTGGGAATTCAAGCTATGCCATCAATTACACTCACAAGCTTTTCCATCACTTATGCTTCTAAAATTTTCTTTTGACTGGAATATTCCCATCAGTCTTCAAATACATCACCTATACTCATGCATTTGTATGTGGATTTTTTTTCCTCTGACTTCCAGTTTCTAAGGTGATTCCATTGCTCTCTGTTTCTCATTATTTTTTAAAATTTAATTTTATTGTCAAGGTATGTACAGAGGCGTTACAGTTATGAGTATCTGTGTTGAACAGGTTCACCCTTCTTTGTTTTGTCTCGCCATTTTGTTGTTCACACTCCCTTCCCCAATTCAGATAAACGTATATACAATACACAAGGTACCAAAATCAAATACATAACAAAGGATAAACCATAGGGAGAAAAAGAAAAAATAACTTCACATAGAACATTAAAAACAACAACAAAGAAAAACTTCCTTGCCATGCAGAAGCTCTGCAATTTTATGCAATCCCATTTGTCCAAACTTTCTTTGATATGTTGTGTTTCTGGGTCTCTATTAAAAAAATTTCACCTGTGCCAAGGAGACCTGAAATTGCAGAGCTTGTGAATGGCAAGGGGGCATAGCTCACAAGATCAATAGAAAGTCCACAGATTGGGAGATCTTCACTAGCCATACAAAGGACAATGGTCTCATATCTAAAATATACCTGGAACTCAAAAATTAAAATCCCCCAACAACAAATCCTCAAAGAAACAATAGCCCAATAAATAAGTGGGCTAAAGACTTAAAGAGAAACTTCTCTGAAGAGGAAGGAAGGATGACCAATAGACACAAGAAGAAATGCTCAACCTCCCTAGCCATAAAAGAAATGCAAATCAAAACAACATTGAAATACCACCTCACCCCAATTAGAATGGCTATAATCAAGAACTCTAATAACAACAGATGCTGGAGGGGATGTGGAAAGAAGGGAACCCTACTGCATTGTTGGTGGGAATGTAAACTTGTTCAACAACTTTGGAAAGTAGTATGGAGGTTCCTCAAAAGACTCCACGTAGAGCTCCCTTATAACCCAGTAATCCCAATGTTGGGCATTTACCTGAATGATCACAAACAAGACCATATTAAAGCTATCAGTACAACTATGTTTATTGCAGCATTATTTACCATAGCTAAGATATGGAACCAACCCAGATGTCTCTCAGTAGATGAATGGATCAAGAAAATGTGGTATATATACACAATGGAATTCGATGCTTCCATCAGAAAGAATGGCATTGCCCCATTTGTCAGGAAATGGAAAGACTTGGAAAAAATTATATTAAGTGAAGGAAGCCAGGCCCAAAGAAACATAGGTCCCATGGTTTCCCTTATTTGCCATAACTAGTATATGTCTGAGACAAAAAGAAACGGTCAGATAAGTTGATCTTAGGCGAAATGAACTCAAAATAAGAACTCAAATGCTTTTTCTTTCTTGCTATTGTTTCTAAAATATTTATAAGATATTTCTTTGTTGCTTTGTATGTCCCTCTCCCACCGTATAACCCCTGTTTTCACTGTATTTGGAAGGGGAAGGAAACAAATTGTTTAAATAGGAATACAAGTGGACCCATTGCAACAATGAGAGGTAGGAGACTTTATGTCGAAAAACGAACTTTACAACTTTGGCGGGGGTGGGGGGGTGGAAGGGGGGGGGGGGGGGGGCAGAGGCAGGAGACAAGAGGGGTGGGAAGGTGATAAGGGATGGGAAGGGAAAACAAAGGAGGCAGCAACAATGCTTGATAAGAAATGTACTCATTACATTGCTCATGTAATTGTAATCCATCTGTATGTTATTTTTACAATACAAAAATAATAAAAAGAAAAACTTCTTGTATCCATATCTTGGAGTTGATTTTACTTAGCATCATCTTATATGGTCATATAACTAAAATAACTAAATTTAGAACTATAAAACCATCTCCTATATCTTAATGATACTTTTGCTCATATTTCCAATATAATGTTGCTCAGTAAATCCACCACTCATTTCTGAGTCTCATATTTCCTGAGCAATAAGCAACAGAATTTAAGTCCAAATATCCTTTTGCTTTAAATATTTTGCCTTCCATTTTATGTACTTCATACTGGGGTGTTTTGTGTGTGTGTGTGTGTGTGTGTGTGTGTGTGTAAGAAAGAGAGAGAGAGAGAGAGTGTGGAGCTCAGAAATTCATGTTTCCCTTGACTTTTTCCCTCATATCTTTATTTAAGCCAGGCTCCCAAACCAGCATTTTGGTGTTAATAAATTGGAAAATGAGTGTCTTGCACATTTCTAAGGTAGGTTCAAACTAATACTTATAGCTCCCAGGCTCCTGAGCAACTAAGGTCATAGGTGTGAGCCATTGGCGTGAACCACTAAAGTCTGGCTTTATATTGAGGTTTTGATGTTGACCATCACCAAAACTGCTCATCAACTAAAGTCCTCTGTCTCAGTAAATAGATTATAACCAAAATAAGTCTTTAAAGTTATGATAACATGCACTTATCAAATATTTTAATAATTATACAGATTTTAGTCTTTCTAGTCTGTAACATTATTTCCCTTGTTGTTCATGGCCCAAATATTAAGCTGGCTGGACTTTCACTATGACAGCATGCCACTTAATTACCATGGTTGATAATAATATATACCACAATAATACACACCACTTCACTAACCCACAAAATCAAAGCTGCTTAATATAAAAACTATCATTTCTTGGCCAGATAAAGTTTTTTGTGTTAGTTGTAGGATTTTCTCTAATGTGAAGCTATGCATCAATAATGAGTAATCTCCAATGTCATGTACTAAAGGAAAAGTAATGGAAAAAACCTAAAAAGCTTTTAACTTCCTCAACTCCAAAGTGGAAGTCTTAGTTCATGAGTGAAAAACTAGCCCCAGGGTCTGCACAGACTGGAAAGATTTGGGAAGTACAGAGATCATAGAGATTTCATAACACCTTACTACTTCTTCCATAGTCAACATTTTGGCTTTTGGAAGTATTTTTAAGGGTTGGGAATGTGTCACAGGAAATAGAGATGCCTAGCAAGTTTAAGACCTTACTTCAAAAGCTGGTACACTAGTACTACCTGGAAGAAGAAGAAGAAGGAGGAGGAGGAGGAGGAGGAGCAAGAAATAGAAATATTTTTCCATGTACAATAATCTTGTTCTTTAAATTTATTAGGACTTCAAATCGTATTTACATAACATAGATTTAGTTTTAATTGATACTCGATGGTTGATTAAGTCAGCATCCAATAATCGCCTATGTTTCCTTCTACATCCAAGAAAAGCATATCTTGAGACTTTTAAATAAATATCTAACATATATAAACACTACATTATTGCAGGATTGTGGGTATAGCTTAGTTATAGCCTAGGTAAGACCTTGTATTTGGGATGCTTGCCTCACTCATAATATATATATATATATATATATATATATATATATATCAATAATGCTGAATTTTATATAAAATTCTGATCTGATAGTATTGTAATGCATTAAGAATTATTTCTCCATTAATATTCAATACATAAATTGTTCTTAAATTTTGTTTTTATTGACCTCACATTAGAGGTACACTCACCAAATTAATATACTATTATGGAAGAAAATCTATGTGGGCTTTCCATATTTGTCTCTAAGGTAAAATATGTAAGTAGAAAAGAATAGAATGAAATTAAAACAGCATATTAAGTTGTTAATGATTATACTACTTGTACACAGAAGAAAATATATTCTATATTATGTGAATGGACATTTTATTATAATGTTCATTTATTACAATATACATTTTATTACAACTGCATGTATTAGATAGAAAAAAATATTATTAGTGCTGAGATAAAAAAAATCCAGTGTATTCCTAAACATTGTTAGATGCTTTTGTTTAGAAATTTCATCTGTGCCTAACAGTAGATAGGAATAAATACATACTTTCCAGCGTAATGGTGGTGCTTCTCCTACTAAAAATTACCAAATGCTATTAAAAGTCAGCTTATATCAAAGACTCCGCAAAAAAGAAAAGCTTTTATTTTTGTAGTTCTTGAAAGCAAAAATTTTCAATCATTCTAATTTACAAAAATAGCATTCTACTTATTAAGAGTGATTAATTTTCAGGTTTTGAGTAATATATTAAAATATATTACCTGAACTTTAAGTGACATTTATTATTCCTTTTCCATAGGATATAATGGCACTATTAAAAAAAAAAGGTCATTCATCAACTGTGGGGCATTTGAGATGATCCAAATGTTGGCTAGCAGGAATAATGCTGCAATGAACATAGTTGTGCTGATGGCTTTACTGTATCCTGGTGTGAAAGCTTTTGGATAAATGCCCAAAGTGCAATTGCTGGATCATAAAGTCATTTTTGTTGTGGTTGGTCATGGGGCTTGAACTCCTGGCCTGGGTGTTGTCCATGAGCTCTTCAGCTAAAGGTGAGGGCTCTACCACTTGAGCCACAGCACTACTTGTGTTTTTCTGAATGATTAATTGGAGATAAGAGTCTCACAAACTCTCCTGCCTGGGCTGGCACTGAACTGCGATCCTCAGATCTCAACCTGCTTGGTAGCTAGGATTACAGGCATGAGGCACCGGCACCTGGAAGATAGTTTAATTTTGAGGAACCTCCATACTGCTTTCCAGACTGATAGAACTAGTTTTCATTCCCACCTACAGTTTATTAGAGTTCCATTTTGACCATATACTAAAATGTGGTATATATACACAATGGATTTTTACTCATCCATTAGAAAGAATGATATTGTACCCTTTGTAAAGAAATAATAATTTTAAGAAGGAGGCTGCAATGATTGGTAAGAAATGTACTCATTATCTTGCCCATGTAATTGTAACCCCTCTGTACAGTATGTTCACAATAAAAAAAAAGAAATAGTCATGTTAAGTAAGTCAGGCTCACAGAGACAATGGATGCAAGTTTTTTCTTAAATGTGGAAGCAAGGTTTAGATTATGAATTTCCTTTTTTAAATTTTTATTTATTTTTTATTGTGAAAATACTGTACAGAGGGGTTACAATTACATGGGCAAGATAATGAGTGCATTTCTTATCAAGCATTGTTGCCTCCTCATTTGTTTTCCCTTCCCATCCCTTCCCAGCCTCCCCCCACCCCCCAATCCTTCCCCCCAACCAAAGTTCTAAAGTTCGTTTTCGACATGACAACTTGTACTTCTCATTGTTGCAACAGTTCCACCTGTATCCTTATTTAAACGACTTGTTTTTCCCCTTCCCCTCCACAAATTATACCAACATCAAATACAGTGATAGCAGGGGTTATACTGTGGGGGGAGGGACATACAAAGCAACATGTTGGGTGGTGTGCAAGTGTGTACAAATGTATTAACAGAAATGCAGTAGATTGTAGGGAGAAGTAATACAAATAATGTAATTGCAAAGTTCAAATAATGTAATAACAAATAATCTAATTAGCAAGTACAAATAGTGTAATTCCTTAAAAAGACAAAGCTAACTTTCAACAAAATAAACATCAGAAAGCCAGTATCTGAAAGGGGTGGGGTAAGGTCAGGGGAAACTGGTAGACAAGAAAGAAGAGAAGAGGGAGAGAATATGGTCAAGAATTCAATGAACAACCTCCAAAATTAAGAAGAGAGTGAATCGGTAGTTAGGGGAGGGATGCATGAGAATGTTGAAAAGGGTGACATGGATCAAGACTCATTGTATTCATAAACTGCTTAGTTAAATTGAAACTACTTTGAACCATTATTTAAAGATATAAAAAGAATTTAAAAAGCTACGCAAACCCATATATAAATGAATTTAATTTTGTCTTATAATTAGAAAGTTTTCAATGATCAAATAAAACATGCTTATTTTACTGTAGAGTATGTTATTTTGATACACATATTCATTGTAGAATGGAAAATCAAACCACTTAAAATTCTCACAACTTTATATATTTATTTTTATTATGAATGACCTTCATATCTCCTAACAGTTTCAAATATATATTATTATTAACTTTGTTACTATGATATAGAATTGGTCTGTTGAACTCATTCTTCCTATATAACCAAAATTTGAAAATTTGGCCATCAATTCAACTTTTCCTCCATCCTTGATTCTGACAATTATTTTGTTATTTTTCTATAACATTTATTTTTACACTGAACACATAATATATATCATGTAACATTTTCCCATGCTTGATCTATTTTTTTCCACATGATACCCTACAACTTCATTCATGTAATTGCAAATGATAGGATTACTTTCTATATGAAGGATGATATTATTATATTTAGTAGTTGTCCCATATTTTCTATAGCCATTCCTCTTTTTATAGAATACCCAAAAGACTCCATGTTTTGGCTATTGTGAATAATATTTCATTGAAAATACAAGTGTACTTGTGCCAGTACCAAGCTATTTTGATTATTATGGCTTTGTAGTAGAGTTTGAAATTTGGCATTGATATTCCTCCAGCACTGTTTTCTCTGTTAAGAATCGTTTTTGCTATTCAGGGTCTTTTATTGTTCCATATGAATTTTTGGATTGCCTCTTCTATTTCTTTGAAGAATGAGGTTGGAATATTGATAAGTATTGCATTGAATTTGTAGATAGCCTTGGGAAGTATTGCCATTTTCATGATGTTGATCCTTCCAATCATGGAGCATGGGAGGTTTTTCCACTTTCTAAGTTCTGTTTTGATTTCCTTTTTCAGGTTTTTAAAGTTTTCAACAGAGGTCCTTCACTTCTTTGGTTAAGTTAATTCCTAGGTATTTTATTTTTTTTGTGGCGCTATTAGGAATGGAGTTGCTTTCCTGATTTCAGCCATGCTTTTCTCATTGTTGGCATACAAAAAAGCCATTGATTTTTGAGGGTTAATTTTATACCCTGCTATTTGCCAAAGTTTTGAATCAGCTTGAGTAATTTGGGAGTGGAGTCCATGGGATTCTTTAAATACAAGATCATGTCACCTGCAAAGAGGGAGAGTTTTATTTCATCTTTCCCTATTTGGATTCCTTTTATGTTTGCATCTTGCCTTATAGCTCTTTCTTAAATTTACCTTTGCAGTTTCTTTTTTGAAAGTAATGTTGAAATCCATTAGAGTTGAACTGCTGAACCACAGGGTACTTCTACTTCAAATATTATAGGGAAACTTCAATTACTATTTTACAGAATAGTGGAACACTTTATAAGCCCAATAGGAGTATATAAGTATTCTCTTTTCTCAGTGTTCTTGCCAACACTTGTTATATTTTGTATTTTTTCATAAGAATCATTCCATCAAATATGTAGCACATGGAAAGATTTGCCCATTTGCAGATACAAGGGTACTCACTGGGAGAAAGTCTCTCTTACATTAACCATGTGGTTTCTGTGAGACTCTGTCAGCTGAGGTCTTTACTATGATTATAGAAATTCTCTGCAGCCAACCCTGTAGCCATTTGCACTGGTAGCAAAGTTAGCTAGATCCTTGTGATGATTATTGCTAAAGTTCTCCTGATGTCCTTTGTACCCACCAGGGAAGTTGTAGCTGATGGCATTGCTTGTGGCACTGATTTGCAGGACTACTCTTGCTGCTGGTGGCACCAGTGTCCGATGAAAGGCACTAATAAAACCACTGTAGTACTGAGCCCAAACCACCAACATATGTGCAAGAACAATGATTTCAGGATCCAGGATGGAAACAATACTAAGCCTTGAGATCAAGGACTTTCACTGCTTACATTAATAAATGAATGTAATTTGTAAAGTGCTCTATGTCATATCAGCAAATGCCCTGATCTAAGTATAAGGTAGTTTGTTCTGGTCATAGCTCTGCTATCCAGGGTGTGGATAAAGGCAGTATAGCCAGACAGTTCAAATCTGAAAGGTGCACATTCAAGGCCTGGGAGATGGCCTGGACTTGGCAATCATGGGCTTGGAAGAAGATGATTTCCATCCCAAAGTGAATCAATACTGGACTCTTCTTGAGGAGACAGGATTAGTGACATTAAGCAAAATCATGTCTCCTTTTCTATGCAGTGAGATGTGTAATAGAAATTGGCACTGTACAGACACTCAATAAAAGCTTGGCCTCTGCCAAAACAAACAAAAATCTCTGAGGCTGTAACTACAGAATTTTATAACAAACTAAAATATAACAGGAGTACCTTCCCTTTTAAGTCTATATGAAGTATATAAATAAAAAAATCATTGAAATATTTTGAATTTTGAATATGGTGCTAGAATTAAAAGATGTTGGAAGAGTCTAGTTACAGTGAAATCTCTGTTTAAACAGTGAAAAGTAAAATTATTTAATAATCCTTATTACCTAGAAAATAATTATTGTATATTTTCATATGGAAAACAGTGTATCTGTATTACTGTGCAGTCAGAATTGTATTTCCCATTGTAAAGCTCATTTTATAAATCAGTTGTTATGGTGAAGGTGGCTGACATAATGTATTCTTAGAAAGTGATTGATTTGTAGCAATTATAGAGTTTCAGTGAGCAGATTATTATGCTACTATACTAATTTTGCAAGTAATACTCAAAAGAATTTAAATTTGGAATCAGGAAATATCATGAATGTATATTCTTTTATCTTCCTTTTTAACTGCATATTTTCTGTATTTTAAATAAACATTTATGGAACTACATTCTTTTACAAATAACTGTCCTGTGTGGAGCTGTGTCTCAAATGGGAAAGCAGTAGCTTTGATCAAAAAAGCCCAGGGAGAGAGTGCCCAGTCCCTAATTCCAAGCCCCAGGAACAGCACACACACACATACACACACACACACACACACACACACACACACACATTAAAACTGATGGTCCTGATGAGCATTATACGACTAAAAATAAGTGCAAAACGAAACAATGAAATATACTTATTCCATTTTGTCCACTCACAGCATCATAAGGTATATATGCAATGTATAAAATGAATTTGAGCTTTATTGCTAACATTAAATTAAACTTATCTGTTAAGTTTAGAGATCGCTGTAATAGTTATTTTATTGTTAGTATCACCAGTTCCCAATAGACGTATATCAAAAATAATAAAATTAATTTCATTTTTAACTGATATACATCTTATTCAAGAAAACATTATTATTTTACTTATTCATAGTGATAATAATTTATTTTATGAATGTGGAATTTAATCAAATTGAAAAGACCTATTGAAACACATTTGCTTCAGATGATAATGTTTCCTAAAACTGGAGTGATTTGTGCTTCACTCATTTAGATTATGAAGATAGTTATTCACATAATAGACATGAAATCTTAAAAAATTGGAATGTCATGTTATCAGAAATAATCACTAAAACATTTTTCATCTCTTAGAGGTAAAAATGATTTTCAAAAACAAGTACTTCCAATGAAGATACATCTTTTCTCTTCTTTCTGTCTCTCTCACTCTTTGTCTCTCACACACAAACATAAGTACACATAGCTCTCTTAAATATAACTTATATTCTCTAGAAACTTTCTTATGCTCTTATTTCATTTGTTGGAGTCAAAATTTTACATGAGAAAAAATGTTGCTGTACATTAAAAGATGAGTAAGGCTTAAGATATTAATTCTATAGCTATTTTATAGCTGGTCTGAAAGGCCTTTGACAAACTATACAGAAACCAATGAGAGTAAAAGTATGCTCTGAGCAGAAATCTACATTGGAATTATGTAGAAAATAAAGATGATAATGGAAATCTGTGGCAGATTTGAATGTAACCTTAATGAAAGAGAAAAATTAGTATTTGTGTACAATGACCAAATATTTTCCTTCCTTCCTTCCTTCCTTCCTATCATTTATCTATCATCTGCCTATGTATTCTCACACATAAATACATAAATCATAATTTGAATCTACAAGCTAACATTTAAGTAGCAAAATGGTTCCAAGAAAAATATAGCTGTGTTATCCTTATCCTAATTATTTACCCATGACCTTAAGAGGGTCTTCCCTGGGGAGCAGATCACCCATTACTTTCTTTACATAAGTAGCTTTCCTATTTTCCTATTGGATATTGGTCTCACAATGCCTCTTTCTTTAAATGCATTCCACTCACTCCAAAGCTGGCAGATTTGTTTTCAGGTATGTAGAGAACACAAATTTAAGAGGAATATGAACATTCATGTCTTACCTCCAAGTTGTATGAAGAAACTTATATTGCTCAGCTGATTTTTCTTTTCCATTCAAGAGTGAACATCCCAAGTACTAGCTGAGGTCAATACTATATTGATCTGTGGTAAACCTATCTTGTTCTTTCCAGTTAGAGTCATCTTGTATATTCTGTATTACAATTTGCTCTCCTCTTTTATTACCCAAATTAAAGCAAAAAAAAAAATAGATCCCACATGTTTTACACTTCTCTGTTCTTTTAAATTAAAATTTATGAATTTGTATTTGAAATATTGAGTGCCTAATACATAAGCAAACATCACATTATCTTCCTCTGCCTTACAATCCGACTCCAGAATTAGGGTGTTATTCAGCCTGGATCTTTTGTAGCCCCTATATTTTCAAGCTCCTTTGCGCACTCTGTTCCTGATTCCTACTTCTCAATTTTGGCATACTCATATGTTCTACAATGGGCCTCCTAATTCTTCCACATAATACACTTTCTCAGATAACTTCTTTTATTTTTATGACCAGGTTTTCATATAAATAAGTGGTAAATTTAGTTATCTGCTTTACAACTTTTTCTTAACCCTTGATATTTTGTGTTTACTCCAGGCATATGACTTATATACTTAAATGATAATAATCTCTGAGACTTTTCTATTCATAGTAAGCTATAATTTTAGTTCCCATATAAAAATGGATACAATCACCTTTGACTAGTGTTCTTTTTCTCCCTTATTAAAGACTCCATGAACAAATTGTGATGGATCTGCCTTCAGAATATATCCTGAATCTAGTATCAAACTTTGTATCAAACTTTGTCAACACATTCTAAGACATTATCCTTCATTCTGAGGTATTATGATATCTTTCTATCCTCCCCTTTCCCAACAAGAATATATTCCTAATTAGAATAGGTATTGTCCACATGATGATGACAAGGATTACTCGTATACCATCTCTGTTTAACATCTCTTTTAAACTTCCCAGTGCTTTTGCATAACTCTAAATAATATATCAGGTCTTCTCTCTGTCCTGGCCATGCTGCTATTTCACTGTCTCCTTTCTTTCCCCAATTTTCTCACTTATTCTGCACCAGTCGCAGACTTATTGATATTACAAAATATAATAAACACTGGGATTTTACATTTCTATTGTCATTATTTCTAAAGGCCATCGCTAGTTATCATCATGACACAAAACTTCAGTTCTTCCAGATATTTGTTCAAATGTCACCTTACCTGAGGAATCTTTCTCCTGGAATACTAAGTGCTCTATTGAAAGTAGGACTTCTTGAACTCTCTGACATATTGTTTGTTTGCTTAGATCTTTATTGTTTTAAATCTCCTACCAGAATATGAGAGCCGGAATTCTATTCTGTTCTCTTTGCCTACAAAAGTTATTGATGATAGATACATTTTATAAATGTATTTGAAACTGAGAAAATATGAAGAATTATTTGTGAATAGTAAAACCAAAACTACACAAAATGGTTGCAGATTAACAAGTGTTATAGGAAAATAATGCAATTTTAGCGAGCAATGCACATTGCAATGGGATAAGTGCCAGGCTGAGTGTCACACACTTGTCTCCTAATATTTAACTAGAGTGAATATTTTTCTTATTATATTTAGTGTAAAGATTATGAACAGGAGGAGATTAGAGTCACATAAGTAAGGCAATGAGTACATTTCTTTTTAAACACTGTTATCCCTCCTTCATTTTCTCCTCCCTACTTCCCTCCTCTCCAAGTTGTACAGTTCATTTCTAGCATGCCTTTTAAACAAAAATCCTTTATCTTTTTCTTTCCTTCTTTTTTTCCTTTTAATCTTTTCTGTTGCTAAAGATAAAACTAAGTGCCTTAGAGACTTGCTAGGGAAATGGTCTAATAGTCTGCTGCTACTTAAGCTATGCTGCTAGTACCTTCTTTAAAATTTTTGAGATAGCGTCTTATGTCTGCCTTTCCCAAACCTGCCTTTGAAATTGAAATGCTCCTACTTTTACCGCCTCAGTTACTGAAATAACAGGCATGTGCCAAAATGCCCTGATAGCTATAGTGAGGTATGATATCAATCAGTTCTATATAAACTGAAGAGTCTCTCGAGGAATTTATCACAGGGGAAAGCTGTTCCTAGGAGCTGTGAGGGGTTTTTATTTAAAATCATGATATTAAATTAATGACAACAATTATTATTATCCCCCATTTAAACTCATTGCATTTTTTAGAGATATAGGACTTACTCTTAGGAGTAAATCTAGGACTTATTCTTACTCGTTCAGAAAAAAATAATTGATAGAAAGGTAAGTTTCTGGAAAGACAAAATGGAAATACACATGTGCAATGTGTTCAGCAAATTTCAGAAGTAAAATTATGTTATTGCTGTGATTCTGTTTGTAGTTTGCAGCCTATGCACATATGTACAATATGGGGGTAATCCATATAGCACACACAAAATTTTGGTTAATATTTTGTTAGATTTAACACTTTGTCATATTCATAGTGAAGAAAGTGGAAAGAAAAAATAAAAATAAATTTCAATATTTGAAAAAAAACTGGGAAAAATAGCAGCCACATTTTCAAACTGGCTTTTAATTATCTTGTCATTGGAATAAAATGATGATCCAGTGCTGAAGATAAACATACTCCTCTACAGGATGTAGTGGTCAGAGTTCTCTATACAGAGTGGCATCTCACACAGTTGTGGGAAACAGTGTTCAGTCTCTAGTGTGCTGACTAGTTAGTTCAGTGTTGCCATTTCTAATAGAGGAGCTATTTCTAAGTCAGGAAATCAACTTGTTGCCTAAAGCTCAGTCAAATCCTCAAGGCAAAAAACAAAAAATGAAATAAGAAATCCGCAGTCATTTCTCTAAACAAGGATTGGATAAAAGACTATACGAAAGCATGATCATCATTCAACAATGACTAGGAATAATGAATTAACCACAATTAGCCCTATATCATGAATAATGCAAAGCTAAGGTAATAAATTAAGATGAATTATGTACAAGTGTCTGATGAAAGGTAATACCAAAAAGCAGAGGAATTATGCAATATAACAGAGCTGTGACTACTCCAAAATTCAAATTTATTATAATATATTATTTATGTATTATAGATTACATTACTATATGTGTATAATATATAATATACTATATATGATGTATGCGATATATTGCATATATTGGATTATATAATGTATGTTTGTATGTAATTATATATATATATGTATATAATGCTAGTTTGTGTAAATTTGTTTGAATTTAGAAAAGTAATGTTGATACAGAATTGACAAAGTCACTTTACCATTGACTATACATGCAGAACAAAAGCTATATACATGCGTTCAACTTTGCACAATTTAAAAGGCATTTTACAATTTTCAGCATTTGTGATTTAAAAATAAAAAAGGATAACAAATTTTGCATAATTTTATACACAGATGCTTTGATATGAAAATTAACTTGAAATATATTTAATATAGTTTTCAATTGGAATTGCAGATCTAGTTGAAGATATTATATATCACCCTTATTATTTGTTATATTTTGGGAAAAATGAACTTAAGCAAATACAATAAAATTCTGAAGAATATTACTATCAAAAAAGAGGAAGTGTATTTACTGTCAACTCCATATATGTTTACACTCCTCTTATAAAACAAAATTCCACACTTCCCTGAATTATATAAATATTTTAAGGTTCTATTTCACATTGCCTATTTATCTACTTATATTAACTTGAGATCAGTTGTTCTAGAAAATAAAATTTATTAAGTTTATATGTTCTACTAAAATATAATATTTTAAAATGTGCAAACTACAAATATTATAAGTAATGGAAATTCATTGATCCATGCATTCCAATACAGTTTTGCAGCTGAGTTTTAAGTTTTCAGAAGTTGTAAATTTCAGGAGAAAAGATGATGGTAGTTAGATAGATAGATAGATGATAGATAGATAGATGGTAGATAGATAGATAGATTTAAATGAAATTCATACAGTCTTTAATATCACAAGACTAATCACATTTAGAGCTTTACATTGTCCTTTAAAATATATTTTTTATAGATCAGATTTTATCAGAAAAAATTTAACCTTCATATCTTATAGATATTTCCATGGGTAGAAATTTCTGAGTTGCCAGTTTTCATTCAGTACTATTCAGGTGCCACTGATGTAACTTATATAAAAATAAATTATATATTTATATCATTCACTACTATGTTCTTCATTTGGAAAATATTCAAGTAATTTATGTATATATTTGTGAGAAAATGTTATAAATCTGAATGCTCAGATACTGCTGGTCTCTTTGGCCTCTGTTTTCTGATGAGAAACTGATGTGCATTATAAGCTTAATTCTCTGTGTTAAACTCCTTCCCTTTTGTTAGCTGCTTTCAAAACATTATTTTTAACTTTGATGTGATCATTTTTGTCAAAATGTGCTAGACATACAGAAAAACTTTCTTTTTAATTATTTGGCTTCCCTAAACTTTGAGACTGCAACTTGATATACTTTACTTATTTTGAGAAGTTCTGGCAATAATTTTCAAAGATTTATTTTTGTGACATTGATATTTTCTTAGTGCATTGTAAGTAACATCTGCATCAACTGAAGACAAGATTCCAACAATCTTTCATTTGATGTTCACAATATAATTTTATATCAGGTTATGATGATGACAGAACTGAGTTGGAAAATATTGGAGGTTTGCTATTATGTAAAAAACTGTAAGCTTTTGTGCAAGTACATCACAGTAAACATTTAAAAATGTATACAAATTTATTTATTTGAAAAATTTCACCAATGAAACCACTATTTATTAAATATTCCTTAGTAGATAACTTGAAAGTCCAATTAAAATATTCAGGAAAGGGCTGGAAGGTGGCTCAGTGGTAGAGCACTTGCCTTGCATGCCTGAGGCCCTGGGTTTGATTCCTCAGCACCACATAAGCAAAAAGAAAAAAAAAGCTGGAAGTGGC